>NW_022639471.1:1078889-1129071 GCF_010583005.1 Odontomachus brunneus
AGAGAGAGAGAGAGAGAGAGAGAGAGAGAGAGAGAGAGAGAGAGAGAGAGAAAGAGAGATATGTCAGGAAAGATATCGCTACCATAGGCCTATTCACCCTTTCTCGTTAGCATACATGCCAGTTATAAGAGATAAGAACCAGGTCCTCTGGGACCTGTTAGAATCAGGTCCCAGAAGTATTCAGAAGTGAGTGCGAGAAATGACTTTCCATAGAAGCTTTGCGTTTCCACGGTTAATTACGATATTCGCGTTGCGAGGCCGACACCACAAATATCTCAAGGATGAAGCGAAATTCCGGAGTAGAGAGAGGTGTGCGTGTACCGAAGAGTTGTTGCCACCGGCGGTTATGGACCGCTCGCAGACGAATGAAAGTACTCAATTAATCCGTCGACGTAGGCAGTGCAAACTAGTCCAAGCTATTATGGGGTCCAAATTGCTTTCGTGCGCGACGCGCTTATGTGGGAAATTGAAACAATGTTCGAAATTGCGGCCGCTATTATGGTATCCGCTTAACTATTAACGCGCTCCGATGGACTAAGTGCTCGCGAAAAATCCGGACGTGAAGGGAAGAAGAATGGGGAACGAGAGTGTGAGAGAGAGAGAGAGAGAGAGAGGGGATGGAAAGATGGGAGGGTGGAAAGATGGAAAAAGGTTGGAAGAGAGGGGGGAGAGAGAGAGAGAAAACGGCAATGAGCACGCTTCAATTATCGCGCGGGGAAAAAATCCAGTTTTATCCTCTACAAAATCGAGTATCGACCATCGGGTTACGCCGTGACTCCATACAGAGAATGGCGGAAACCCTGCGGGAATTTTCGGAAAATCTGGAACACAGCCAGTGGCGCGGCTTAGCGTTGTCGTTGTACGTTCCCGGCCGGTATTCCGCCGGGCTTTCGCTGCTCTCGGAGTTTATACGCTTTACGGACGAATTTTTCCAGCGACTCTTCTCCGCGGAAAATTAACCGGGATAGCTGTCTATCGAGGATTACGTCGACGAACGTAACAGGTTAGCCCGTTCGTTAGAAAATTGCAATGTCGGAATATATTCGACGTTATTCGCGCATTATCCCCGCTCGAAACTGCCACGTCGGATTACGTTGAGCGGTTACTTCGAGAGAAATTATTAATTCGCGGCGGCTGTACCCGTCGGGTGTGTCCCGTCGCATGAGAATACGTCCGGGGTACGTTGCTCGCGCGGGATCCTCTCTTTCACCCCGAGACAAAACAGAAATTTCCAAATTCGCTCGCGGAACGAGCAAACACCCTTCGCTCTGTTACGTCGTCACATCTTGCCGATCACCGAGAGCACCCTGCACCTTGCACATATCACGTACCTACAATCCACGCGTATTTTTCTATAAGGTAGCTCGATCCGCGCACCCTGCTCTTCAACCTAAGTCGAACGGTGTTTCCCTTGCGATATGAATGTTATTTCGTCGGAGAGCGCGCGCTCGTGGGAAATTGAAAATATCTGGGGACAGAGGGGAGAGAGAGATGGATTGAGATGGCGTGTGTGTATGCGAGAGAAAAAGAGAGAGGGAGAGAGAAGGCTGTGTGTGCCGGTTATATTATTCGGAAAAAAATATCGCCGGAATCTCGATGGGTGGACTTTCCGTGCTGGAAACGCTGTATCGAGTCGTCCTACTTTCGAACGCGGCAGTCCGGGATTCGGTCCGACGTTTACATTACAACGGTGTTATCGGATTTCCTGCCGCCGATGTAATCGTCGCTGTAATCTCTGTCTCGTACTGCGCGCGTCTGCATATGGCTTAAAGATATGTATGTACATGCGCGCGTGTACGCTGCACGTGTGTGTGTGTGTGTGTGTGTGTGTGTGTGTGTGTGTGTGTGTGTGTGTGTGTGTGTGTGTGTGTGTGTGTGTGTGTGTGTGTGTGTGTGTGTGTGTGTGTGTGTGTGTGTGTGTGTGTGTGTGTGTGTGTGTGTGTGTGTGTGTGTGTGTGTGTGTGTGTGTGTGTGTGTGTGTGTGTGTGTGTGTGTGTGTGTGTGTGTGTGTGTGTGTGTGTGTGTGTGTGTGTGTGTGTGTGTGTGTGTGTGTGTGTGTGTGTGTGTGTGTGTGTGTGTGTGTGTGTGTGTGTGTGTGTGTGTGTGTGTGTGTGTGTGTGTGTGTGTGTGTGTGTGTGTGTGTGTGTGTGTGTGTGTGTGTGTGTGTGTGTGTGTGTGTGTGTGTGTGTGTGTGTGTGTGTGTGTGTGTGTGTGTGTGTGTGTGTGTGTGTGTGTGTGTGTGTGTGTGTGTGTGTGTGTGTGTGTGTGTGTGTGTGTGTGTGTGTGTGTGTGTGTGTGTGTGTGTGTGTGTGTGTGTGTGTGTGTGTGTGTGTGTGTGTGTGTGTGTGTGTGTGTGTGTGTGTGTGTGTGTGTGTGTGTGTGTGTGTGTGTGCACGTACATGTAGGTGAGCGGAGTGCGAGAATGTAACAGACACTTTACATCACTACATCCGATAAATCCTTTTCCGCTGAATTAAATTTCTATCACGCGGATCTGCAAAGCTGATTACAGGCAAAAACTCTGGTATTTTTGTTACTCGGTTAACGGGCATATCATGATTTTGTAAAACGCGCTACGCACAGAGGAGCGTGCAGAAACACGAAGTGAGCTTTTCAAAAGCGGCGAAACGCGAGCTTTATCCCCCGTGAGAAACTATAGTTACGTGTCGCGCGAACGCCATAAATCTTTGCGCATTTACGAGCGTACTTATGCGTGTTGCGACTGTGATTAAGAAGGTTTGAACGTTCAAATATAAGGTAATCCTATAATATATACAGAGTACATACGTTAATTTCGGATCAATAATGCGTGATAAAAATTTTAATGATCTTTACCGCATTGTTTTCGAGATATCTGATCGCAAAGTTGTATTATGCAAGCATATGTAGAATTTTTATAATACAACAAATTTCTTCTAATTTGACAAGTTTCTAAACATAAGATAGAAGCTTAAAAAATTGTCATGATAATAAAATAAACATTTAGGTATACTTTAGTGGAGTATCACATAAATTTGCCGTCAGGTTGACAAGAGAAATTTTGACCTCTCGATGAGAGAATTCGTGAAATTGGCAATATATGAATGGAAACACGACAATACATGATAAATTGGTGCCAGATCTGAAATAAACCTCTCATAATATCATTTCTATATTTATGTTTATTATTCATTTTAACCTAACATCTGTGCATTTCCAATTCAAATTAAACGAAACTGATCATTTATAACAACGAATACATTTCATGTTTATATTTCTCTCTCCTTTTGAAATTGATATTGACATTAAATCAAAGTTTTTATTTCGTCACTTTTAAAATATTTGAAATTTATTTGAAATATTTACAATTTATTTAAAATATTTGATAATTTTTCCCCGAAATAAACAACATTTGCATATTGTGCCATTTGCAAATTTCAACTTACTAATATATTTATACATATACATACATAGCAAAATAATTTTTGGTCATTTTAAACGACTTACTATTAACGTACTGACTGACTGGAGTAATGCTGGAACCTGCTTGAATATAAAAGACGCACATTTCGGTTTCGCGTTCGGTTTCCACGTGGAAAAGAAGGCCGTGAATCATCCGTCGTGAAACAAAGACGAGCAGCCGGCATTAAAGATGTATTATTAATCAGGAGGTGTGGATTCCCTCTCTTTCTCTTTTGCGAGGTCCTTTGATGGAGGGACGTACGTACGCTTGGCTGGTCGGTCGTTCGTTCCATTATTGAATGCAAATAGGTTCGTTAGGGCCAGGTCGTTTTTAAGTGCTCGTCGAGCCGGCGACCCTCCGCGTCTAGCCTCCAGAAACAATAGTCACCCCCGCACCCCCGGAGGCGGCACTCCGGTTAGACGAGGAAAATTACTCCGCGGAAAGTTTAGCGTGTCGTTCCACCGACAGTCGACTGTCGGCAGCGACTCCAGAGAGCCCCCTGAGTACACAGGGTGTCCCTCGGACAGCGTGAGCTACCTTCTGTTTGTGGAATTCTGCAAACGGCGTCGCGGGAATCATGCGGCCCTAACAATGCGTATTCCGCGATACCGTCGGAAGTGTAAAATCACGAAAGTTCCGACGAAGGTGTTGGTTATCAAATCCGATTATTCGGGTATTTTCATTATTAATCTCCGTTAATTAAGCGAAACTTGCGAGAGAATGAAAGAGAAGAGCTTTGCCGGAGAGCATCTGCGTCGGAATTTGCGAATATCCCGACTCTCTCCCTCCCTCCTACCTTCTCCCTCTTTCTCTCTCTGCGGTGCAGGAGTTGCGAGCGAAATCGACGAGCGCCGTTACTCCGCCGGCGTCAGAATTTAGGGATGTCGAACGCATCGGCCACCGTTATCCGAATTACGATTAGAAACGTGCTGGTCGCGTCCGAAACAATTGTCCCGTAACACCTCGATCGTGGCACAAATGGGATCTCCATTGGCGTTTCTCGTTCCATGCTCTTGCCCTCCCCCTCTCCTCCTTCTCCGCGTCCTATACACAAAGCGCCTGTTGACCAATTGAACGTGGAAACATAAACGCGAATCGTCAGTGCCGTAAGCGGAAATCGAATATGCAGAACGCATGCAACAGAAGGCGATTAAAGAGCGAGAAAGGGGAGAAGAGAAGCGAAGCCAAAAGTGAGATATATATATATATATATATATATATATATATATATATATATATATATATATATAGAGAGAGAGAGAGAGAGAGAGAGAGAGAGAGAGGAGAAGGAAAAAATATCCACGAGAGATTACAGAGAAATACAAATCGCAGCTTGCGAATACTCTTTTTTCCACGTCTCCTTTTTGTTCAATTTATCGGTCCCAGAGGGAGGTCGACCCGACACTGACGCGACCGGTGCGGATCGCACTAACGCGCCTATCGGCATCAGGCATTACGTTGCTGCCAATTATCGTAAAACGGGCACGCGTCGGGAATGACGACCGCTTCCAAAAATTGCTGACGCCGCGCGGTGAATTTTATGGCGCGATGCGACGCGACACGCCACGGCGATTCCCGATCGGCCGTGCGCGCAGCTTGTCGCACTTGTGTAATTGACCAACCGCGGCAACAGGTGATTTACGATGATAATTCGGTAAATATGACGACGACGACGACGACGACGACTCGTTGGCATCATTATCGGCGCTCCTGCCTGCAGACTCATCGATACCGTAATAAATACGCCGCATTGTCGATGCGCGTCCGTGAAATTTGACTTTCGCCATTTTCGTCGGAAAGATTTCCTTTCACCAAGTTATTCTCTAAGAGCATTTTCTTGGATCTAACCTTACCTGAAGAAACGAGTGAAAATTCTCTTCAAGCGACAGAGAAAATATATTTCTCTAAAGTACAATCTGTATACGGAGAGAATAATAATAATAAAACTGTATAGTAAAAATTACTAGAATAGAGCGATTGACTATCCTCTTTTATATGCTACTTATATTTTAGAAATTGACATTGTGCTATTAAAAGATTTGCTATGTTTCTAGCGAAATTTTCTATGCTCCTTAGTAAAATGAACTTTACTGACAATCTATTGTTAGACTATTATAAACGTAGTAAAATCGAAAAGAATTTATATAAAAAGAAATGGGTTCAAATTTTATGCGTTTTTCGTACACAATAATTGCGGGAGAAGCGTTATATATGAATTAAGATCCCATTAAATAATTTTGCTTTTCATTTACGAGACAAAAGTTAACACAACTGTCTAGTAACAGCTCGGAAACTGCATTACGCTTCTACCAGAGTAACTCACCTACAGAGTGGATACTTAATCCATACAAATAAATGCTCCAATCAATTAAAACAAATATGCCACAGTAACGATGATGTCAGACACTCTTAAATTTCGACGGAACATTTTCAATCGATTTCCACAGTGGAAGAATTCACTTGACATAAGTAAAAAATCGCTCGATTTCACGCGACTCGGTTGTTATTCTGCTCTGGAACTTTACTCGGCGAACATTTGGAGAGTAAGGTCGCGAGTTATTTTACCGAATTGAAGACCGGCGTCGCGCCTGGCGTTCAACGGCAGCCTCGAGGAACGATCGATTTCGGACGAGAGAAAGAGATTTTCCCGTTGGGTTCGATTCGCGCTTTTCACGTTTCGTTCTTCTTGAAGGACGGAAGGTAAGCGTGAGTGGAAACGTGCGAGACAATGGCGCGGCGGGTTAGTAGGTTCATTTCAATTAAGAGCAAGCGACAATGGATAGACGGATAGTGACAGCTTTGGCAATAGGACAATGGGGCCGGCTATTTGTCATTGACAACGGATCGGATTGTTGCCGGGCGAAATTCAATCGAGCATGCTGAATATACGGCGCGTTTGGTTTAGGGGAATCCGACCGTTCGGCGATTAGACAACGCTAAACTCTGCAACGGAACCGCAACGTAGGGAGCGCGCGGGAATGCGTGGTTGATCAAAAAGAAATAATCAATGCGTCTTGACACTCTTCGATCGATCTTGGAAGATTCAGCGCAAACGATTTGCTCTCACGGAGAAAGCTATTACGGTTGTTACAACCATGTTCTCTTAAATAGAAAAGAAATTTATATGTGAATTCTCAAGTTACATCACTGTGAGAGAATAATTATCTAAAAAATAAAACAGATATTTGTTCTGTTCACCAATCTGTGAATACTAACGATATATTTGCTTAAATTCAAATTCTCTTATTTAAATGGAATAAATAATTGCTTTCATGATAAAAAGCTAATGTGTTTTACAAAAATATATTTTTTTTCTTATTTGAAAACTGTTTTATATCAGTAGATAAGTAAATATGTTATCAGTATTCATCGAATAGATATTTTTTATTTTTTACATATCTTTCCTCTCAGTGTATCCTCTCAGATATTACATTAAAAATTGCTGTTGTTACATGCCCATGTATATCGTTTTCACAGCCATATTTCTTATAATACGTGATGTGTAATTAGTATGTTCTCACATATAGTAGTCTCATCCGAAAGAAAATTGCTCTCTCTTTCTCTAGGTTGCGGTCTGCAAAACAAACACTACGGCTGAGAGATATGGGTTCGGTTGCGCCATACAGCACTGAGAGTTCCGCTCAAGCACGTATGAACAGGCAGCAAAGAAAGTCAGTGTATTGTTTCTGTGATTTCTATGGTCTCTCTCTGCAAGATTTTTGTATGCTTGGGCAAAAAATAACTTTAATATTCTGTCGCGGCAATCACAGTGAAACGAGAATTTCGTTCTCGAAACGAAAATTTGCTACACCATCATTTGGTTAAAATGGGATCAACCAGGCGTTTGGTAATTGCAACCAGAAAGTTTAATTGCCGCTACGTGTGTCTTGCTCTCTCAACGATACACGTCCTTGACGTAAGTGAGAACATGGTGATGCCAACTAGATGGTATGTGCCAAATTTTTTATTTCTAAAAATAGTGTTTTCAATGCATATTTAGTCAAGTGATATCTCCCGAGTTTTCTCCGTGCTCGGCCGTCAAAACGACTCACCGGGTCAGCCGTTTCCATCCGCCACGGTCACGCGTTCGATCGCGCTCTTAATTAATGCGAAAGGAAATTGGCTCTCTCGCGGCCTCCCGATCGCCGACGGCCCGAGGGATCTCGTCGCATCACCAGCATGCGTCACCGACGTTCAACGTTCAACGATCCCGTCGCGAGTATGCCATTTCAAATAATCAAGAGAGTATATCCGCAGCACCCTCCTTCCTGTACGCGTTGCCGGACGATCGAGATGATAGCAATTTGCGCCGGCCGGCCGCGGAAAGAGGATCGGTCGGAGGGCCCGAATGGAGGAGGAAGGCGAGGCGGGCGTCTCGTATGCGTGAAGGGAGAATGGACCTAATGCCCTTCCACCAGCGGCATAGTACTCGTAGTGGTCACGAAGACGCACACATGACCGCGCAATACAGCTCGAATGTTTACGAAAAGCCGCAGATTGCGAATTAAGACAGAAAACTGCGTACGTATATCGGCACACACAGGCATTAATTGATTAAAATCATCTTTGACTAAAATGATTAGCGAGTCAAGAATCAAAATTAACCGATAAAATCAAATATGAAATTTCAAATAATTTCATTTTTATTGGTGTGAAATTAATTGTCTACTGGACACCCTGTAATTTTGTACATACAGAAAATTGTATTTCGATTGATCGACGATCGATGTCATCCAGACCTCGAGACTCTGTCAGGAGCGCTTTTTTAGGATTATTTTGTGAAGAATAGACGAATTGCATTCGAACGGGACCAATGTCTTAAAAAATTAATTTTGATTATTGATTTACCGATTATTTTAGTTGAAGAGGATTTTGATCGATTAAAATGCCTATCGAACGTTAAATATGTCTTTCTAATTCTCAAACAACATTAAACGTGATCCTCGTGTAAGAAAAACGGAATTTGGAAAAAGGCATTCTCCATATCCGTTACGCATTCAAAATGAGAGCACTGATCACGCATGACGATACGAACGCGGATTCCCAGACATGCCGATAAACGCAAAGAAAACCCCCGAAAGATGTATCATAGCGCGGCGGAAATTCGCCAGTCCGTACTGTTTATACGAAAAATACTACTGAAAGATACACGTCTCTTCGAGAAAGTCGAAGGTGATGTAAGCGTGTGAAAGCACTTCCTCCGTCAGTTCCGCGCCTCTCTTTCGCTCTTTCTAACGCGCTCGCGAAACTTCTTTTCTCTTCCCCGGATGATCGACGTGGAAGTGCGGCGTGTAGAGAACAACGGCGGAAACGTCGACATAAACAAAAGGCATCTGGTTTCCCGGGTTTCGACGGGTGATCCTTCAACGGAAGGAAGGTGAAACCGCTCCATATCTAAGGAAGGGGAGAGGCCGACTTCTACGAGAGAACGAGCCTCTATGAGTGAAAATAATAGTCCCTCTCTCGGCCGTTGCAGGGAAGCAGACGTTCGCGACCATAAATAACGTATACTGTGTACACAGCCACCGCGTAGACGGCTTATTTACATGCGTGTGTATGTCATGTACATGCACATGTACACGTAGAGATGTCGGGGAGGAGGATAGAGAAAGAGGAAAAGAGAGAGTAGAGAGTAGAGAGAGAGAGAGACAGAGAGCGAGGAAACTGCAGACAGACGGATAGGACACGCAAGACAGCTCACTGTTTTCGGTAACCCAAGCTGAACCCTCCATTCCGCGCTTCCCTGCCTTTTCCTTCGTCTTCTCTTCACGGTAGCCTCTTTACCGGCTCCGATATAGTTTCAGCCGATTACTCGTCCTTCTCTCTTCAGCCTCGGCCAATCCCGGAGAGCGCGCCGACCGTTTCTCGTATTGTCACGAGGTTCTTGGACTTGGCCTCAGTTATCCTAATCTCTAACTTCAGCTGGTGTTCAGCCGTGAGAAAAGGCGAGATTAAAAGCGAGATTACTCCTGCGCTATTGTCATCGCGGCGACGCCGAAGAGTTCCACGAGCTGTTTCGCGTAATCGCATGCGCGATTCGAATTCATAGCCGCCGTGATAGTCGGCGGTTAATCCTTTACGCTTCAAGAATAGCGACGGCATTCAAAATTCCTTATAAAACTCGAGAATGTACGGCGGCGGCGCCTCTCGGACTTTAAATCAGTTTTGAAGTTCGCGGTAGCTGATCTTGATTTAGATTTAAAATTCGGAAGCCACCGAGTTTCTGTTCGAGTATAAATGACCAAAACATGGTAATGCCAACCCCAAATCGCAAGTACGAAAAATACTTTACTTTCAATCACAAAAATAATTTTTTCGAAGTATGAGGTGAGTATTCAGAGTAATCACTGAATTTAATTTTATACTTCACTATACACACACACACAAAATAGCGACTTTCTCAATATATCGAATCTCAATGTCGCCCCTCAGTAAATCCAAGACTCTTCGTCGCGCGTGATCAATTGAATTTTATTTATCCCAGAAGCAAAAGAACAATTTTCTCGCTTTTCTCGCGATGTCGGTTTATCGTCGATTATCGATATCGATATCATCGCACCCGCCGTCGTTCTCGCTTCATAGTTTTCCAGCCGGAAGGTCGCAAATGGGCGAATCGTGTCGGCGTTGGCTGTTCGACGATGTTGTCGATGCGTATCGAGAAAAATGTCGGATGCCTGGGGACGCAGACGATCGGACGTGAAAGTCGGACATGGAGGTGCGCGACATGCACCCTTAGGGAGAATTCACACCTTGGAAGAAAAGCAGAAAACGGAAAGACAGAAACCAATCAGAACTCGCGCTGGTAGTCAGATGATAGTCGACAGTTTCCGCTTTTCTACCAGCGCGGAGCTCTGATTGGCTTTTGCCTTTTTGTGTTCTGCTCTTCTGCCAGGATGTGCATTCTGTCTTATTCCGCTCGAGCGCGCGGCGACGAGACTGACGACGTCCATGACGACGACGACTGGCTGGACAAGCGAAACGCTCGGGAGTCTATGTAGCGTGGGAAATGCCGTGAGAGCTAGACATGCACCCCGCATCGGGTTCCCATCGATCACACGCGCCAACTTTCGCACCGCGGCCCGCCGAACTTCACGATCGGAGGGTTGTTAAGATGACATTCGCGCCCACGATCCGATCAATCCGTGAGGGCCGCGCGCGCGCGCGCGCGCTAATGGAAGGTCTAATTAAACTGATCAATGCGCGCGGTACGTGGAGTGAGCACCGGGCTAATCGGAATTGATTGCGCGGCTAAGAACGCGATTCTCCCATTTTGCCGGGGATTTCCCTCTGACCTCTTCCGACCGCCAGTTATAGTCAATTTTCCGCGCGCAACCTCGGATTTCCTTTCGATCTTGCCGCGAATCATCGTCCGTCGCGTAACGCGTTGCGATCGGCCCTTAATCAGTGCAGTGCTCGTAAATCGGACGCACCAGGTAACGAAGGAAATAGGGGAAACGCTCGTCGGAGCGAAACTCGTACCCTCGAGAATGACTCCTGGTCGCGCTCGCTCCAGCTTCAAACTTTTTATCGACGCGCACCTTGCACGTTTATGTAACGTTTGTGTAACGAGTTGTCGAAACTTTGCAGTAACGGCCAGCGCTGCGATCCTTTTTTTCTCTCTCTCTCCCTCTCTCTCCCTCTCTCTCTCTCTCTCTCTCTCTCTCTCTCTCTATCTATCTCTCTCTCTTTCTCTCTCTTCCTCTCTCTCGTTTGTCTTTTTTCACCGGCTGTAATCAGGGCTCAGCTTAAAGGAAACAGGAGATTGAGAACTCGCTTCTCTCTCGCTGGTGCCGTTTGATAATAAATTAGCTGCAAAGAGAGAGAGAGAGAGAAAGAGAGAAAGCGAGAGAGAGAGAGGAGAGAGAGAGAGAGATAATGAGAGAGGAGGAAGAGAAACAGAGAGAGAGAACGGGTCAGTTAAAGCCCACGAAATCACTTTCATAAATCAAAGAGAGCAGCTCTGATCTACGTCGAGGGGCGAGAGAGCGAGAGGGGCTACGAGAGCGTTGCAAAATGCCGCTTTGAAAGCGCGGCTCGTCGCAATTAACCTCCCGACGCGAGTGCTATTTCGCCGTTCTACAAAATGCACCGTACGTACGTCGCGGTACTTGCTGTGGAATCACAATTTTTGACTGCTGAATTCTCTCATCTTTGCCCTAACCGTTACGAGTACCCGCGAATTCTCGGCGTATTCTCGGATGACGCCCCGCGAGCTCGCCTCGACGGAGCTTTTTCCGGACGCGGCTCCGTCAGCGGGCGACGAGCGGTCGTCCGAATATACGTCCCGGAACGTTAACGAATCTTCTCCTTCGCGACGGGAACGAGATTAAAGAGCGCGAGAGCACGCGACATCGTTAGCCGCGAGTGCGCGACACATTCGTATGCAAACGTCGCTGCACGCGCCGCGGTCCGATGTCCCCGAGGGTGCCTAAAGATAGAAACACGCGACCAGAATACACTCTCACTCGAAAGCCGTCGCGCGTCTCGGAAGCTTTCGCAGCGGCGGCGTCGTGAACGGAGGTAATTCCCCTCATTTCATGCTAATTCTCGCATCACGGCACTTGGACCGCGCCAACGAAGCTTCGCTAACGATGTCCAACGATACTGATCTCTCTCTCTCTCTCTCTCTCTCTCTCTCTCTCTCTCTCTCTCTTAGATATAACTTGTGCTATATATACATAATTTAAAAAAAAAACATATTAAATATATATTACATATATTAAATACATATTACAATATATTAAATACATATTACATGTATTAAATACATATTACAAAAAAACATATATTAAATACATTATATTTAAATACATATTTAAAAAAAAAAAGAAAATATTTCAGTCCACTAATAAATATCTACACTAATAAGTAATTTTCTCAGAGCGTTAAATACATCAATTCAAATTTGTGAAACCATCATAAATATTATATCAAACATTATATCAAATATTATTTCTTGTAACTCTTTGTAATATTAATGTTTTATGTAACTTCATACGTAAGAATATATCCTTAAAAGTATGTTCTAAGACTAAAATAAATGTTTCTTCCCCTCTTTCTCTCTTTCTTTTTCTCTGCCTCAGTCGCGTTTTTCAAGGATATTTTTCAACGGCACGGACTTCTTTCAACGAAACGAACAATAGTTGGGAGAGCATGCTCGAGTAGAGCGAATACATTTTTTTCGTTTAGACGAACAGTCTGCTGTTTCTTGGCGCGAACGCTCTGAAAGCTGATGTCGAGAGCGGCTCTGCGCCATTTAATCCCGAATGCTTAAGTCCCGCGCTCGTTCGGCCGCTACACTCCGCGCACTCGAAACGCGCTAATAACGTTAACGGGGAAAAGAGTCTCGCAGGACGCGACAGCGGAACTTTGTGGATAAAAAGATCGGACTACCCGGGCTGCGTCTGTCTGTCTGTCTGTCGGGACAGGTGAGTGTGGAAGAGGACACGCCATAGTTAACATAATAAAGCGCGTCCACCATGTGCACATACGTACACCCACAGCATCGTCCATCACTTTTTAGTTAGTCTGCTTGCACTCAGAAAAAAGGCATGGTGATGGCAACTATATGAGTTCGATATATGAGATACGGAGATAATTTTATGATAGGAATTACACTATAGAATTTTGTAATAGATCGACATTCTACAGTAATTCGTTCTTTATTCTCCCATTTCACACATCTACTTATATTTTAGAAACTGAAATGTATTTAATTATAGTATATTTAAAACACTTGCTATATTTTTAATTAAATTTTCTGTTTCTAACGAAGTGTATTATGTTCTTTATAAGATAAATTTCATTGATAGTCTATTCTTAAACTACTAAAAACATAGTAAAATTTAAAAGAATTTTTATATGAAAAAGAAAAAACTATAATATTCTCTTCATGTAGAATCAAAATGTATGCAGTTTCGTAATAAATTGTCTCGTAGTTACATTGCAACCAAAATTTTATTACAAAAGATAGTTTATTAAACCATATACATTATCTTTCTACATAAAAAACTCATGTAGTTACCATCACCGTGTTCTTTTCTAAAAGTAGGCAGACGCGCTGAAAATAATAGACAACGATGCTGCGGATGTGTATATGTGTGTGTGTGCGTGCGTGCGCGCATAATGTTTGCGCTTCATTATGTTAACTTTATCCTTCCGTTCATACTTCCAACCTCTTTCTCTCCCTGTTTCTTCCCGCTGATTTTCTTTTCGCACGTCAGCCTCTATCAAGCCTCCCGTCGAACGCGCAAATTACGCGCGTCTCGTTCGTTCTATGAATCTTTACGCGTGCCATTGTTCGCGCCTGCAATAATTGTCGCGAGTTATCGTTCGTTTCTGCTACAATAATCGCAATCGGCGCATACCATAATCGACAGGATTAATTATTGACGAGTCGCGGCGAGAATACGGGAGAGTGCTTCCTTTTTATACTGTGTTATTAACTTGGCATAATTAATGGAAATTATTAGTCATTAGTAATCCAGCCCAATGCACCTCAATGTGTCACTCTTTCGCCGTCGCGTAATGGCCATTGTAAATAACGTTTACACCGATAACTAACGATCAATATTACATCGTGTTCTATTTGCTTCTGCGCACTGGCTGTATTTCTCCGCGAGCGGCGTTACACGTAAAGCCATATTAATGTTAATTGATCAACACTGTTGATTACGTCGATTGAATTTAATGAGCGCTGATTTATTTATATCGGTCATTGATTAACGGCCGCCGAAGGAGCTCGCGAGCGTGTGCGGCCGAGAAATTAAGGACTTCGCGCGATACGACCTTCAGTTCTCGCGCGAATGCAAACTGCGACGGAAATAAATCGCGCGAGTGCGTTACATGCCGCATGCGTGTGTCTCCGTGTATGCGGGCCCGCGCGCGTTGGGAATTACTTTACCCGATATTTTTCAAAAACGCAACCGGAATTCCGCGAGGTGTAGCGGCGCGATAAAATAAAATTCCATACGGGAGAAAGTAATTCGACGTATTTCGATGGAAGCCGATTGTGTCAGCATGGAAAAAAGCGTATCATCAAGATCGATATGTTGGCCCGTCGACCGAGCAGGACAACAGATTGTGTCACCGAGATGTCATTCTAACGACCCACACGTGTATATGTGTGTGTGTGAGTGTGTGTACATATATATAAAATATATATATACGTGTATCCCGTTTGGTACGTTTGACCGTGGCGCCGCAGATCGACGGTAACTTTGAGCAGCCGCGATAGGGATCTCGCGATATTGCTGGAAATGCAATTCGAGCACTTGCTCCGGACACTCTAATCCACTCCGTATCACGGGGGATGAGAATAAAAGCGGACAAAGAGTACGGAGGAAGGCGAGCACGAGTCAGCCTGTGTACGTGACGCGCGTGTGTGCGTGTAGGACGATCTTCTCTCCTCTCTACGGGGCTCTGTATCCGGTCAAGCTTCCGTCCTTTCTCCCTCTCTCTCCCTCCCTCCCCTCCGCCGTGGCCTCTTCCGACATTATCGTCCCTTCGATCTTTTCCAAGTTCACCCTAATCCGCCTCACGGGCTTCCGAAGGCCACGTGGAGAGACTACGAAGGATACGCGCGTGAGACTTTCGGCCGCGTCTCCGAGATACAAACGTTGTTTCAACCCCCGCGAGGCCGAGGGATTCGTGAGACCTGTTTCGGGGCGCCGGCACTCAGAAAGTCGCACGAGTTTCGAAAAAAGGGCAGGAAAAAAGAGAAAACGATGGTTATGTATTCCATCACGGAGTCCACACTTGTCGCCGAGTCCTACTCGAGGATGTCGATAGCCGGCGGCGCGATCAATTCTTAAAACAAATAGCCCGATCGTCCCAGTTCGCGTAGCTCGCGGCCGCACGGAAAAATGAGATACTCTTGCTCTGCGGCAGATACTCGTCCCTTGAAATATTCATTCTTCCGGTTAGAGTCCGTAGACGACTCTCTTTCTCTCTCTCTCTCTCTCTCTCTCTGCCTCTCTCCGCACGGTTCATTTTCATGCCTCATTCGTAATCTCATTCTCACACAGCTCACGTTTTGCGTTTCTGTGCATAATAGATGCGCGTGTCCAGCGGGAGACGATCGATCGGGTGGGAAACGTGTTCACGTCTCGGATGATAATCATAGTTAGTCAAGATTTTCCCGCGACTCATCGATGCGACCTCAAATATGAGTCGTAGCTAAGACAAACCACACAATTATTAGCATCTCCCTTATAATCGTTGCGCTCTAAAAGACCTGGTGTTTTATACAAGCAGAATTACAATTAAACTTCTTGTCTGTATACTATAATACTACATACTATGATTCCTAAAGAGATCTTTGCGACTAAAACTGTGAACGAATAGCGTTGGTCACAAAAAATCAGAAATGCTCTTCGGAAATGTCAATGACTAAAAGGGACGCCAATAATTGTGTGACTGGTCGTACTAAATAAAGCAGAATCGGCATTCTGCATCCTGTCGTCTCTTTTGCGTGTCTCATCCACGCTTTTCTTCCTCCACTCGCTATTGAAACTCGCGACCCGGAACAACAGGCGGAAATAATCGGCCATTGCCGAGAAATTTCTCGCGGTCTCTTTTTAATTTCGTTCCTTAAAATTCTCGTGCCACACTCGGCACGGGAACGATGTCTCGTCGTGAAGCACGTTCGGATGGTTCAAATGGGAGCAAACGGGTTACGAGATCGTGACGGACGTAGAAATGGACGCTAGTGGTCGGACGTGTTTTCTGGCGTCTTCCGCGACTCCAAGTTAGACGTCGGTTTTAACGTCGAGCACCCAGGAGCAAAATATACCGGGCGGAAACGCGACGACCACCGCGACGACGGCTACGGTGAGTGGCGCGACCGGGACAAGAAAGGTAAAAGAGACGAACGAACGACAGATAGATATCAAAGAAGCGACTCGTAGACGGTGCTTGCAGACGTGGAGTGCCCAACTCGCGCTCGTTTTCTAGAAAATAAGAGGAGCCGGGAGAGAATTGAGGAAGCGGGAGGAATGGTGATATTCTAGGTCGGAGATGTACCGAGCCACACATACACATTCGCACACCCCACACACACACATACACACACACACACACACTTTATATTCGAGAGTGAAACGAAGAAAAAGCGCCCACAAGATAGGAGCACAAAGGGTAGAAAGGAAAGGGAGAAAGGAGAGATGCCGTTTCCTGTCTTGTGTACTGCTTATTAATATACCTTTCAAGTCACGCGAATTGCGGCCGGTGGTGCCACGACAATTGCCGCCGCATCGTGGATCCCGGAGGATCTCGCGAATTGTGATTCCCGTTGCGAGCCACGATACGCCGGTTATAACGATGTTGATGTTACTACAGGCGCTAGATGAGTGAATTTTAGATCAAAATGTTTCATAATTGCTTGGTGCATAATCAAGTCAATTAGTGAAAAGCCTGTACTAAACGTGGACAAATAAATAAATAATTGTATTATTTTGTATGGCAATACGTACAAACTCCCGTATGTCCTTCTCTCTTCTTTGTGGAGATTATCAGCAACACCTCTCAAAATATTTTACACTTACTTCACATGGAATGAAGTCAATCAGTAAAGAAAGCTGTGCCAAAAGTGAGAAAGTAAAAGAACTGAAATATACAATCGCATCACTCTTTTCTCGTATGCTGTACGGACATTACAAATTCCAATATATTCCTCCCTCTTTCTTGTGGAGTGTCAAGGTCTCGCCCTCCAAAATGTTTTATAGTTACTACACGTACAGAGTGAGTCATCTAATGTTAGATTCTAAAATATCTCTGTTGTTTTTTATATAGGAAGAAAATGTGCAAGGAATAAATTGTGTGGTTGGATAAATGTTGTCCAACTCTTGTAGTTACACAATTTCTTCTTTACGTATTTCTCCTAATATAAAAAAAACAACAGATATCTTAGAATTTACACAGAAAGAAGAAATATCTAAAAGAAATAAAAACTATTTATTCGATGGATACTAATAACATATTCACTTTACTGATATAAAATATTTCTCAAGTAAGAAGATGTACATTTTCTTAAAACCTTAACTTTTTATGAAAGTAATTGCTTATCTTATTTAAATAAAAGAATGTAGATTTAAGTAAATATGTTATTGGTATCCACTGAATAAATGTTCTCTATTTTTTAGATATTTCTTCTCTCATACACACACTGTGTAACGTTAAATAACCTATTACTCCGTATAATCAAGTCTATCACGTTAAAAAGCGACGTGTGAAAAAGTAAGATAATAAAAGAACTGAAACGTTCTGTTATATGACTTGGTACATGGCCATTCAGACATTACAAGCTCTCTCTATTTCCCGTCGACTATTAGGGGCAGCCCCCAAGTCACGACCCCAACGTCAACGATAGTTTCTTCGACGAACCCGCAGAATCCCGCGACTCTGTCCCCGACCAAGCGATTACCTCGACGGGCAAAAATCCTACGGCGGCGGGGTTGGAGCGCGAGATCGGCGCCACTCGGGCAACACGGCTGAACGCAGGCTCACGCCACCGAGGGTTGTTACGGCGGCGCTCGGCGCCGTGGCCTCAGTCAGCCCTGCGCCGTACGGGCGAGACGACGAGGGAAGGAAGCGCGCTACCGCTTCGTCGTCGCGCGACGCGACGCGACGTGACGACGAGCGCCCGTCCGCGCGAGAGCTTTAGTCCGCGTCCGCACGTCGACTGAAACGCGACCGACCCACGTCCATGTCCGTGTTAAGTGTCAAGCGCAGCTACCTCTTCATCCTTGGCATCCCTTCGGCACGCGAAACCCTTCGGGCCCACGGTCTTCCGCTTCCTGCTCTCCTGCGAGGCAGAAGGATCGACCTGCCGGTGGATCGAACACAATAGAGTTCTCGATTCCTCCTCTCCCGCGCGCGTAGTCCTCGTTTCTCTCGTATCGCTACGCTCCTCGTCGTGCCAGTCACTCTCGACATCCCTCTGCGAGATCCCATTCTACGAGGGATGCCTCGCGATCCTCTTTGAGAGACAGAGGCGGGCCGTGAGGATGTCTCGAGCGCGTGGCAGGCGGATTAAGACTGGCGGAAATTCGAGATGTAATATCCGGCAGCCCTAGTTACACGTACGGTGTGTGCACGCCGGTTGGCTTCCTGCCTTCGAAATAGAGAGAGGGAGAGAAATAGAGAGAAAGAGAGAAGGTTGGAACAGGCTACGGTACACCGAGGTCGGCACACTTTCGGGGGTGAACAAGACAACGAGGTCACGTCTCGCAGGATTTTGGATTCGATCGGGGATCCGTCAACGGAGGTGCGTTTCTGACATTCTATAGCCTGGATTTTCTTCGTTACTCGTGCGCCAGGTAACACGATCAGCTGATACTGATGAGCTGAACGTCTCACGAGTCGTTCCAGCTATGCCAAGCGCGGGCGCAACAACGATTATTCGCAACTCCTTAGTAACGTTTTAACAGCAACACCGAAAAATCCTTTCGCTGCGATGTATCGTGATTCATATTTGATTCGTCGAGATTGACGTTTATTGACACTGTAGTTGACAGTGAGTCACCCTAGGAAAAAATCGCGAAGCACCTTGATTCTCTCTTTCTCAACTCTCTTCTAATATTATTATTTCTAATGATCACTTCTAATGTATTATTATTTCTTTACGATAGGGAAAGGAGAGAGTCTCATTCATGACTCAAGGTAGGTTTGAATTCGCCACTGTCTCGTATCGCGCTTCTTATTTTACAAGGGAACCTGCGACGTCTTCCAGAAAGAAAGAATACTTATAAATTAATTATTATCAATTTAAATATTTTAAAGTTCATAAAGGGGGAGAGAAGAGCTACTTTCGCGCGCGTTACAGCTCAGGGTTGCAACAAGTTTAAATTCAACGCGGTCCCCGGCAGTCCGTTGAGGATATCGCGAAAAGTTATCTCCGACAATGGCTACAAGAATATTATTCCCTCGCTCTCCTTTCCTCCTCACCTCCCTCTCTCCCTCTCTCTCTCTCTCTCTCTCTCTCTCTTTCTACCTCCGCTCTTTGTCGAGAGATTCTCTCCTTGTGCGCTCGCAATTTCCACGCACCGTAGACTACCGTGTGCGTGGGAGACGCGCGGCAGAGCCTTCCCTCAAACTTTTCCGTAATGAGATTTCTCGGGGAACGAAGAGGGATTACGACGCGAGGAGAGCAGAAAGGGAGAGGGAGGCAAAGGCAGAGATAGAGACGGAGAGAGAGAAAGAGAGAGAGAGAGAGAGAGAGAGAGACGAACTTTTTGCTAGTGTCACCCGCGTCCCCGCGGCGGTCCCATACATCAAACTGTCGGCCGGGATGTGTTGCAGGTGCATATGATACGTTTGGCTCAGTTAGGCGCCTTTATTCCTCCTGCGAGGCCGTCCGCGATTTTTCCCCTCGCGCGTTTCGTCGGCCGAATTAACCGCTAACCGTAACCGAAAGATATAGTGCGCAACCCACAATGTGTCCGTCGCTACGGTCTCATTTGCACGAGCGCCCACGAATAGCGGGGAAAAATTAATGAGAGAAGACGGCTGTCGTAAGTTTAGACCGCGTACAGGAATTGGATTGTAATGAGAGCAGAGTCGGCTATGATGTGGTTCAGGCCATCTAGTCAGATGTTCCGGAAATAGCCGAAATAAGATTGTACTAAGAGCATAGTCTGCTGGAAATCTCTAAACACAGTACAGAATATTTGGATGCGCCTTCCCACCATTTTCTCGCTTTTGCCGAATTCCATTCTTTCTCTCCTTCCGCCTCTTCACGCGGAGGAGGAGGTCTGGCTGGCACGTTGAACTTGCCGGGACACTTGATCTCAATGCGCACGTGCTCGTTAGTCTCTCCTCGCGCCGTTTCCACGCGCGTGCTACACGTCACGCGCGACCGTCTCTTACAGGTTTACATTAGCGCCCGTCGTCGGTGGGACTTGTGCCGACTCGCGTTGTTTATTTGCGACGATTAACTATCGCGCGGGCGCGCTTGATAAAGTCCGGAAACGAGACTGGCATGCACGTGACTCTGCGTTGCTCACGGCGGCTCGTTACAAAACTCGCCGAACTCTCGCGAGGAGGAGAGAAGGCGGTGGTGTAAGAGGAAGCGGCGGATTTTTTTTAACGAGCGCGCGCTCGTGTAAATGCGCGTGCGCGGGAGAGAGAAAAAATCGCGCGCTCGTAATAACCGGTTCATACACGGCGACAAACTTTTTTCGCAAATACACGGCGCGCAGCTCGCCGCGGCCCGCCGCGCGTTCTCGCGCTTTTATTTCGCGCGCCGTGTCATCGCCACTTTAGCCCACCCTCCCTTCCGTTCCCCTCCTCGTCCCTGCTCCCTCCTCCCCCAGCCACTGCTAGCGTAAAAATTAAATATGGAAAACCTAGAATTTGTTCTCGTTAGGTTGTAGTTTATGGAGCTGCCGAGCAATTAAAAATCGCGGCGCTTTGTCATCTTCAACGTTCACGCTCGCGCTTTCGGCGCTTCCCCACTGAAGCGTCGTGATTTTCACTTTAACGATGCGACAATTCAATAACTCTAACTGCATTTTTCATCCCTTAAGACCCAGCCTGTGATCCTGTTAAAAGTAAACATGTTTTCTTCGTCACCAACACGACCATACTATATCCTTCTTGTATTTTTTGTATATATAAATCTTATGAAAAATATGTGCTATCTTGTTTTACCATGCCAGCAGTACGTAAACCCGCATATGTAGAAATATTTTTCTTATACTTAAATTTTCTTATACTTCTGAGCTTCTATATTCAGTTGCAAAGATACAGAAGTGTTGCTTGAGCTATTCGTTACAAGCACACATGCGATATGTACAAACTACGCGGAACTTTTGTTCAAATAAATATTCACGCTAACTAACAGCACAAACTTAATTTTAAAATTTCTTATCGTTTTCGTCACACTGAGAGAAATTATCCGATAAAAAAATTAACAAACGGATATTTCCGATCAAAATACCGATGAATTTTTCCGGTCAGGATATCCGATTAAATTTAATCGAATACTTTCGATCATAGTGGCATTTTATCAAATAAACTAGACAAAAAATTATAAACCGATATTTCTCATGGAATGTTTCCTGATCGGATACAAAAATTCATCGATATTTTGATCAGTAATATCAGCTTGTTAATTTCTTATCGAATAATTCCTTTCATTGCACATATTGAGCAGTGTTTCAACTCATTACGTACTTTCAGTGCGAAAGCGCTTGTAATTCCGTGCAACCAATACGACGTGAATTTCGCAGAAAGAAGTCAATATTTTGTCGGTAAAGTTTTCAAGTATGGCATCCCTTTAATAAATCTTGTAACCGTGGTGAGACGAACATGAAAAGCGTCAATCTTGTATTCTTCAAGATGACATCGATAAAAAATTGAGAAAAGAAAATTGGCTTACTTTTTCTCGTGAGAAACTTTACGCAATCTTGAGCGTCGACGATTCCGTTCTGCACGTCATATTGGTTTCTTCAGCGGGAAAATCATTCTTTCACTGGAAACAAAAAACATAGTTCTATCTGGCACGGGTCGGCGGAATCACTTTGTCAATGTAAAAATTTAACAAGGACCCAAAGTAAATGCACTTAATGATGTACATCGAGTTTTTAAAGGGTTAATGTCGCATATTTTCCCATATGAATATATATACGGTTTTTATCAGCATCCATTAAACCGGGAATAATGACTTAACAACACTGGATCACGCGAGCTTTCTTGTGCGAAAGAATTATCAATAGTTAATTTGTCGTGATGCGTCTCGAGTTTGCAATGAGAAGAAGAAGAGAAAGAGAGAGAAAGAGAGAGAGAGAGAGAGAGAGAGAGGAGGGGGGAGGAAAGGTCGGGGAGGCTCGATTCATAGTTTTTATGGCTTCCACGGATCCCTTCGTCGCGGTCGCCACGTCCAAGTTTCGCTCCGCGATTTAATTAAACTCCGACCTGCCGAAAAATCGATCCTGTCGTTGATTTTACTAGCGGTCGGCGGCGTACTCCGTACGAAGCAATTCCGGCGAGACCGCCGGTCGAGTCGATTTAGCTCGTTCGTGCAGAAATCCGCGCCCGAACTGTCAGGCAGTCCCGAAAAGTTGCGGACCGTAGGGAAAACGGAGTGACGACAGCGACGACGGCGACGACGACGACAACGAGGGCGAGGACGACAGCGGCAAGAAATTGCACCGAACTTATTCAATCAGAATCATCAAGCTAGTTCGCAAGTAGAATCTTGCAGCAAAACGATCGATCTTATTTACTTGACAATCAAATAAATACAAACGCAAGAGAGAATTGACTAAGCAAAAATATCTATCTATTTATCTACTTATCTGTCTATCTATCTATCCTCATTTCTATTTTTAGTACTTTGTTTATTTGTTCGTGTTTTATTTATGAAAGTTTATTGTTGCATTCTGCATCGCTGTTCGTTCCTTTCTCTCGCGCGCGCGCATGAAATACTGGACTGTCGCATCGTCAACTTAATAATTAGAGACTGTCTGTTATTCGCGAGACGCGTTCTGAAGTAATCTATTGCCGATGTCGCGCCTTTTATAAGGCACGTCATGTCGCGCCACAGTCAGGAATTCGGGATAATCTCGCGACTCTGCTTCAGTAGGTAATCTATGACCACTCGGCCACGGACGAAACGAGAGCAGGTGAAACTCCCGAGGGACAGCTCTAAGCCGGGAATGTCGCGGTGAAAAATCGTTACATCAACGAACGAATGGGCCCTGGGAGAGAGAGGCAGCCGGTTAAAAAGTTACAAAGAAATGCTCTCATGCACACCCACACACACACACATTCTCTCTTTATCTCGTCGAGAGTTCCCATTGCTTCCACATTCACATTTTCCGCGTATTAAAAATAAAAAAAAAGAACAGAAATATTCCTTGTATCGGGATATATTTCCCTTTCTATCTTTCTCTCTCCTCCCTTTGCGCGCGCGCGCACGCGGTAAACGTTTATTTAACAGATTCACTTTTTTTCTTTATCTTACGAGGCGAAACCAACCCCGCAGATTTCCATGAATATTGAAGTTCCCTTCTACTTCATTTACCGGAGCTCGTAAAATGTTCATCACCTGGAATTTCTCACACACACCTCCCACCGATACTGATTAACAATTCAACGCCGCCGCAAAATCGAAAAATCCATCAATCGCTAATCCTTCTCTTACCCGCTTTTCTTCTCCCCCCCCTCTCTCTCTCTTTCTTCTCTCCTCTACTCTATTCTCTCGTTTTGTTCCTTCAATGCTCGCCAAGTCGAACACGTCGAAGGTGTAGTTGCAATTTATGTTCATTAATTTTACATTTACATTCAATCATCTCCACTTTTTTTTCAATGTGTAAATATAGGAGAAAAAGATCGATGAAATTAATCGTGACTAATATTAATCGACACAGCAACGCGACCGGAAATTCCCGCTTCCGCGTTTAAGGTCCAGCTTATTCGTGACGGTCAGTCCGCGCACATTTGACCGACTTCCCCGTCACGACGTGTACCGGATGACCCCCGTGCGAGGCAGCAAGAGAGAACGAGAGAGAAAGAGAGAGAAAGTCCGTGGAGAGCATTCTCCGGCAGCTACTCGGCCCCTTCGCTTTATTAAACGGGGCTCGCGTCGTCATCTGGCGCGACCGTAAAGCAAACTTATCGCGCGTCCTCTCGGCACCTCGCGCGACCTCGTATTACGAGGAGGTCAGACAGGAATTAGATTCGAAACGAGGAAACTGCGGAAACCCGCCGCCTCGGGAAACGCGATCGGCTTTGTCTGGAGAAACGCGAAAAGGGCGTCTTCGCCCTTTCGTCTGACACGACACAGTTAGTAGAAATATATGTGTATATATATATATATATATATATATATATATATATATATATATATATATGGGTGTGTGTGTGTATGTGTATAAATCAGGTCTTCATTAATTTCCTGGGTTAACGCGAGTGCGTGTTACACAGCACGACTCGGATAAATATATCACTTATATTTCGCGCAGCCTTCTCTTTCGCTGCGGTGAAACATTGCAACGCCTTACCTCCATTTATACGGACTGCATCCTCGCTCAATTCCTTTCGCTCTGTGTGCTGCGAAAAATTACATTTTTCTCAATGTCTTTGAAACTTAATTTTTGTACTGTTATTGGCTTTCTTCTTTAGTAAGGCGTACTCAAGTGAGGTAATTTAGTAGCTTCATCGTCGTCGCTTTTTGGCATTTTCTTTTTCCTTCTTCTTCTTTGCGTACTTTGTAATATTACTTCCCTCATTTCCTCTCTCTCTCTCTTTCTCTATCTATCTCTATCTCTCTCTCCCGTTGCGCTAATAAAGTTATTATTACTATTTTTCTCGTCTGCAAATTCTACCGCCGGCACGAAATCCGCGCCGACGAGTGTGACATCAGCGTGCCCGTTTCCACGATTTTATCAGTTTCGAGCGAAAAACGAGCGTAACACACATCGAGGGCGAAATTTCGAGGGCGAGGTTTCGTTAAGACGAAGAGAGTGAGAACTCGCCCAAGCGAAATTGGCGTCGATGTTATCTCGCGGCGGAAATGGAAGGTGGCGGAAAAGCCCTTCTCGTTATTTTCCGTAAGTCGAATGATGTTTGCACAGTGCTACGGCGCGTTTATTACCCGCCGCGGTGGCGGCGGGCACGCCGCAAATTTTCCATTCTTAAATTAGGTCGCGCGTTCTGTGACTAACGCACGGCCGACGACGACGACGTTTCTCATGAATTGCAAATTCCTGCGTTGTTTTTCTCATCTTTACGGGCCGCCGACGCCGCTCCGCGCCGGCTTTAGCCGGTTTGTCTTGTTTTATCGAGAAATAAAGAGCGCGCCACGCACATCCGCCCACCACGACGCGACGGTAGCCTTCGTCGATCCGTCTCCGCGAAGTAATCGATGATTCGCGTAACGCTCTTCAATTTCCAGCGCAATCACTCGGTGTAATTGCACCGTTCGCGTGGTCGATCTTGATAAACTATCGTCGTCTCTCTCCCACCCTCTCTCCTCACTCTCCTGCTATCCCGGTTTCTTCCGGCAGGGAGGACCGTATCTCGAATCTGAGCGCGCTGGGATCTAAATAAATTATATCTGTTTATCTCTCCGGGTCTCCTTGGGGCTTTTTATCGCCGGGATGGAGAATTCATCCATCTGCGCGTGCCTGTCCCGTCGTGTGTCCGCCGATTTATCAATCCCGCTGCGCTTTTTGCGCCGCTCGTTAATTTAAGTCGAGATCGAACGGCAAATCTCGAACGCCGCCGTTGATTTACGAGGAACACGCGCTCTTTTCGCAAACGGCGTTGGATCCGGCCGGAATTTGGAGCGACGAAGCGCGCGCGCGGATTTAATCAGACACCTCTTGCGGAAAGTCGGAGAGCGCGCGCGGATGGCATTCGGCGGAACGAAAACTACGGCCCTCGCGCAAACGTCCTGGCAGGAGATACGCTCTTTTCTTGACGTCCGTCGCCGCCACCTCCCTCGCGTTTTAGGGAGTTTCGTCCCAACGTTCGCGAGGCAGCGGGAGCTCGAATTTAATTGACCCGCTTCGGAATTAATTCTCGCCGGATTTCGCAAGAAATGCATTTCGCTCGTTACATTGGAGAAAGAGCGCGCGGCACGCGAGCAGGAAGAGTCTCGACGGGCGTCGAACTATTCTAACGGAAAAACTAAATTAGTCGGTCATGAATAGCGATTCGCGAATTATTTCTGGTCAACTACGACCCAAGGGGCTGGGGGAGAAAGAGAAAGAGAGAAAAAGAAAGAAAGAGAGCGCGGAAGGAAAGTGCAGTTGGAAAAGACGAAATGTTTCTTGTTGCAGATCAGCGCGGGAGGATAACGCGCCAACGTACCGAAAGTACCGTTGAGATAGTACGAGGAGCCTTGCCAAATTCGCGCCGCGCGACAAACGTCGCCACCGCCACAGGATCGTCTCCCTCGTAAACGTCTCGGATATGCGTTGAGGAAGCGATCTCGCGACGGCGACAGAGGAAGAGAAGCAGCGCACGTTTCCAACGAGATCTCACGATCCGCTGGCGATCTCGCGGGCTCGCGTGTTACACGCGAGGGTGGCCGTCGACAGGCGCCATGAGGAGACTCCTCTGCGGCGGGAGGAAGTGATCGTCGACGAGACGACGGGACGAAGCGAAGGGAAGTTCGACGCGGGTGTGGCGAGTCGGGCCGGCGGGCCCGATCGGTGTGATGGTCTCAGGGTGGTGTCCGTGCGTGCCACTGGGGCGTCGGCAATCGCCGGCCCAGCAACAGCAGCAGCAGCAGCAGCAGCAACAACCGCCGTCGTCGTCTAGGAACTCGGCGCCGTTCACCGTGAGCGCCGCGACCGACCGCGCGGAGATGGTGCAGATGTTCTATTACGAGAACCGCGGCAAGTGTTGCAAGAAGCTGCTCAGATACAACGGATATCCGAACAAGGTCAGATAAGTTCCCGCGCTGATCTAGCGATGCGCGTTCTCGCCGCATTTTCGTACTCAGAAAAAAGGCGATCAGACGAACTTTGTGCTCTCTAAATCTCTTGGAGTCGAATCTCAATACGAATGAAAAGCGGCAACTTCCATTTTCACTGAGTGACGATATTGTCACTGAAAATCGCAAGAGTGAATGTTTCGCTCAAGCTTAGAGTGGATTCGGGCTCCATATAAGTCCAGATTCACTCTCTAATTTCGAGTGGAAATATTCACTCGACGATTAAGGGCAAAGAATATTTTCTATATGGAGGGAAAGTCACTCGAGTGATTCAATAATAACTCCATTTTTCAAGTGAAAAACATCACTTTTCAAGAAATTTAGAGAGTATGTAGAATTGTAATGTACATAATCAATTAAAGCTTTAGTTGCAATAACTACAAAATAGTTCATTAAACTATACTATAAGATATTTGACGCCAAGTGTCTCATGTCTCGTATACATGTAGACTAGGCCAAACTGAATACAAAATTCCTCTATTATTTTATTATATTACAGACAACCATGTAGATTTTTTAATTATCAATTAAAAAAAAGAAACAATGTTTCTTTATTAATTAATAACTAAAAACCCGGGTGGTTATTTGCAAAATGGTAGAGGACCTAATTAACATTTACAGAATTTACAGAACGGCAGGCGTCGCCTGCCGTCATAACTCATCCATATTGCGCGTGATAATTCATCAATTTCCTCTAATTAATAACTAAAAATTTTACGGTGGTTGCGTTTGCAAAATGGCAGAGAATGTTCAGTTTGACCCAGCTGACATGTACAGCAGGTATGGAACACTTAGCGTCAGACACTCTGTATACACCACGATCCTACATATACAGGACTCGTACAGTTGTCACCTGTGTAGCTGTCATCACCACGTTTTTTCTCCGAGTTGCGGAGATGAACGAGGGGCACTTGTGAATGACACAAGTGTGTCTTCTCGTTTGTTTGTAAATCTCCCCGTGGTTACCGAGCCGCGAGCGACCTCCTCTGCGAGTCGTCCGCGAGTAATATCGTCGAACGGGAGCAAACGCGTCGGAGCATTCGACTGTATATGCACCTCCGAGGTACCTCGCAGTCGCGAGCTCGAGTGGAGGACATTAATTATTTGACGAGCACCTTGACGAGGAGCTCCGTCTAGAAAGGCACTTAAACTATTCTCTCAAGTAAGTTCCCCCGCGCGGAGACTTAATGTCCGTCTTAGTGCCGCCCTCGTATCGCTGCGCCAAGTTTGTGTACAGGTGAATTGGGAAGAGAGGTAACGTTACCAACTTCCGTCTCCCCGTCGATCGAACATAACTCGGTCAAATTTCGAGAGAGCGCGCTTGATTAATATGCGCAAGGAACCCGGCAACTATCAAGAGAGGGAAAGGGAGTGGATAGGGAGAGAGGGACAGACACACACATACATACATATATATATATATATATATATATATATATATATATTATATATTATATATATAGCTTCTTACAGCACATATATATCGGTCCGAATAATTTATCTACGCTGTTAATATGACTTTCTCATGATAATGTGACGTATCTCGCTCAGCTTGCTCTTTTCATTAGTGGTTATCGACTTTCTCCCTCCCGCTCTCCTCCTTCTTCCGCCGGTCTTTCTTAATTGAATGTGATTTTAATCACGTTTGTGAAGAGGCTATCGCTGCGATCGCGTTATTTCGAAATCTCTTTGATAATTGACCTAACCCGATAGAATCGCCCACACATCCATTATCTACCTGATGAATCGAACTCTCTCCGGCCATTTTGGCCGTTTATCCGTGTAATTAATTCGACCGTACGTACCGTCCAATTGCGCACGGGATTGTCCGACCGAGGAATCGTCTGTCTCTCGAAATAAATTGTTTAAGACACAAAGATGTGTCCGCCCTCCTCCGCGCGCACAGACAAAGCACTAAAGATAGAGAGAGGTGCACGCGACCGCCGGAGGGGGTGCTTAAGCGCGTAAATAAACGTTCGATTCGCCGAGCGTGGACGTAAATTGCGCTCGTCCCCCGTGCGAACTTACATCGGCTATTTTCCCGTAACAGTCGATTTAGGGGCGTGCGCCACAAAACGCGTCGCACGGCGACGATAAAAATTTACCGGGCGCGCGCTCGAAACGAATGTGACCCAATGAACATTTCACGGTACAGCGGCCCCGGTGTGTCTCGGGGAGCCCGAAGTGCAGCGCGAAAACGAGAGATAGGGAAGAGACGAGAGAAATAGCCATTCCAAGTTCACCGCAGGGCCGGGCGAAGTTTCCGAAAGCCCCCGGGGAAATAAATCGATTCGATATCTGAATAGCCATTATGCGGACGTGGCTTCGCGGGATAAAGAGAGCAAGGCGAAATGGGCGGTCGGGGAGTGGAATCCGCTGCGGGGGCACAAGGAGAACGAGGAGGCCGTGGCGGGGGTGGCCACCTCATTTCGAGAGAACTGGGCTAATGCCCCGAGTTGGAGAAAACTCTGTGCGCTCATATCAGGCCGGAATTTTCTTTCAATAACCAAGTTATTATTCATCGTGATCATTTATTACTCCACTCTGGGGGTCGACTCGTGTCTCGTCTTCCGTCTTGCGTCGTCTCAACGGTGTCTCAACTCATCTCTCTCTCTCCCTTTCTTTCTCCCTCATTCTTTCCGTGAATTCTCTTCCTCACGGACTCGTCACTGCTCTCCGGACAGCGTGGGTGAATCTTACACCCTCTTGCGAGTCTCTTCTTATTATATTCCGAAGGAGGGAGGAAAAAAGACACACGACGAGCGATCTAACGAGAAATTTCCGCGCGCGCGAGACTGCCCGTCGAACGTCGATCGATTATCACGGCGCGACGGCTACCTCTCGTAAACGTCGGAATTTTCAATTGTTCGATAACGGAACAGCTCCGCGGAGTACCGACCTTTCTCTTTCTCTCTCTCTCTCTCTCTCCCCCTCCTCTCTCTCTCTCTTTCTCTCCGTCGGACAGATTCCCTATTTCCTCGCGCTCACCTCTCTTCCTCGAAATATGCTTCCTTCGGTATATCTGGCGGCATCAATCTTGCACATTACGCGGATGTTCGGGGCCAAGAGAATCTAAGAGTTATCTCGGACCAGAAATATGAGCGGTAAGTTCGCATTCCGTGCGGGATATCCTTCCTAAAATTCCGAATGCCAGCGCCATTCTTGTAGTACTTCGGCCGAGGTATAAATGAATTCCAGAGATATCATTCTGTACTTGCGCCTTATACATATATATGGGGTAAGTCACTAACTATTTGAATATCTTTGAAGCAAAAGAAAAGTGACCTTAGAGATCGTCGAAGCTGTTCCTTTCAGAAAAAAAGTGTAAGCACCTTAAGAAGCTTTTTCCTAAGTAGAGAATAAGATCCCAAATAGGAATTTATTACTGGTATCAAAGTGGTCCAGTACCGATTTATGATAAACGTTACTGGCATAGTACCAGATATCAGTATTGGGCTTAGTATTGATATGATACTGGGATGATAGAAAAGGGCCAGTATCGGAAAACAGTACTGTCACAATACTGCAAATCAGTACTGTACCAGAATAAAAAAAGTATTGATTCCTAGCACTGGGGAAGTACCTATTTCCAGTACTGGATCAGTATCGATTCTTAGTAATTTTTATTATTTGTACAATTGTTAATAATATCACAACTATATAGTATGGAAGGAAAGATCAGATCATGGCCTAAGGGGGGACTGCTCTCGTACTTATACAGGTCTATTTTTAGTCATATGAGGAAAAAATCTTCGGGGCGAAATCGAACTCGAATCTTCAGCTTGTCAGGCAAGCGTTCTTATCAATGAGCTATTTAGGTTTCGCGTTAGTGACCTCTTCCGTTTTCCCATAAAGGACATTGGTATCGTCCGTTTTTCGGTATCGGCACAATACTGGCCCAATATCCTTTATTGGCAGATTGTTTACGATTTTTACTTTTATCCAGTACTGATTTTATGAACAGAGTCAGTACCAATAATACTGCTTTTTAAATACTGGGCCAGTACCGAAAACAACAAATACTTTTCAGTAACGCCCCAATATAAGTACGGTACGACTATCCAATACCTAACCTTAGTACGGAGCCAGTACCAATAATACAGCTTTTTCATATTAAACCCAGTACCAAAACCGGACATTTGCTTTTCAGTATTGGGCCATTTTTCTGTACTGGCGAAACGTATACGATTCTTACTTGGGGTAACAGTCTTAATCATAGATAACTTACTCATAGAAAATCATAGATAACTTTATCATAGGTTACTCACAGTTACTTTCATTCATTTATATAAATTTGTCGATTAAACATGATTAAAATAAAGCTGTTAATATCGTTATAAATAATAAACATCGTTTAGCCACAAAGTAAAATTATTGGATATCAAATTAATTAATTCTAAATTTACAAAAAAAATAATTACAAACGTTCGTGCGTAACTCCCAATTCTGGGTCAGCGAATATTTCGCATCCCTCTATAACTGGTTACATGATATATAATTTTATATTAATAATATCCATCCTTTATGTTTTTTTGGTCTATGTAGGATAATAATGTATGCAACATATAAACAGTTTTAAATCTGAACAATCGATAAACCAAATAATACTAGAACCAAATATATCTAGATATTTTCGTAAAATGTAAGCTTAAGATACAATTGTAAAGTAACTAAAGAATTTCAAAAAATTGTGCCCATGTCTCAATTATAATGCGTATTTCTTTGACAACATTAACAAATGATATTGACGAAGCAAATTTGATCCGAAACTGGGACCCATAATTCGTTTCTTGCTTTAAAAATATTCAAGGTAGTAATAATTATTGACTCATCCTGTGTATACACAAATCGTGTACACACGATCGCGCTCTGGACAATCCATAGTTAGATCATTCGGTCGGTTTATTTTGATCTAGGCTTCTTTATCCATTTTTTAATTTTTATCTCGCTATTTTAAACATTATAGGTTCACATGATGCGTGAAACGTTCGATCGCGAGGGTTATCTCGGCGAAACAACTCGGCTGCTAACTGTTACCCTTCGACCTCCACGCGAATATTATCTTATACACCGGACGATTAGTTCGCCAACTTCCACGCTGGTACTTTCAATCGACACGTGATCGTTAACGTTAACGCGCAATGCGACTCTAACAATAGTCGTCGGGTCTAATAATAATTCTAGACCACGAACTGGGCGTGCTCGCTCGTTCGTTCACTCACGTCAGCGTAGATACTCACGACCGACATCGTAATTTGCCCCATCGATATGTCATTGACGACACAACACGGCGGTTATTTTTACGCGTCCTTCGATACTTCGACGCGGGCTAAATGGTAAACGTGAAAGGTACCCGCTTACCCGAAGGAATAAAGCTCAACTCACCCCCGATGATTGATAACTCTCTCCCTCTTCGTTGCAAAAATTTCGCGAAAAAAATAGATCTAATCCCAAGATTGGTTTGTAATGTCAGTTTTTATACAGACAAAAAAAAACCTAAGAAGTAAAAAAATATTTATTCGGTGGGTATTAATAATATATTCATTAGTCATTCTATTCTAAAATATACTTTTGCATAGAATTCATTCTACTTGAATAATTTAGACTTAAGTAAATATGTGTTGGTACTCACCGAATAGATGATTTTTTTTTATTTTTTAGAGATTTTTTCTTTCAAAGTGTACACATTATAACCTCCGAAGAAAGAAGAAGAAAAATAACGGAGGAACCTTCAGGTAACGCTTATGATCGAATGAGGGGACAACGCGAGTCCCAAGGAAAGAAAGCGTCGCGCGCACGGACACACCGTCGGTTTTAATCCATCACGGCCGATGGTGCTGGTGATTAACGAGCGTGTCGTTCGTCCGGGGCGCGCGACTTAACGTCGGTGACACGTGTTTCGTTAGTGGCGACGGCTGACGGCATCGACTTTGTCGTGAAGGTTTCCGCGCGCGAGCGGGCGACGTCCATCGCGCGCTGATTAATCGCTCCTCCGCCTTTCCCGTCTCGCGGAAGATCAATGTGCATCTCTCGTGGGCAGAACGCCCGAATGTACCTACTCGTTGTTGTCCGACATTCGGGTCTAACAACGGTAATTAACGACTTCTACACGCGGAGACAGTCACAGCGTGTTAGCCGCGCGTGATCGTTCCCTCTCGGGGAAAATGGCTTGAATGGCCCTCGACACGGCGAAGAGGATCTCTCGAGGAAATGCAGATTGTTCCTGACGAACGAATAAACGAAACGATCACCGCAGATACCACAAGAGAGGAGGAAAGAAGTCTTACTTTGAGGGATTAATAAAGTCACGATATCGATTATTTGAGAACCGAGAGAACCGAGCCGGCCGAGAGAACCGAGAATAAACATACTTTACATGCTCTCTTCTTACGCTTCTTTCTCAGACGACGCGAAAAAGAGAGAAAGAGAGATAGTGTTTATTAATGTCCTGAGGTGCATCGGTCCTTTAGGATAATACAGCAAAATATTTTAACGTTTTGACGGAAGTGTAGGTCATGCAGAAAATAAAAAGAGAAGAAAAATCCTAGTTCAAAGCGCACAGTTAAGCAGAAAAGTAAAACATGATAGTCGTGCTAAAGATACACAAACTACATAACTAATGACTACAGCACCATGCAAATATAACGTAAACATGCTAGAAAAAAATAAAGATTGAAGCAACGCAGTTGAGCCAACAGATTGCTAACTACACACACACACACACACACACACAATGTTTAACGTACTAACTACATCAGATAACTAACCATATACAGGACAGTACAGAAACACGCTGGAAAAGTGAAGCAACGCAGTTGAATAATGCAAATATCGCACGCAAAAGAAACGTTTATGATTATGGCAATGCGCGCGATAGATTCAAGAAGATTTTATGCGAGTAAACACGACGTCATTTTTAGAAAATTTAGTCATAATCAAGACAAGAATGCATGGAGCATATAGGAGATGCGAGTATCACGAATGGCAGCGACTGCTAGATCGAGACAAGATCGAGTGCTAGATCGAAAGAGAGCTTCTTCTTCTCAAGTGCGTTTTCTCGGGTTGCTCGATAAAAACCGAGTTCGTTCGGTTTATAACCCGACTGCGTCATTTATTTGTTCCTGTTAAAAGTTAATTAGCGAGCTCGGCGAAATTGCCCTGAGGGATCCGTGGACGAGGACGAGAGAAAAACTACGGAAGAGAGTGCGGAGGGGATGGTGAAGAGGGGTAAGGGGCCGGGGATGGGTATGACGGGAAAATACATCTTTTCGCGAGAAGTCTCGTGCGCGGAATTGAATGAATCGCTATTAAAAAGCGCGCCCGCTTATAGAATTATCCGCTAAACGCGCGAATGCCGGGGATGTGTACAGACACGAGGGGAGACGGGCGCGTGTATGTACGGGATCTCTATTAAAATCGCCTGCGGCCGAAATTATCTTGAACGGAAGAGATTACCTCGCGGTAGTCGCGAGTGCGCGGCACGGTCGTCGATCGCACATTCGGGGCAACCAGCGCGGTTACAATTTACCCGCGACGACGACGTCGACGTCGTCGTATATCTTCGCTGACGTTTTCTTCCCGCTACGTCGCACTCTTCCTCTTCCTTCTTCTTTACTTCTTTACTTCTTCTTCTTCTTCTTCTCCGTCCGCCGAGCTGCTTCTTTCCCTCTGCTCATCCCCGGGAAATTTCCGCGTCGGGAATAAACGCGAATCGCGCGCGACAAACGAGTTTCCCGTGGCCTTTGAGAGCCGGCCGAGCGCGACGAGTAATTCAAATTAGCGCGAAACGCAAAGCGAGCGATTTTCGCAAAGTAGTCTCTCCTCGCTCGCAAATAGCTCTTCGCACGAGAGTAATTGCTTTTTAACAAGCGTCCGGGATTCCGGCACGCTCATTATGCTTCGGTGTATCCTTTATCCTCTCCCCCCGTGTGGCCAGTGGATACGCGCATATACATTTATGTGATTATACGGATGTAACGGCGTGGGTTTATCGATATTCGATGTGAGGCCGTTCCGACGCCGCCGCCGATTCGCTAGAAACTAACCATCGGCCGAATATGTTTTACTGATTGATTGTTAGAAACCCAAACCTCACCTCGCGATATCGACTTTCACCTGCCGTTATTGACACCGCTAGTGACAAAGTGACTATTCTCTCTTAAAGTGAATCAGTGAATAGTCACTAATATCAGTTATGAGTATAGTACTGAGCACTTTCAGTACTATAATTGCAATTAGTGTATATTCACTGTTTTCAGTGATGTTTGACTGCTTCATTTTAAAAGAGTTGTATTTAGTATTTTGACAACTATTTAACGAATAGGGCAAAATGCTCAATCATTGGTCCTCCTTAAGCACTCTAGGAGAATGTGGTTTTCTTTGCGACAAACAAACGACGGTTTTCACAGTTATAATTGTGAAATTCTCTTTAGGGGTCGTAAAATGACGCAGGCAACAAGTTTAACTGCAACACTGGTCGCAAGAAAATCCATGATTTTTTTCCCTGTCAATGTGACTGAGGGAGTGTCAATAATTGGGTGTTTTTCTTCTATCGTTTATCTGCTTGCATGTTCGACCGCTCAAACTTGAAATCGCGATTGGAGCGATCCGCGACTGACACGTCGCCGGGACGTTTTCGAAATTTCGTCAGCTCGACAGTCACGTTTTCGCAGGCTACTCGTCGTTATTACGCGCTATCGATCGTTATCGCGGGGGTGCAATATCACGCCACGGAAGAGGCACCGTCGCGCGGCAGGATGAAAATCGCCGTGACGAAATAAAACCATGGGGGTGGACGGTGCGTCACGATTAGAAAAGTCGCGCTACAGAAAAGAAGAGAGGCTAACCAGCCAGTCAACCAACTATCCAACCAGCCAGCCAACCAACTAGCCAACCAGCCAGCCAGCCAGCTAGCCAGCCAAGCCAGCCAGCCAGCCGGCTAGTCAGCCAACCAGTCAGCCATCCAGCCACCGTTGCCTCTGTTGGAAGGGAGTCAGCCTGGGAACAAAAGAGGCGAAAGGGCCGACGAGGACGAACGGCGGTGAGGAAGGGACGTGCGGTTGGACGGGGAGGGTGGCCGAGTGAATACGTATGTATACGGGGGAGAAAAACGGCGAGCCGGAGAGGGTGGCGGCGGGAGGAACGCGGAGGAAGAGAGCGAGCGAACGAACGTGACCGAGAGAAAGAGAGAACGGCGAAGGGGGCATCAGGAGGGTGGCCGAGAGGGAGGGGATGAGAGGGAATCGCGGAAAAGAGGCAAGAGGGTGGATATTCCAGGCTGCACCCCGTGGCAGTCCCAGCGTATCGCCATGGCAACCGACCCTGAAACACCCTCCGGCCGTCGCACCATCGGAGCTTCGCTTTCCGATGGCAGTAATAATGTATCCTCGCTCTGTACTCCGCCCGTTGATGTAGGTCGCAGGACGCGACTACATACCAGTCGCGCGCGGCGCGATGCATGCAGTCCGAGATGCAGGTGGGCGGATGGACGGGTAGGCGAACGACGCCCGTCTGTCCGTCCGTCCGTCCGTCCGTCCGTCCGTCCGTCCCTTCGTGAGAGAAGCGAGCTTCTCTCGCGCTCCTGCATCGCCGTGGTATCGCGAGAGAAAGCGTGCGAGAGCGTCGTCGTAGCCTCATGTCACGTCGTCGTGTGAGATGAGAAGTGTTCTCTGTTCGGGACATCCGTCGAGGATACGCCTGTCTGATTTGACATGTCTCTTTCCGTGAATAGACCGGTCGAACGATCGATTCGACGCGGTTGAGAATCCAATTTCTTGCTGAACATTCTTTTTGAGTAATTTTTCATTGAGTTGTTAACCCTTTTGGGTCTCTCACTTAGTTAACCCTTCGCGTACAATGACGGGTCTGTGAGATCCGAACGAGCGTTTGATCGTCCGTCAACTTTCCCGAAGAATCCGGGAAAACTTCAGAACAGCGCAAATCTGTTTGCAGATCTCGATTTTATTGCACTGCTATCTTGCGATCGAGACTTTTCTAGATCGTTGGAAAAAGATGTGTTTAATGGTATTGGTTCTCAACAAAGTTACGGTAGTTCAAAGTTGGCCGCGTCTGATGGACTTACTGTATGTCTCACCAGATATAATTGCACACAGAGAGTTAAACTTTCCCGACGGTTATCTGATTTTCGATATTATCGAATCCTAATGTCATATGACGCTACGTGTCAATTAGGACCTTATTGATAATAAGAATAGTTAATAACGAGGACTCATCCTCTTATACGAACAGACAACTGATTAAGATCAATTCGATCAGGAGATTTTCTAGTCGGGTTCATCAGGTATGTGGTCTACAAATGTAATTTGAAGGCTATGTATTGCATTAGTCAAAGATACATCGTTTTCTCTACACAATTGATTTCATCATTGATTCGTTCATCATTGATTTCATCAATAAAACGTCTACGTGTTATACCTATTGTCTATATTTTCGAAGAAGAATCTTGGCAGAATTTACAGCGGCAGACCGGGTAAAGTAAGATGAAAGACGCACACGTCTACTAAAAGATTAAACGACGGGCCAGCTCTCCGTGTTCGAGTCTAAACGCGGAGAGGGCGATTTGCTTTCGGAGCCCGCGCTTTTGAAATTGGACTAATTACTCGGAACGCCTCAAGTCTCGGTATTACGTTCGATACGCGCGCGAACGCATGACCGCGTTTACCGTATCGTGTGCTCCGCACACGGTATCTTTACGCGTCTCGCCATATGGGACACGCGGGCTCTCCAAAGAGAGAAGAGATACGATCGCGCCGCGGTGCCATTAAGGTAATACGGACAAACTGCCACTGTGCGTGGCGTTGTAATAATAACGTAATGGCTCGTGACGATACAATCTCATGTGAATGTAACCGCGTGCCCCCTCAAGTCCCGCAATCGCGGGACCCGCCATTGTCTTCACGAGGGTGAGTGGGAAGCGGCGGCGCGGTAGAAGGGAGGGATGAGAAACGATAATAAGCTTTCATGCCGATTGCTCGCGCTTCGAAATACGCGCGAGCGGATTCTTCGCCGTATCGAATTATTGAGTTTCCTCCTTTTCCCGCAGTCTCCGCAAACAACCACCGACAGACGCTTAACTCCAGCGCGAATAGTGCGCGCGGAGGGAAGAAATAAATGAGGCGAGAGCGTAAGAAAAAGAGAGATTCCCCGACTTTAACGGGCCCCCGGAAAAATGCAGGGACGATTCCACGACGTCCATGATGACGCTCGAGTTTTTTAGCGAGCAATGCCAGCAGCGAGCGCTGCCCCCGATCCGCCCGCCATAACTCCCGGTATGCAACAATAACGTTTTATTGCGATTGCATCGCTGATCGATCCCCTGGGATGGATTTACCACGATGGCGGTGGCTGTAGGTCGGAATTTATGTCGGTTTAGCGTCGAGAAGCCGCAAACGGAGTCGCTGGGTCTCCGTAGGTTTGCAGCTCGTTACGCTTCGAAGCCTCGATCGAGCGAGAGGAAAATATCTCCACACAACGCCACGACTGTTTCGAGCGGCTGCGAATAAATCGCAGCGCGATTTCCGCGGAATTTCTCTTCGATTTCCTCGCGAGCGCGAGTCCCTGTATTTACGATCGGGGGTGCCCATCGCTTAATCGCGTTCTCTCTCGCGCAGCTTCGGGAATACTAGGGTTGAAGAATCGCAGTTTTCGGGGTAATCCGTCGCGACGAGTTTCCTCGCCGACGCGGACGGCAGGAATCAGTGCACTCGGCAGTTACTTAATACCGCTTTATCGTCGCTAAGACTTAATATTGCCGCGAAAGTAGACTTTTATAAGTAACTCTCACCAAGTGACGCACGCTGCTTTTATTCATCTTTTGTGCTTTAATAATCTTCAATATCATAATCCCGAAATATGATTACTTATGTAAACAAAAAATTAGCTCAAGATCAATTTCAGTGCTTACAGTGAGATATCTTATTTTCATTTATTCATTTTCATTTATTCATTTATTCATTTATTCATTTTCATTACTAAAAACAATCATTTCACAAACAATGTATTTTAGGAAAAAGTGTTTCAGACAAGAGTTTCTTGATTACGATGAGTATGCTAGATGGTAACCTTTTTGACTATGAGACTCCCTATCAATCTTGAGAGGACTTCAATAGAGAGTCACATGGCCAAATAAAGATCACCATCTTGCATACTCATCGAAATCAAGAAACTTTTGTCTGAAACACTTTTTCCTAAAATGAGTTGTGTGTGAAATATTTTACAGTATCAGTATAAATGCATTTTTCATGCATTTCTCATGAAGCACATATTTGATAACTACACTGGAAGAGAGAGTATCTAAAAAGTAGTAAACATTTATTCGGTAGAAGAGTGCTGATAACATATTTATTTAAAATCCTATAAATTTCTTTATTTAAATAGAATAAACAATTAATTTCATAAAAAGCTAAGGTTTGCTTAAAGTTTTGTGAAAATGTATATTTCCTTATTTGAAAAATATCTCATATTAATATAAATCAATATGTACCTATTAAATAAATATTTATTATTTCTTAGATATTTTTCCTCTCAGTGTATAAGAGCGCTGAAATTGAGAACTAATTTTTCTTTTTGTGCATAAATCACCTTGTGGGATATTGTGTCCAATCACAAGAGATAAACAAAATGTGTCACTTGGTGCGGGTTATTCGTTAGGATTAACGCGAAATCTATCGCAACCGCACGTCGTTATTTCGAGAGCGAGCACAGATGAGTCAGCGAGTAACCTCGCGAAATGTGTGCACTCTAATATTATTATGTATCACGTTATTATATGCCGCAACTGGCGGACATATCGTTAAGCCTTAATCAGAACATTCTGTATGCTGCGGGTTTTCTGCGACGCCACGGATTCCATTTCTCCGTTCGAATTATGCAAAACGTCGGGGGAAAGTAGGCGCGCGTGCAGAGCTCCACTTACTCGCCGGGCGTGTGGAGAGAACCGCGTCGTGATATTACTAGACGCCGCGACGGGGGTGGAAAATGCGGCGGTGTGTGAGCCTATTCGGGGTGAGTTCGCACATAAACAGCGTCGCCTTTACAACTCGAAGAGCCCGCAACATCGAAAATTACCCGCTGTGCCGCATAATAAATTTATCCGAAACAGTGCGAATAAATTACGCGAGAGTGAGGATCGCGCGCGGAGTGTGGGCGGGCGAGGGTTGCAATTGCAAGCCCTCGTTTGCTCGCGAAGAAACTCGCTGTAACTTAACTTCTCCGCGCAACTCTTGCTCTCGTTCTTTATTCTTCTTTTCCCTCTTCTGAAAATTAACGAATCTAATTTCTGCGAGAGAGTTAAAAATAAAGAAATGCCGGAAGGAAGTTCTATGTGAGAAACGATGATACTTTTACAGAGAAAGAGGAGGAGTGGAGAAACATACTTGAGAGAGAAAGAAGGGGAGGAGAGGGAAGAAAGGAAAATGAAGTTTGGAGGAAAGCAGCGTCGCGTGTTTGCCGATGTATCACGGCGAGCGTTTTTAATCGGCGCCACTTGCTACTAACGAGAGTCTCCCCCGTTTAAGCTCCTCAGCTCCTCCGAAGCACCCTTCTTTCTTTCCCACCTCGAGTACGGCGGGTTTCAATGGGCTAAGAAGCGGCCGCGGTGGATGCTTCCGATATTTCGCGCGTCGAAGACGCGTCTGAAAAATTAATCGTACCGTCCGCGTTATCGCGGATTTATCGCCGGCGAGCCAGTGTCTCAGGCTCTGATCCATCTTTCTCCATTTTCCACCAGGCGCTCATCGTCGGCTCGATCCTCTCGATCGTCCTCATGTTTTATCCTCAGGTTTCCAGTTTGAAGAGGGGCCGCGACGTTTTCACGACGGCCATTGTGTCCTTTAATTTACGAGGTGCACCATCGAGGGCGCGCGACCCTCGTATGCAGAAAGCGAGAAGGCGTCGCGAGACAGCTCGCGAGTTAGGCTGACGATTTATGTGTGTTACCTTACGAGAGCTCGAATGAAGGATGAGGCGCGGAAAGCTCAACGATCACGACGCACGAACGTCGATTCGTGATCTTTTACGAAGAGTAACATTTCCACGTAATCTAATTTTTATTTAATTCTATTCCTAATTCGCAAGCTCGTCGCATTAACGATTTATATCTGTTATTATCTCGCGAGAATTTGCAAGAAGAAAAAGATGAAGCAGAAAATTCAGCGATCTTAACACAGTGCCAATTTGTGACCTTTTACATACGAAGAGCAAAATTTTCACTTGTATATACTTTCATTTCTATTTAATTTAATTCTCCTAATTTGTGAACTCGACAGATTAATGATTTATGTAAGTTATCTTTCAAAGGAATTTCGGGGAGGAATAAAGAATGAAGCGCGGAAAGTTGAGCGATCACGACGTGTGAATGTCAATTTGTGCTTCTTTACGTACGCAAAGAACAACATTTTTATTTGTTTTTTCATTTTTAGTTAACTCCATTTCTATTCGCAAACTCGCCAGATTAACGATTTATACAAGTTACTTTTTGAGGATGAAAGCGAGAGATGGAAAATGAAGCGCGGAAAGTTTAGCGAACGAGTCGATTTATGCCCTTTTATGTATGAAGAACATTTTCTCACTTAATTTCACTTTTATTTAATACCATTCCTAATTTCATTTTTTAATATCTATTGTTACCTCACAAGAGTTTGCGAGAAAAGCAGAGGGAAAGTTGAGTGATCGCAAACATCGATTCATCACCCTTTACATGCGCAAAGCGACATTTTCCTTTCCATTTAGTATCACTTCTAATTCACAGGCTCGTCGCGTTAGCGATTTATATCCGTTACCTTACGGGAATTTGCGAGAAAAGGTGAAGTAAAGGAGAATGAAAAGTTTAACGATCGTGACGTGTGTAAACGTCGACACGAATCTTCTTTCGCATACAAAGAGCAAGATTATTACTTATATATATATATATATATATATATATATATATATATATATATATATATATACACATCTTTTTTGCATTTTCGTTTAATATCACTTCTAATTCGCAAGATCGTCGCGTTAACGATTCATGTTCCTTATTCCCCAAGGTCTCGATAAGAGATAAAAAGAATAAGGCACGGAAAGTTCAGCGATCGTGACTTGCAAACATTGACTCGAATCTCGCATACAAAGAGTAGTAATTTCACTTATCATTTTCATTTAATATCATTCTAATTCGCAAGTTCGTCGCGTTAACGACTAACGTCCGTTGCTTCCGAGGGCTGGACAAGAGATAGAGAGAATAAAGTGCGGAAAGAGTTCAGCGATATTGACGCGGCGAATGTCGACTCGAGCCTCGCATACAAAGAGTAAGAATTTCACTCATCATTTTCATTTAATATCATTTCTAATTCGCAAGCTCGTCGCGTTAACGATTCGTTGCTTCTGAGGATTCGACGAGAGACAAAGGGAACAAAGTGCAGAGAGAAAGTTCGGCGACACAGTTCGACTCACCTCTGCCTGCAAAGAGCGATACTTCCGCTTATTTCCCTTTTCATTCGTAATTTCTAATTCGCGAGTTCGTCGAGTTAACGAAACTCTTTTCATCCGGTCGCGCGTAATCCCACGGGAATAACCAATCGTTTTCTCGTTTCTGTCCGCATTCTCGCGCGTGCAAGGGGCTATTGTTCGACACGCTCGGCCGCGCGCCGAGACAGAACCGGTCAAACTCGATTGCCGCGGTTTTAATAGGTCGTTAAACCCGACCGAGCGTATGGCCAAAGCGCGAATTTCACGGATAACGACTGGCACCGCGCGCGCGCGCGGTTAATTGCTCCGCGACGTGCTTTTTCACTCGATTAACCGGACGTATCTGTCATGCTGTCGCGGAAAAATTGCGCCGCGACAATAACGGAGAAGCCGGCGAGCGACCGTTCCCAGCAATCCGCTGGGCGGTCTCGAATTATCGGGAATTTTTCGGATCGTCGTTTTCCATCACCGCGTACGGGCCTCAGTGAATTAATTTTTAATTACATATACAAAAGTGTAACGTGGACGTGAGTGTGATTGCCGGGGACCGACATGAAAATATCGACAAAGGCTCACGTTAATATCAGCCACGGTCCAATTAACGGGGATTCCTACAAAGCATTTCATTAACGACGCGCTGTTGTCGATTTCATTGCGAGCGCGAGCGTTAGAGCCGTATCCCCGTCGTATCTCTGATAACACCGGCAAGAGAGTAAATTCGCCGGGGTGCAAATGAGCGCCCGAGAACGGTAATTTCTCAAGACGTAAATGGGAAACTTCGCGAGAGGGCCGGAAAAGTGGGGGAAAGGGAGCGGCTTGGCAACAGGATTGATTGAAATCGATGCCGTGGAAATCTTCGGATTTCTGTCAGGAAGCCGTCTTGGACTGAGAGAGAAAGAGAGAGAAAGGGAGCGGGGGAGAGATTCTCATGAAAGTAGCTCCCCGGGATGTCTATAGCCTGGAGAGTGCATTAAATCGAGGGAGTCCGATTTGGAAAGCCGATAAAGCCGTCTCGCCCGAGATGCGGGCTGCGTTTCGCTTGTCATTCTATCGATAAGCTAGACGACGAGAAGTTAATTTAGAGTCGGCGATTCCGCCGTGAAAGATAGCGTGTTCGAACGTCGTCGAATCGGTTAGTCTCGGCATTATCCCTCTTTCTCTTTTTCTTTCTTTCTCTCCCCCCCTTCCCCCGTGTGTAGGCTCTCGTACGAAGGGGATGGAAGAGAAGGGTCGCGTGAGAGCCCTACGGAATGAATTTCCCCCCCGACTCGCAGGAAAACTAACCACGCCTGGGTATATGTTCCTCGCCGCGATAATTTCTTTATTACAAGCATACCAATGCCCAAACATATATAATAAACGTATATAATTCTGGATATTTTTGCTGTTTTAGTCCTTGAATATGAATACTTAAACTTTAAACGCAGAATGTACATATTGAACACATACATATTCAACGAATTCTACATTGGATATTCTACATTGGAGGTTACATTGGTTGAGATGTTCCTTTACATTCCTTTTCATCGTCATTTATAGACAGCGTTGTCGCGAGGAATGTCGTCGGTGACTGAATTGATAAATGGCATTCCGCCCGACAAGCGGGGAAATCTCCAGGTTCGACTACTGGCTGAGGCAGTAAGTTTTCGCAACATAAAGCAGAGGGAATCAATTAATAAGTCAATCGACAGTAGTTAGTCGATATGGGAATGGGTAGAAAGGAATTTAATACTTGATTGGGAATTAAGGGACAGTTTGAACAGGGAAGGTGGGTTCAACGCGTACATTTGAATTAAAGACCAAAGGATAATTCGGCGAGTGCGTCTGACCTATTTCAAACAACGAGATCCTCGCATGAATTATTCCACTTGGCAATTAGAGAATTAGGCTCTTACAGGCCGGCACACTCTTTGGTTTATATTGTTTCTACGGAAAGCCTTTATATATACCCGCATGTTTTAAATATTCGTATCTAAAGACCGAAACAAGAATGTCTTTAGATAAGAATGTCGAAAGTCACACATGGTATTTTTACTCTTTATTCCCCGAGATAGGAATCGCCGGTATTCATGTGACGCGACGCGACGTCGCGAGCGTCTAATTAGGTATCTGCTAAGGTAGGTGTAAAGCACGATATCTAGGATCGACGTGGAGCGCGATTTCTAGGATTTCGCGGGAAGCCGGATTTAATCTTGATATATATTTATCGGTCGGCATGTCGTCTCTCCTTCTCTCTCCCTCTTTCTTCCTCTTTCTTTCTCTATCCGCCCGCAGCCTCGTCGTACCATTGGCGTTTTCCCGAACGGCTAACCCGGAAAATTCCCTCGGTACTTTGTCTTCGAGGCGTGGGTCACCTGCCCGCACGAAGGAACAGAACGAAGCGGCCGATAAAACCCCGAGCAGCGTGGGATAACGCCGAGGCGACGTAATCCGCACCGAGACCGCCGTAAGAAACACGAAAACGTGATAAGAGTCCTTTATAAAAGAACCCGCGCGCGTCTCGCATCTTCATCCGTGCTTTTCTCCCCGGAATTGTTCTATTTGTTGATACAGCATTTCTATCATTTACGTCGAAGTAGCACCAGACGGCAAGGTGTGTGTGTATGTATTATTAATCCCCACTTAATTCTCAAAGTGGCATCAGCCGGCCAAGCAAATTCGCGTGCAGGGACCCGCCTACAGTGGATACATAAACTTCCCAGGAGTGTACGAGAATTTCTATTGTTGCTTCGCGCCATCTAATTCCTTGGCCAGACTCGAGTCACAATGCTGGCTACGTGCGTGTCTTCGAGAGAGACAGAGCGAGAACGCGAGAGAGAGAGAGAGAGAGAGAGAGAGAGAGAGAGAGAGAGTGTGTGTGTGAGGAAGGGAGAGAAATACAGGTGGCTTAGCAGCGGCGCAAGCGGAATCATATTCTCCTTTGTCGGGACATCGATGTTATTTGCATGCATTCGACGGAGTCGCCGCCCGGTCGACACGTCCGCGAAACTTGCCGGAGTCGCATGATCTCGCTAAGTGACGCGACGATGTTCGCATGTCTGCGACAAGCTCGCAGACACCGGTAATTTGAACCACCGACACAGCCCGAACTGCAAACTCGACTCGACATTGGTAATCATGGTAGCGTGGCGTCTCTCGTCGTCTCTCTCCTTTCCCCTTTGTCTTCCTTTCTCTCTCTCACTCATTCTCTCTCTCTCTCTCTCTCTCTGTTTCTGCCTCTCTCTCCTGGTTACATCTTGCGGATTATCTCGCTCTCCGGAGACAGCATCCCGCGACAAATGGACCTCCTGATCTGCTCGCGGAGCGTTGGCCGCGCGCGATATCGATGTACGCGACTGATCGAAGTCGACAGTAAGTGTCAAAAGACTCGACAGCGCGACGTTGTTCTAGGTCGAAGTTAACAAATGTCGCAGAAGCATATACTCCTCCCTCGATACGTTCTAGAGATCCTGAGATTGTGTCGCGACCGAAGATTTCGGAATGTATATATAGGGAAGGGAAGAGGGGAGAGTGAAACATTCAATTATCGACAAGCCCTCATAGTCATTGATACTCTACACGGAGAGAATTTCATAGTGAAAATTACTGCAAAATTTTATGAGCGCGGTATTAATTGACTCTCTATTCTTTCATTTCATATGCTATTTATATTTCCGGAAGCGGGTCATTAAAAAATTTGCTATGTTTCTAACGAAACCTGCTATATTTCCAGTGAAATTTATTATGTTCCTTAGCAAGGTAGACATTATTGTGACAGTCTATTCCTTGCACTACTGGAAATATAGGAAGATAAAAGTACGAGTTTCCGGACACCTACCTTGGACCTAATCTTGAACAATTTTATTGTTTCAATCTTCAAACACGAATATATTTAAGTTTTTAATATAGAATATATATATATATATATATATATATATATGTATATATATATATATTCAACACATGTATATACACTTTATGTTAAAAATTCAAATATTCGTATTTAAAGACCAAAATAATAAAAAAAGGATTAGATACATGTGCCCAGGTATTAGTACTATTTAAAATTGACAAGAATTGAAAATAATTCACATGAACAAGAACTATAATATTCCCTTCGTATAGTAAACCTTGGTATTTCCTGCGAGCAACAGCATCTGTTCACGGTCTTAGTTGTAAAGACCTCTTTTGGAACCATGAAGTATGAGCAAGAAGCTTAACTGCAATGCTGGTCGCAAGAAAAACCAGCTTTTAATGGAGTGCCAATGACTAAGAAGGATGTCATTAACAGGGCGATTTACACTCTCTTTCTGTGTATAAAAAAATTGAGAAAATTAAACTGAAAAAAATTTAAGAAAAAAAAATATTTATTCGATAGTTATTAACAACATATTTACTCTCTTGTACTAATATTCATATTTTTATATTGAGAAAAGATTTCTTCCAAATGAGAAGATATATATTTCGCTAAGACATACCTTAGCTCTTTGCGAAAGCAATTGTTCATTCTATTTAAACAAGATGATTTGGGTTTAAATATGTAAATATGTTGTTAGTATCCGACGAAGAAGAGAGAAAATATATCTTTCTTATATTTTTTATATTTAATAAGTCTTTTTTATATTTTTTTCTCTCAGTATGCATTTAGATCATTTTGCCGATTTACAAAGGAAGAAGTCCTACTATTCATTAGAATACGCTGCTGATACCATTCTTATTTGCACATTTCGCGTGCTTTGTCGCGGTCGTTCGCAACATTCAACTGAGAAATATCCGCCGTACGTCTCGAATTACGGGACAAGGGCGAATCACGGCAAGTGCGATATCGGGTGTCCTACGGATGCTTGGGCGCTACGCCACGATATATCGATGTGGGGTTTCACCAAGCTGGTTCGTGGCAGTCGCGATTCGGGATCGTCGAGAGCGCATTTACGACAGTGGATTTTCGAAGGCACAAAAGGGTTTCCTGCGGATGGTTCGTCGAACGGATTCCCTAATTCCTTGTAGCTTTGTGCAGTTTCGAATGCACTCTGATTCGCATTCGCTGCGAATTTTACACTGAATACGCGAACAGAACGCTACCCGGTGCTTCGCTCTCGGAACTTTTTGTAATACTAACATCACTAGGAACGAATGAACGCTCACTTGAAGCAACAGTGAAAATATTGCCACTCAGAATCACAAAAGTAAATGTTTAATTCAACCTTACAGAGAGAGAGAGAGAGAGAGAGAGAGAGAGAGATCGTTAATCTATATGAGTAAATGTCTCAGTCAGTTAGAATTTCAGTGATGGTGGAGTACATCGGATTTACTCTTGAACTTTTCAGCTATATTGCTAAACTGGTGCAATAAGTTAAAGTGAGATAAGTATATTTCTTCTCACTTTAACTTTTCAGTAATATAGTTAAAAAGAACAAGGCTTCTGTCTCGTTTTGAACAAAACAAGTAAAATTTTACTCAAAGAAATCTAGAAAGTATTTCTCGAATTTTTTACAATTGAATCTTCCTCAAAACGAGTGGAAATTCATTCGAGGCAATAGTAAAAATATTCACTTCGCAATTTAGATCGAAAAGATTTACTTTGCACGACTGAAAAATCACTTGACTTTGAGCGATCCGGCCGTCACCCTGCTTCTCGAGTGAAATTTCACTCGTAGAAATCTGAAAAGTGTCCTCCAACATTTTGGAGTTGAATCGCGCTCATAACGAGTGAAAGGTTACTCGAGACAAGAATGGAAACATTCTCTCGACGATTTAGTTTGAAAAAAATTTGATATGAGTAAAAAGTCACTCGAGTTCGAGTGACTCAGTTGTCACTCTGTTTTTCGGAGTGAGAATTCACACGAAGGGATTCAGAGAGCATGAACCCAATGTTACATTTTTTCACGTGCATTCGGCGGAATGCAGATGTAAAAATCAACCAGCGATTCCGAACGTATTAGTCGATAACGGCGCTGAGTGGTTTTATAGCAACTGCGAATGAATAAATGATATCGCGTATACGGCGTACACGTAATAACTGGCTAATACACAAGTCGTTGAATTTCGACGAAGAGCGGGAAATAGGTTGAACAAATTTGGCGACCCGCGCCCGCGCGATACGTATGGTGGCGTAACGAACCGAGTATAATTGCGTTAATACGTTAATCGCGCCCTCTAATTAATGGGACTCGACGCGAAAGCGACATGTCGTTCGCGAAATACACATTATCCTCCTCTGCGAATTAAACAGTCCGTCCGAATCACTGCGAAATTATCTTGATGTCTCAACGCCGAAGCAGTTCCGCCCGGAAAACCGAGGATAAATCATTGTCGAAGAATCGAAAGCGTGCATGTACGCGCGCGAAACACAGAGGGAAATTTCACCTGTGTTTGCAGCTGTCGCAACTGCGCAATTTCGCAGCGAGTTTCGTGTTTATCAGTGTCCGAAACGAGAAGGGACCGAAATTATAATGGTACAATCGTGATCCGCGTATTTTGATACCGCGCTTAATTGTCCGCGACGAGAAAATTTGATGCACTTGCGATTTAATCCGCAAAGGATACATTCGGTTTATTCGCGTGCAGACGTACGCGTGGCCGATTCCTCCTGACGGATTACCGGATTAATCATTAGGCGCTCCAGTTGCTCGGACTTAATGCAGATGTACGAGTTGCGCGGGCGGCCCGATCGCGCAGCCTGCACAATCCGCTAATCCCGCTGGCGAAATTTAGGGTGCATGCCGGGCGCAATTCACCCAGCCACGGAGAAAGCTGCGCGATACTTCATTCTGACAAGCAGACGGACCGAATCGCCACGTCACGAGTCGCGTCGCGATCCAGCATCCAACGACGCGACCACGACACTCGACGCCGTGCCGTCGAGATCGCTCCTCGAAGGACAATGACGTTTATCGCCGGCCTATCGATTTTACGTCCGCAGCCCATTACTCCGGATTGGGCGCGATTGCCACGCATTTCGACCCTTCGATAACTGCAAACAATCCCGGCGAAATTTCGGGTCCGCGCGTGTCACGCGCACCTGACAATTCGTGCGACTGGAACATAGTAATTTTATCGTGCCAAACAATAGTGAAAATGAAAATTATTCGACGTCATGCAAATTGATCACAACGCCGTGTTTCGGTCACGATATTGATTAGGCGTTAGCTAGCTAGAGCTATCATGGAGCTTATTGATTAGAGAGCTTAAGCAAAATAATTCTCTACTGTGGGGAACACCGACTCTCTCTCTCTCTCTCACTCTGCTATATTTTGTTGCATAAAAGAAAAAAATAGCGCTATTCCCAAAAGGAGAATTTTATAGTAAAAATTACAATAGAATTTTGTAACTGAGGAACAGATCGACTTTCTGCAGTTATTGTGACTATTCTTCACAATTTCATACATGCTATTTATATATTTCAAAAACTGAAATGTGCTATAACAAAAATTTGCTACGTTTCCAGCGAAATTTATTAAATTTCTTAGCAAGATAGTTACAACTTATTCCTTATACATCTTCTAATATGAAAATTAACAGGGATATTTTGAAATCTCTAACGTTAACGATTTATACTGTATATGCAAAGATATATTGCATTAAGAAAGCTCATACAGGACAAACCCACAATAATAAATGTTGTAACTAAACCTGACTCGGATATACAAGAAGAAAAAGAATACAAAGACGAAAAATACAAAATAATGTAAAGAAATTAAAAGAGGAAAAGAGATTTCCCGGGACGACTTTCTTACAAGCGGTCTCGTTTAACAATTCGCAGCAGAGAGAGAGAGAGAGGGAGAGAGAGAGAGAGGGAGAGGGAGAGAGAGAGAGAGAGAGAGAGAGAGAGAGAGAGAGAGAGA
>NW_022639471.1:1129755-1140215 GCF_010583005.1 Odontomachus brunneus
GAGAGAGAGGGAGAGAGGGAGAGAGAGAGAGAGAGGGGAGAGAGAGAGAGAGAAAGGAAGAATGAGAGAGGAAAAAGAGGAGGAAAAGAAGAGAGAGTTCATTTCCGCTTGTCTCGCATTGTTTGAGAAACACTGGACGCAAAGAAATGCACGTCGAGCTATTGTCGCGAGAGCCATAGGGATGCCACGCTGCGTGAGCGAGGGTGGGACAGGATTATGGCGGGGCAATGGACCGAACTACCGGATTATCGGGTAAACCGGCATCCCCTATGCGCAACGCGGCCAACACGGTCGCACGAATAGCACGCGGGCTATCGTTCACCGGCGGCGATACCCTCGTTGCGAAACTGCCGCTATGCTCCGATGGTCGCGCCCCGCACTCGCGCCACATCGCCGTCCGAATCGGATTTTCCGAAATTAAGGCGGGCGCAACGACGGCAGCGAGCCGTGCACGATAAAGCGGAGGCCGCGTCCGCGCGATTGACCTCCGACACTTGACGTTCCCGGCGCAAACTGATACCGACCGGCCGACCCGACACAACCCGGAACACCGTGTGCACGCTCTTCTTGCACGCTGAACTTCGATCAAGCCGTAGCCCCCCATTTATCGAGCCAAAACACAAGAGTCTTTCTAACTGCCTCTGGATATGCGTACACACAGAAAAAATGTACTCTGGCATTCAAGTAAATGTTGTCTGTTCCAAATATTTCATAAGTTTTCTTTATCCGTAAAACTGCCGCAAAAAAGTTCGTCATACACTCTTAAGATGAATCAGTCAAACATTATTGAATATACACTGATTGCAGTTATAAATATAGCATTGAAAGTGCTCAGCGCTATACTCATAACTGATATCAGTGATTATTCATTGATTCACTTTAAGAGAATCAGTATTAAATTTATTCAAAATAGTGAATTCTGAATCCTAGTAAATTTAGTATTTCAATATTAAATTAAAAGAAAAATTCATTTAATACACAGTGTTAACTTTTTCTACGATTAAGGATTATAATATTCCTGTAAAGAGAATTATTTGATGTTTTTCTTCTGAGTACATAATAATGAGCTTCTTCTAAGTACACGATAATAAACTTTTCTCATATTTATGATGAGCATATTTGAAGATTGCTATCGAGAAAATATTCTCTTTTAAAGATAACCATTACTTAAAAGAAAGAAAGCCTGAATTGAGTCTTGAATTGCAGAATAATCGCGCTTTTCTCAGCACATTAGAGAAATATCTTTTTTGTGTGTGCACACACATTATAACTTGATTAGTAGGCTAATTTGTCATTTTGACAGTTTGATATCATAGTACATCATCGTATATTGTATTGTTAAATTGTAAATTAAATACGATGGGAACATATTTAAAAGCCAGCACGCCCCGAGTTCACCAATTGAACTTGATCAGGAATGATCACGGGCCTTCGAGTTTTCTCATTTCGTTGCGCGAGCCTTGCACGGGAAATCAATCGCGCAAAACTCTAACAAGCGCTAATATCGCTTCCGGCGGGGGTGTAATTAAGCGCGCCTCGCGGCACGCGGAACTGGGGCGAGGAAATAGACGACGGGCGCGACCGGTCGCGCGCGGGAGGAAGGAGCCTTCTCGCGAAATACCACCGTTGCTCTCGGTGTGGTCTCTCTCCCCTCCCCCTCTCTCTCCCTCTCTCTTTCTCTCTCTCTCTGTCTCTTGCTTCAAGAGAGGGTAAATTGTCGATGAGAGCGCCGGGGAGACCGAGTTAGAAGAGACGATAGAGACGAGACCGGGCGAGCCACGGTGACGACGGCAGCTGCGCGTGAGATCCACTTATTCAATCAGCGGCATTCAGCACGATATAAACGCGATCCGCGCGCGCAATATCGGGTGCGATTGTCGCCGGCCGTTTCAGCTTCTCGTTGTCGTGCGACAAGCGCGCGCGCGCCCCGCGAACAATAAACTAGCGAGTTCGCGGGTCCGCGCGAGAACGGGATTAATCAACGGCTGCGGGACCGCGTAACGTCGCGGTCTAACCCAGTTTACGAGTGGCGAAGACTCGGCGGAAATTAATCGCGCAGCTGGCAAAATTAAATTCGCCAAAGTGAATTTTTCTCCTTAACTCCGAGGGAAGCAGAACAACGAGAGTTCTCGTCTCGTCCGCGAGCGAAAAAGAGAGAGAATTGCCGCGACGTTTCACACGGAGCGGGAATCTCCTTCGCGCGGGGCACAAGCTGGAATAATTAAGTCCCTTACGCCGTGCCACGCGTACCAAACGCAAATGTTCCTCTGTACCGACCGATATTATTTTTCTATCGGTCGTGTATGTCCCAACGGAAGCACGCCGCGGCAACGAAAAAATCTCTACTCGGTGAGTTATACCCACGACGGGTAATTGGAGTCGTTAATGGACAAATTGTCCACCTCCGGGGCGTGTTGGACGCCGATAAATTTGCATGTTCGACAGGAAAGGCCAGCCATTACAAACGCGCCGCCGCGCGTATTTCTAACCATTTCCCAGCCGCGAGAATTAGTTCAATTTGCTCGCCCGCTCTTCCACAATGCAGAAAGAACAGCGAAGGGATCACACAGAGACATGTCCGGTTTTTCGATCGACTGATCGATTGGCCCGCTTTGGGCTCGAATGCGCGACACGTCGTGTCCACGAAACTACGAAACACACGGGGGAGAACGGCGGCAGGGGGACAAAGGGGGCAGCAAAAAAGGATCGGAAAGAAAAATAGACGGAGCCGAGGAGCGCGAAAACTTCGGCTGGAATTCCTTTCCTCGTCCCTTCGGCTGTTTATATTCGACCCTCACTCGCATCCCTCGCGAGCTTCGCGGTCGCCGCCTCTTCTTTATTCGCGCAACCTCTCCACGGTCGTGCGCTTCTATTTTTCTTCTCCTTCTCGTAAGTCGCACTCGGAGCGAGTCTGGCTTGGGAAATTGCGAGACTCGATGTTTGCGCGTAATCTTCGCTTATTAAAAGCAGCGAACGGGAACATATCTCAGAGAGGATGCTTCGATTCGCGATACACGTCGAGAGGCGCGTTCGCCGGCTCGAGGACGTTCGGTCAAAATTGCAGCCGGGAGCTGAACCCCCGATTGCTTCCGGTCGATATCTCGATGCATCTCGCTCGCGAAGCGTTCCGTAATTTGCATTGATTTGGCGCTTTTTGCAATTCTCTGAAGCATTTGATCAGCTGCCATAAAAAGCTCTTCCTTTCTTTTCCCCTTTCTCCGTCTTTCTCTTAGAGAGACAAATTATGAGTCGTTTTCTTCGAAAATGAATTAATTCGGTGTTGAAACGTGCTGCAACACGTAAACCACTTTCGAACAATGACGATGAGCACGGAGAGAAGCGTAACTAGAATAATTAAGTAATTGCATTCGGATAGATCGAATTAAATAGTTATATGTGCGACATAGCAGAATTACGGCAGACCACACACGTAGTACGTCGCAGCGACAGGACAAAGGATTACATTATGGCAACAGCGACGAAATATAATCATCATAATGTAGCATCAGAGCGCGGATCGTTATAATATACCGCAGCGTAAAATACTAAATAACGCCGACCTGACGGTAAATTCAGCGACTGCGTCGCGAAAGCGCACCGCGCCGCTCTGTAATGCGACTCGATGATTCGCGAAACATTATTAAAGGCCAGTAAACTCGACCGCGGAGCACGTTCGATTGGTTGGCCGCGGTATCGAATCAAAAAAGGGAGAAAGAGGAGAGTAGAGAAAGGTGGAGCAGGGGAGGGAGGAGAGAGAGAGAAAGAGAGAAACAGAGAGAAGGGAGCGAAGAGAGGGTGAACGGGAAGGAACGGTAAAACCGACCCCGCGAAACGCGAACGTAATCATGCGAGTTTGATCGGCGAGCGAGCGAATAATCGCGCCGGCGCTCGGTGAAGGTCCATCGCGAATTGTATTTCCAGCTTTATGCATACTTTATCGCCGCGGGGTAGATTTTGCCGCGATTGGAAACTGATTCGCTCGCTCGCTCGCTCGCCCGTTGTTTGGCCACCTCGTTATTTCCGCGCGATCGCACGCCGCGACTATACAGGCGATGTTATGTAAAAATAAATTAATTTCACGCGGGATTTCGAAAAAGCGCGGTCGAATCCGCGATACGAGATTGAAATTTTGGCCGGCGCGTTGTTAAAGCACGTTACCGTAATACATTGCCATCGTTCACTTCGGGTCGACCCGCGCGTGAAAATGTATCTTTCACGGAGGATGTGAAAGATAAAACCAACATAAAAAGAGAGGGGGGGAGAGAGAGAGAGAGAGAGAGAGAGAGAGAGAGAAAGGGGTGAAGAAAGAAAAGAAGGACGTTAACCGCGAGTTTGTCGCGTCTCCTCGACTCGAACTAGAACGAAGGGTGAAGGGACGCACGGAGGTCGAGAGGAGGCTCGTCTGAATCTCGATATTCCCGTTTACGTGGCTGGAATGCAATTCCACGGGATCCGATAAAATCGCGCTGCCTCCCCTTCCTTCTCCTCTTCAGGGGGAGTAAATTGTCCCTGCCGACTGTTCCGTTGTTCCGGAACGGCAAATCAAGAAGTTTTGGCAACGAGCTATCTCGTGGTAACTCGAGGCTGAGGTGGGGGAGGAAGAAAGATAGATAGCGCGCGCGCGCGCGCGAGAGAGAGAGAGAGAGAGAGAGAGAGAGAGAGAGAGAGAAAGAGAGAGAAAGAAAGAGAGAGAGAGAAATTCGATCGTCGAGAGAAGCTAGCCCTTCGCAACCTCTCAGCCGCGTCGTGTGTTCCTCTTTTGGCATGCTAGTCTTCTCCCTCCCTTTCTCCCTTCTGCCTCCGTCTAGCTTTTTTCCGATCTCGTAGCCCGAGGGTGGAAGAAAGCGCATTCTTGCTGACAGATAGCAATTTGCAACGTATCGTAACTTCGACGGGAATGCGCAGTTATCGCCAAATATCTGGGATGCTGACGAAACCCGTTGCCAAGAGAGGTTGCTCGCGGGAGTCGAGGTAGTAATGAAGAAACGGAATGATTTGTGCCTCAATAAAGCGGGGGATATTCGCCTGGCTGCGCGGCGCCGTTGGATTTGTATCCCGGAATATGTTTCGCGACGGTGGTTTCTCGCGACGTCGTGTTTCGCAAGATCATCTCCGCGGAGATACGTCGCAGTACGATCGTATATCTATAATCGTAAATACAAAATCGTAAACGCAAAGAAATAAGGGGAAGTAAAATCTTGAATTTTCTGGTGACAGATCGCCCGCGTCTCAAGGGGGATATCCGCGCTCGAAACGCGATTCGCGTTTGTAAATCCGGACGTGCGAAACTCCTCGGCGAATCTCTCGCAACGCGAACGGGTTGGCGTTTTGCGCCCGACACACAGACGAGCGAAGAGCAACAACGATCCCCTTACGTATCCCGCTGCGGGATGTGTGCCGATTAAAGGGCGATCTATCCACGTTCGCGAAACGCACGTTAGCGGCACAGAAAATCCCCGGCATGACGGATGCCTGAATCGCGTGCGGGGCATCCTAGGGGCGCAGGGAGACACGCTCTGTCCTTTTTCATCGGGCGAGGGAGAAATGGTTCGACGAAGTTTCAATATTTCGGTCACATAGCTGAGGTTTGGAAAAGCCGCGAGGGGCGGAAAGCCTGAGGCGAGGAGGAAAGAGGGTGAAAGGAGGTCGAGGGGTCGCTTTTTTCGCGGGGGATACGTTCGGCGGGAAAGCATCCTCCTCCTTCTCCTTCTTCTTCTTCTCCCGCTTCCCCGCCTCCTTACTCCTTCTACTTCCGCGGAAGGATTCCACCTCGACAAATCTTCCACGGAAAACCTCGAACTCGTCGAAGACGCCGAGCTATCCTGCAGTAAAGTCCCGACGAAGCCCTCCCGCGATCTCGTATACTTTATTCGAAAGTGTTATAGCTCTTCCACAGCGAGCTCCCGGCGAGATAATGGTGGCGCGCGGAACGTAAAAGTTCCCGAAGTCAACTGAATTCATTTTTCTCTTTCGATATGAATTAAAAATGCCTCGAACACTAGACGAGATATTCAACGATTCGCTCACCATTTGTGTCGCAGGTTCTCCTATTTCCCGAGGAAGGCTGGGCGAGAAGCGCGAGTAGTTCCTACTGGACCCTAACGCCGTTCTGGTGGAGTCGAAGCAGGTGCAAGGTCGTCGAGGTCGCTGGAACAAGGAGGTAAGCAAGACGTCCTCGGTTAGGGAAATGGGAAACGGGGAAGTAGAAGAACGAAACGAGAAACAGAGCAATTTAGATTTTCATCCTTGCACGTATTACCGCATAATCTAGCCAAATTAGGTTAAGAATCCAAGTGAATTGAAACAATCCGACTTAAATTATGGATCGAATCCCTATTTAGAGTCAATTTGATTCATTAAAGAATACACATTATAATAAAAACACAGAAAAATTCTTGATATTCCCTTCCCTTCTGTAATTATATTCTAAGTATTTCAAACATTGTTAATATCTAAGAAAAAATTTATAAAATATTATTTGCTTTACCGACTTTTTAGATTCATGTGACTATTAGTGGGTTGTGTTACCATTACTCTATATAAATTGAAACAATATGAACGTGTGGACATTGTTAATATAAAATATCGTATGATTCGTTGTATAGCCGTGAAATAATTCGCTGATCCCTGATTGGGACTCACACATTGCTAATTGTTTTTTCTTTTTCGAAATTTCGAATCATTTAATTTGACATCTAATAATTTTTTTAAAACTATGATATGTTTATTGTTCTTTCATACTGATATCAATAGAGTTTCTTGTCAAATTCAACCGATAAATTCATGTAAACAAATGAAATTTACATAACCTATAATTAGGAGCGTCATCATATAACTTTTTAGTGAAGAATACACCGATTGTATTTGTAGTGTTCAAATTTGCCATACAATATTTCGGTCGTTATGCGTAATCTCCTCGAGGGGATTATCGTTTCTTATCGGTTCGTTCGTGGTATAATTATCGCGTAACGTGGTAAGCCACGTTTACGATGCAGTATTCGGGAGCGGCCCGCAGGATGCGCATCCTGCTGCCCGTTGAGATAACGAGCACGAGAATCGTACACCGTACACGTAAGGAGGATAACGTACGGAGACGGAATATCGTATCGCAGGTCACGGGCTGAGTTCGAGAGGGCGGGGCGGGGCGCGCTCTCTTCTCGCGATGGTCGTATCACTTCGGGAAACTAGGACTCGTCTAACTTTCCGGCGTCCATAGATTTCGGCGCCGTTAAGGTCGCCGGCGGTCGAAGCCGATAAGGAGTCTCGCGATTTATAGCGATCCGTTCGATTGCGCGCGCGCGCGCTCGCTCGCTGGAAAGACGCCCCCCCATCGACCCCCATTGTCTTCCAACGAATGCTGAGAGTCATGATAAATCCTCCAAGAGGTGGAGACGAGTCCTCGAGTGGCTCTGGGAGCAGAGCGCGATAAAATCGCGCGTTTTACGACGACGCCAGGAATCGAACGTTGTACTTGTCGATTCCGCGAGAATCATCTCGCGTTTTTCCCGCCAGCGAAAAGGAGGACTCCGCCGCCGGGGAACGTTATGACCCGGTAATATAGTGGTATCCCGCGAGAAAACTCGCGCGACACTATATTATATACGACGTCGAATCGTCCTTTTTATTTTTCACCGGCGCGCAGAGCGAGACGCACAAATATCTTGTTTACTCTCACAGCCTCCTCTCCTTCTTCTCCGCCTACACGTATATCCATCCATCTATCTGTCTGTCTACCTGTTTCTCTCTGTGTGGCTCTCACGAAACTCGAATCTATTCCCGAAATACCGCGGGAATCTATGCTGAGGGCACCGCCGTAACTGTGCGAGTCGTACGGCGATTAATATATGGTCAGGGTTGGCCGCGGGGCATCCTTAGCGCGGCGCACCGGGCATAGACGTCTCCGCAGGATCGAACGGAGTTTGCGAAGGCGGCCAAACTTGCCTAAATATCCCACGGCCGCCGGAGCGTCCGTATTCCTGTCTTCCTGCCGGTGTACGGCCCTCCCGCTGCGAGAGTACCCGAGTGTCTTAGCAAACATGCGGTACAACGGCTCTCGCAGCATGAATCAATTCCTACGTCCCAATCCGCGTGGACACGTGTATAGTTCGCGTTGGTCCAAAGACGACGCCGGAGAGAAACAGAGGGAGGGAAGGAGGGAGAGAGAGAAAGAGAGAGAGAGGGAGAGAGTGCGCAAACGATATTACTCCCGCGAGCTGTGTCCTTTGACAACCATCGCCAAGTATACGCTGACGGTTCTCGTGATCTCCCGGATTTCCACGGATCGATACTTTACCCTTGATCCCCCAATCGTGTTGCTTGATCAACGAAAATCCTCGCGCGACTCCCGTGTGATTACCAAGTCACTCCTGTCGCGAAATCGCCATCCGGGGATTCCGGGAATCGATATTTATCAGTCGTATCTGATCGATCATTGCTTCGTCGACGAAAATCCCGCGTGATTCGAACATCGAGATAGCTATACCGAAGTCGCATCCCGGACCTCCCGGCGACGACCACGCCGCTTTATTCCGATCTCCGATTGCAGCACTGTAAACAAAACTTTCCCAGGACTGGAATATCGAGATAGTTACATCGAGAGAGAGAGAGAGAGAGAGAGAGAGAGAGAGAGGGAGAGAGAGAAAGAGAGGGAGAGATCCTTACGCTGGTCTGATCTCCGATCACTGCTCGGTCAACAAAAGTTTCCCGACCGCGGCTTGTAACGTCGGAATAGTTACGTCGGGATTGAGTCGATCCGCGAAGATCGCTACTTTATTCCGATCCACGTCGCTGCTCGGTCAACAAAAGCTTCCACGAGCGAGCTGAAACGCGCGAGGACAGTTCGACCGTCGACCCGTCGCTCGATGAGATCTCACCCATTTATCTTCATCGCGAACTTCGACTATGACCTTCCATCCAGCACGATGGACTGCGAGAGAGGGTTCAGGCCGTGCGAATTCGGGGTATACTCGGCCTGGCAAATGCGCGGCAGCGCCCGGCATGCCAATTTATCGACAAATTAGTCTGTACATGCATAAACCATACCTCGCGAGACTATCAATGCTATCGTAATACTGACACAAACTAATTACCGACACGATTATCCTCGCTAATTCGCGACATTAATAATCACCGCTCGCGACCTACTCCATTTTTCGTAATTCAATTGCAAGCAAAACATTAATATTCACCGAGGAAGTTAGTTATCTCTCTCTCTTTCTCTCTTACCATTCTCTCCTTTACAGGTACATAAAAGAAATATATAATCTCACTCTTGGCGGAATCCTCTGAAATCCCCCCTAAAGGATTTTACTCTTATACAGGGTGTATCTGACGCAATTTGCACATCCGCTCGCGTGCAGGTGGAAGTCGTTAAACTGGACACACACACACACACACACACAAAAGTCCTCTTACTGTTTTAACGACGTATATTTTTGAGTTATTGATTAAAGAAGATTGATTTGATTAAAGCTTCTTTTACAAATTTCTTATCATTTCAAATTACATTATTTAACACGTTTAAAAAAAATTGTAAATTGTAATTTAATATATTTAAATGCGTTAAATAACGTGATTTAAAACAATAACGTGAAAAGACGAGTGAAAAGACTTTGAGCCAAAAATTTTCTAAACCTAATATTCTCAGAAAAATTTTGTCTTTTATCTACATTGAGGGAAAAAATATCTAAAAAATAAAAGATATTTGTTCGATAACTATTATAATAACATATTTAACTTCAATCTAAATTCTTTCACTTAAATAGAATAAGCAACATGAATAGCTAAGGGGTTTCCAGAAAATACACATTTTTTCATTTAAAATATATTTTGTGCTGTAAAAGTAAGTCTGCTATTATACTACCCACCGAGTATTTTTTTTTATTTACTTAGATACTTTTTCTCTCGTCTTATCCTTAATAGGAATTCTTTCTAGTAAGAGGAAATTTTGCTTCAAATAAACATATTCTCCTTCATTCAAAAAGAAAAAAATTAGAATAATATCTAGTAGATTTTCGTGATTATATACAGGGTGTTCGGTAACTGATCGAGCAACTGCCGTGTACGGGTAGAACGAGTCAAAATAATCATAAAAGTTATATATCATTTTGAAATTTTCTCAATATTTATTCTGTAATTAATTAAAATGTATAAACGAATGAGTTCACGAGAAGCGGTAGGACAGGTTTTGTGTGTAAAAGAAATAGCTTACCTCTTACCAACGATGAGTAAACAGTTGATTTTGAGGCGGAGTAACGTATACGTGTCGCTTGTTATTCCGCCTCAAAATCAGCTGTTTACTCATCGTTGGTAAGAAGTAAGCTATTTCTTTTACACACAAAGCCTGTCCTACCGCTTCTCGTGAACTCATTCGTTTATACATTTTAATTAATTACAGAATAAATATTGAGAAAATTTCAAAATGATATATAACTTTTATGATTATTTTGACTCGTTCTACC
>NW_022639471.1:1140225-1144294 GCF_010583005.1 Odontomachus brunneus
CGTTGGTAAGAAGTAAGCTATTTCTTTTACACACAAAGCCTGTCCTACCGCTTCTCGTGAACTCATTCGTTTATACATTTTAATTAATTACAGAATAAATATTGAAAAAATTGCAAAATGGTATATAACTTTTATGATATTATTTTGACCCGTTCTACTCGTACACGGCGATTGTTCGATCAGTTACCGAACACCCTGTGTATATAACAGTTCACTTCATTTTTTAAAAAAAGAATACTCTTTAGCTAAAAGTGTTCGCTTGGAATATGGGATTATAGGAAATAGCACCTTGCAGACAGAGTTCTCTTCTTTTCTGGATGTACATTTATCCATGAGAGAAGTTTCAATAACGTTTGTAGTTATCGCTCGATCTCGCCCAGTTCATTGTTCTCCTACCATCTACTGCGCGTTTTCGATTACGAGTATTCGATACTCGCTGCAAAGTTGTCGTTGTTATCGTTAATATCGTGGCGTGTGCTACGTTACACCCGCATGATCGCGTGAACGTAGCAAGTGGCGTCTACGTGCCTTCCTCCGGCGGTTCGGATTTCCCTTTGCGCAGCCCTTCTTCGTAAGAGAACGAGAGATAAAGAGAGGAAGCTAAGGAAGTCAAAGCGAGACGGTGGATTTGGAGCCGAGTGTCGGATCCGCCGCCGTCGTTCACTTCAATGGAGGCCGTTTAAACTTTTAATGATCGTCGCCGGTCCTCGAGCAGCGGCATCTCTGCCGGAATAAGCCCCTCGAGTCGATCGTGCACGAGCGTCGGTGAACTCTCTCGGCCTCCGCTCTCTCGCCCTTCTTTCTTCATCTTTATGTAGAGCGAAGGATTTGCCCCTCCTTCCGCTCTGGAACGTCTTCAGACGGCGGAGGCTTCCCCGATATCTCCGAGCTCAACATGTACGATTTTTATTTTCGCCGTTTGTGCCTCGAACGTGTTTATTCCGTTTCAAACTTATCTTCCCGGTTTAAAGTAAATGAAAAGAAAGAAACATCGATTTATCCCTTCACGATTTAGATGTGAAAATCGTTGACGCGACACACACACACATAAACGGGTTACAAAACTGTTCGACAGAAACTCGACATTGTCGAAAAATCGGTGGAACGACATACTCCTGCAGAGTACGGAATCTACTTTGCTCCTCCACCCTCTTCCTCGTCCTCTACTTTCTTTGAAGAGGCACCCCAACATCGGCCGCCACCAGTCGAGCGGAACTCCCTCCTGCTTTCCCTATTCACTCCCTTCACGATCTACCCGTCGTTCAACCCCGACGAGGAGCGTCGTGTAGCCTAAAGACACGGCACACAGCTAACGACGATCGTCAATTAACTTAACAATGCGAGTTCGAGACGACGGTCCTCGGAAATTCCGTGCCAAGCATCCAAAGTTCGAGCGACGCCAAAAGTCCCCTCCGTCGCCTCCTACGTTCGATCTTAATCGACCGAAATAATAATTTCCCTCTCGATAATAATTTCCCTGTCCCGACAATTGTGACAGATAATGCATATTAAACGATATACGCGGTGATTATACGTACAAAGACGACATGACGAAAGACACAAGACGCCGCACAACTTCGGAAGCGACGCAACGCAAACAGCTTTCGCGAACTCTTACAAGAGGACAGCAACCAGCGAGATCGCTTCCTCGCGAGCGCTTTTTGTTCGCACGCACAATGCCTGGCCACCCTCGCTGTACAGCAAGGGACAAGGGGTAAGAATAAGATTGAGGGTGCGCCGGAGGGTCTCGATCTTCCGGAGGGTTACCGTCACGAAGACGTTAAGACGAAGAGCGGTCGAGAACTGAAGACGACCAATTGATAGCTCTTTTCCCTCACCCACGATACATCAAAATTGATCGCATTCGCCCCAATATCTCTCTCCACTAGATTATATACAAGATGCTCCGTGCACCTCCAGCCTTTCGCGAACTCGGAGCTCTCTAAAGTAAAATCGGTGCATTCTTCAGTGAAGTGCTGTTGAAGGTATAAGCACAGTAGCGCCAAAACTGATGTTTTAGTTATAAGTGTAGCACCGCAATCGGTAAAACCTTGCCGGAATGGCTTAGCTAAAAGTAGCGACTGTTTATAAGAGCGAGTGGATTATTTCTAAGGGAAAATTTCACTCAGCTCTTTTCGGTTTTCAGCTCGCGATTGCGATCGTTGGTGTTTCAGGTACAGTACACAGGCTAAAATGGTGGACACGGGCACAGGCACGCTCTATATCATCGGCTCGTTCAAGAGGATGACAACCGATCCTGATTTCAAGGTAACAGGACCATACGATTCGATAGGTTGAACTTATCTGTCACCCTTTCTATGAATTTTCCTTTTACTTGATAAATTGTTGTTTTTTCATTACATCTCTACACGTCAAGTGTAATACGATGTACCATGCATTTAACACGCTACTCTTGTTACGTCGATAATGAAACGCATAACAAGCTACGCGGATCCCTTCGTAAAGTCGATAACACGGCTTGTTAATTGCCGACAAGCCCGCTGCTCGTTGCGGCTCGTAGAGAAACAACCTTTAACCTTTCCGGAGACTAGACCGCGTTATATTTTCCCGTACACCATACTCCCATCTCACCTTGACCCGAAATTATTTAGAAACCACCAGCGGCTGTGCTACCATAAATTCTCTTCCGCTGGAAATTCTTTTTTCCTCTCCCTCTCTCCCTCTCTCTCTCTCTCTCTCTCTCTCTCTCTCTCTCTGCTTCTCTTCCCCTCACGCGAACTTGCATGAAAGCAGACGTATATAATTCTCTCATTATCGCAAACGAAATATTTAATTCACAAGCGCAGATCGTATTTCATTCCGCGCAAATTTATTTTCCGTTTCACGCCCAAAGGGCGAAGTTCGCACGGTTTCCCTCGCGGTACGATGCACCGGGCGCGTTTTATCGGAAGCTCGCAGTCTCTCTCTCCGCTAGCTAATCTGCAGATTGCCGGATTACGAGAAACTTTGTCCTCCGTGTGATATTTTCGCTCGAGCACGGGAGGAACGGGGACGCGGAATGCATTCACAGAGCGAGCGAGCGAGCGACGCGGCGAATAACGTATCTCCGCGCGCGAATACATAGTGGTGAGTGCGCTCAATTTTTAGACACATCCATCGCGCGGCGGAGGAAGCGAGGGGGCAAAAAGGGCTGCGACGATAATTAAATAAATACAGTAACGCGGAAAACTTCATATCGCTCCCGCGCGTTGTAACGACCGCTCGCGTGTTTTCGCAGAAACAGGTCGAGCGCCAGTTTACGAGGGGGAGAGAGAGAGAGAGAAAGAGAGGACAAATTAAACAAATTAAAGGAATCGTGTTCGTCCGTGACGTAGCCGCGCGCGACGTGCGACGCGAATTAACAAGATCGGTCGACGCTCTCACGGGATGAAAGATATACCGCGCGACAATCCGGTCGGAGTTATCGCACAAAACCGAGAAAACACGCGCGAAAGCGGGTCCTGTGGTGCTTCCCGATAATAAATCTCGTGCTCGTCAAACATCCGGTTATCATATTTATCACCGGGAATTATTACGTCACGCTCGCTCGCCATCGTAATTACAACGGTGAGTCCCGTGCGCCTGAAAAATACGATTCCACGTCGTAACGAGAGCTTTAAACTTTTTATTGGGAAACGCGCTCGCTCATCGCGCTGTCACGATTACACACTCGCTCGTGCGCATACACACACACACACATATACACATACATATGCGCGCGTGCTTTGGAAAGCATTATTTTACGAATGGGATTTTTTCGTCTATTTTTCATTTCGCCCCTTTTAATCGTGCGGAACGTTCGACGCGCGAATTCGGTGCCGAGACTCGGTCCCGAAGGGGGAAATAACTGTCCGAGTAACAACGGGGAGATAACCGATAAAAGGCGTCGACGTGTCTCGCATATGTCCGTAGCACGCCTCGAGGACATCGCGACGTGTTTTCGCGACATTTATCGAACCGGCGGGAGAAGAGTCACGTCGCGAACAGACTTTTTCCGTGGCGAACAGAGAGAGAGAGAGAGAGAGAGAGAGAGAGAGAGAGAGAGAGAGAGAGAGAGAGAGAGAGAGAG
>NW_022639471.1:1144440-1169316 GCF_010583005.1 Odontomachus brunneus
AGAGAGAGAGAGAGAGAGAGAGAGAGAGAGAGAGAGAGAGAGAGAGAGACCCGGACATCGTCGCGTACCTACCAAATGCTAAAGTGGATGCCATTGTGCGCCGGCGGGGGAGCCATATAGTTGGCGTGCGGGATTTTACGACGGCACTAAAACGCGAAAGCTGCGGCGGTGGGTAGCTAGGTAGGTAGGTAGCTAGGTAGATAGGTAGATAGGTGGGTGGGTTGGTGTGCTGCAACCCCTATGTGTCGCCGAATGCAGTCGCGCGCAAATGTGTACCAGTAGGTTGCCGAGCCGGGCCGGCTGCTGTCAGACAGTAACACGCCAAACAGCCAACCATAGCTGTCGCGTGCAATTTTGATGGGGAGGGACCAGTCCGCATAAAGAACAAGCGTGTGGACACACCGTCGTTCGCTCGCTCGGTCGGTTGGTTTGAATCGACGCGAGAATCACCTGATCGTCCGCTCGCGCGATCATGTCCCGCAGGAGTCGCCCTCGCCCGCGACGCATCACCGTGTTCTAGATATATTTAATTCCACCAGTCGCGAAAACTGCCGCCGGCTACCGGGCTATTTTTAACCGTGAATTTGCCGAGGACCACCGAGACGGTTTAATTAGCGCGGACAAATTTGGGAGCAATTTCTTTCGCGGTGCTGGTTCATTCGTAGTTATAAACACACGTAACACACGTGCGCGCGCGCGCACCTACACACACATACAGACCAGCAAACAAGACAGACACACATATACATATTCAACTCGCGCACGTTTCAAGAAGGAAACAAAATATCGCGCGAATGGGTGGTACTTGGAAAAAAATGTCGTCAGAGTAATTTCATGGCGTGTATACTTTTACACTCTATACTTGAGAGACAAAAAAGCGAAAAAGGATAATAAATCGCACGAAGTAAGAAGAAGGGTGTAACGGGAAAGAGCACGGGAGCTCTCCTACGTGTCATCGTGCGCGCGCGTACACGTGTGTGTGTGTGTGTGTGTGTGTGTGTGTGTGTGTGTGTGAGCGCGCGTGCGAGCATGGTTGTAATATCGTTATCGATCTGTTGCTCTCTCTCTGTCTGCCCGCAGCTGTACCTGACGTCGAACGTCTCGTCGAGCGATTTCAACATGGGCTACAGCATGACGGGCACGCTGGAGCGCGGCTGCAAGAAGACCAACTCCTTCCAGATGACCCACTTCGCGGTGATACGGCGGCGAGACTACGAGAAGGCGTACGAGGACCCGAATCCCACCTAGTGTCCGTCCACACCCACGCTCTCGGAGTGTGGGGACTGCGAGCATTACACGTAGGGGCAAGCGTCGCCGGCAAAAGGGATGCACTTTCGCGCGCGTGTGCGTCGGCCGCGTGTTACGCGTCGCGCGGGAAAGTGCGTCCGCGCGGCGTTCCAGGTCGCTCGATGAACGTGTCGGGAAGGAGCGGCTCTTTTCGCGGGGCTTATTTCGCTCTCGCGGACTCCCGGGAATCCCCAGACTCCCGGCCGAGAGGACTTCGCAGCTCTAGACGCGACGTCGGACGCGTCCTCGACGAAGAGGATCGCGCACGACGATCAATCGCGATCGAGAACCGCTCGGGCACACACCTGCGTAACGTCAGACCGCCAAGTCGCCGGTTGAATTAGCGATATATTCCTCAAAGAGGAAGGTAAAACCGCGAAATAGCGCACGCGAATATAAAAAGCATCAACTGGATCGCTGCGAGAGGCGAAGGAGAGACGTAGAGATAGGCAGGAGGAAGGCTAGTGGAACGGGGTGTTGGAGAAACACTATGAAGCGTTATCTACCTTCCCCTGGCGCAGGAGACTCATAAGGAGATAATCAAGATAGAGTGTGAAGGAAGGGGTCTTAATTTACGTAGAATCAACATCAGCCCGCGGTTACGAGAGATCCACAGGTGCGGTAGGTGAACGAAAGAGTGTAAGTTAAGACGGAGTAGATAACGGGTAAAAGGTGGATATTGAGACCTGATTCGCCAACAGGATAAATGTTTTTCCCTCGAGTTAATATTTCTTTTCTTAAGTCGCTGCCACACATGTAACTTGTGCGATTTTCTCTCTCTCTCTCTCTCTCTCTCTCTCTCTCTCTCTCTCTCTCGCGTTAAGGCCGAGTTGGCGGACTGGCGGATCGCACGGTGTGTTCCCGATCGCTCGGGATCTCTCGAAGCGAGCCGTTCCCGCACTCGAGAGCTACGAGTTCGAAATCGGAGATTTTCGCGAACGAGAAAGACCTGGAACCTGGACAGCGGACTCGACGACGAGACGGAGCGGAAGGTAAGAAAGGTCGAAGGATCGTCGGGGAGGAACGAACGTGTGTATGATATCTACCAAAGCCGCGAGTAGCAGCCTCCCTGCACACGCGACAGCCAAACGTCCAAAGATAGTCCGTAATTTAGGTCGAATTAATTAGTTGTTAAATAAAAGCGCTAACAAGCGACGCATGCAGTCACAAGCGTGATTATAACAGTACAGAGAGGCGAGAGACGCTGGTCGAGAGGCGGGAAACTGTACACCAAAGTACTAGCACGTAAGTCTGCAAGTTCGTCGGCGATAACCCAAAATCGCAGCGCTCCTCCTCCCCTCGCTCCCCTCCTCTCCCCCCAAAAGGTACACTGCTTCTCATCGATCGACGCATCGACGACCGCCTCGTCGAGATTCGCGCGTGTGTAATTAGTAAGCGATTATGTATAGCGAGTTAAGGCTTCTCTTCTCTCGGCGTGAATTCACTCGGCGCTCAACTGCCTAGGCTAGAGTTATTGTGCCAATTCGAAGCCATCGTTGACGAGAGCACTGTACCTGAGAATTACTACGAGAGTCAGAGCGCGGGAACACGCGCGGAGAAGCCGATGCCTCGGCGAAACGATGTGGGCCGGCCCCGCGAACGTCCAGTCGAACGTGTAATCGCCCAAAAGACGTCCGAAAGGAAACCCGGGAGATTGAGATGTCTCTCGGCCTTTTGTGCTCGCCGTTCGCGCCAACGGCGACGAAATGGGGCACTCGCACGTGCCATTTCTCGCCACGTTGCACGATAAAATTCGCAGTGCAAATAAAAATTTAGAGAAACCACGTTTCCTGGATCCTCGCGCGCAAATGTCAGCCAATTTCGCCCGCACCACGCGGAATGACACAGAGCAGCGCCGTTGATCTACGAGGAAATCCCGGATAGCGCGTTCGCGCGAGCATCTCGTTGGAATTTCAAGTATAATTACATTTTGTATGTATTGCATTTTGCGTTTGAGGGCACGCCCGGAGAATTTCATATGACGGCGGTGGTGGCCGTCAGGCAGGCAGGCAGGGTCGGTTATAAATATCGTTTCGCCTGGCACTGGCTTTATAGGCAGTATAGCTGTAGCGTGTAGCCGGCTTACAAGGTATTTCAAAGCTTGTTACGCGCCCCTTTCTTTGAGCCACCGCCGACGCCGCTCGAAGAAAGAAAGCCCGCGAGAGAGTCTCGCTGCACTGGCTGGACATACAACAACAAAGCGAGAGAGAAAGAGAGAGCCTCTGTGTGTCCCTCTCTTTCTCTCGCTCACTTACTCGCTCTCTCTCTCTCTCTTTCCCTCTTTTACCTTTACAGGATCATCGTGAACCGGTGTTGTAACCTTTACACGATACTTATTTTTGCTAAAGAGTAGGAAGTCGCTCACGATGCCAGTCACGATGTATCCCGATGATCTAACGAGTGGTGATCGCTGATCGTTCGTTCGGGACGTAAAGTGGCTCCGAAAAAGTAGAGTCGGACAGGAAATCCCGAGGATTTCGGAAAGGTGGAAAATCGGACTCGACGAGTCCTCTCGTGTTACACTTGTGTTAAGAACGTCAAATGTCGATTATGCATTAGTTAAGATTAAGGGAGGTCCTGCTTTAGATAGCCGAAAAATAGGAGCAATTTTAACAATTTTTTTCAAAGGGATAAATAACGATGTCGATATAGGATTTTAGCCATATTATTTATCATTATTTTAAGTAGACAAAAATTATTTAACGAAAAAATTGAAATTTCATTCAGGACTTTGTGTTGGGTGCAGCGTCGCCAGATGCCTTTAACTGACGGGCGACATTACAGTTCGTGTAACAATTTGAAATAAATGGGACGAGAAAATTTAAAAACTATATTAAATTTACTGAAGAATGAACCTAGATATTTTGACAAATTTTCCCTAGACTAGTATTACTACTATCGGGGACATCAAATGAAAAAGAAAGAGAGAGGAAAAATGTAGTCCGTAATTTTTATATACCCTCATTTTGTTAAATTTCAACTTTCTGCATAAAACAAAGAAAGGCCCTCCAACAAATTTAGTACAGTTTTCCAATTTTCTGGTCCCATTTGTTTCCGGTTATTACACGAACTGTAATGTTGCACATCAAATTTGGAGGCGTCCGGCGATATTGCACCCAGCACAAAAAAACTAGATGGAGAATTTCAATTTTTTTTAAATTTTCATACATAAAACAACGATAAAAGCAGCAAACAATCAAAATTTTATATTAATATTTTTATACATTTCTCTGAAAAAGATTTGTAAAAACTTCAATTATTAATTCTTTAATTTTTTATTTGTTAAAAACCTCCTATTTTTTTACTATCTAGGCCAAAACCTGCCCTTAAAGTTACGTTTTAAAGTTGTGTTTTGGAGTTATGTTGCGTGTTCTCCGAATAATTTATTTATTCGTCGTTGTTTCACGGTAAAAGAGATGTGATTTGCGTTTGGTCATTCGATCAGATTTGCTTTGCGCGCCCAGCGATATCATCGACGTTATCGCCGTTGCGTCGCGCGATTCGGGACGCGAATTTCTACCGCGAATACTAATCGCGGAGGTGTTTCTGCACGAGACGTTTCCTCGCCTGCCGTCGTCGCGGAAAACCGGTAGCGAACGAGCGGTCGCGAGAAAAGTTCTACCGATAAAACAAACTCGTCGTTCGTAACTACCCCTAGAGTCCTCGATGAGAATCTCTTCCGCTTTTGCTCAAGGAATTACCTAATGCCAAATGGATAATTACGTGCAATAGAGCGCAAGAGGAGGTTGAGTCGTTTCACGCATTCGATATTAGAATATCGCGCTGTGTTGAGTTTCACTATATATAGAAGGTAAAACACGGTGCACCCGAGCGTGTTGGGTGAAATTCTGTCGTAGATTATTTTCGTCGGTGATACCTGCTAGACAGTCACCGAGATGAGATGGAAAATTCGTTCGACTGATCCTTTCAGTATCGAATAGATCGACATTCTCGATGAAAAATTTACGATAATTCTATTTTCAATCCTCTCAAGAACTCTCGTCGCATCAACGAATGTTAGTTCAATAATTTATAAGTCTCTCGGAGAGAGTGTAATACGCGGGGATACTGAAAGGGTTACGTATATAATATAAGGAGAGAAAAGATCTCGCGGCTTACCGTTTGAATATTTCTTTGCGTTGCGACGCTTTTCTCGAATTTCGCGCGAGTGTGGGCGATCGAATCCAATCGGATTCCTCCTCCCGTTGGTGGAGTTACGTGTTACAGGGTTTAGCGTTTTCTCGCAATTCAAGGGTGGCTCAAGGTTTGTCGCTTCTCCCGGCAATCTTCGTGCGAATCTGATCAACGTGTCGGGATAAAAAATGCCGGGGGATTGCAGGCAGGAGGGGGAATAATTCTGTGAACCGATGTTGCTCATGACACGGTAAAGTCTCGTTAGTTCGAAAATCCACCATCTCCTCCACTACAAATCCTCCTCTACGATGAACTGTTTCGAGTTCCTCCGAATTTGCTCTAACGAGGGTTTATTGTGCTCGTACTTTGCCATCGGTGCGTGTGTGTGGTGCATGCATGTGCGTGTGTGTATGGCAGAATTACGTTCGTTATTATTAGCCACGTTACTTGGATTGCGAAAATCGCGTAGAGGATCGATAAGATAGCATACCGCTGCATGTACATACATATATATTGTGAAAACACAACTCTCATATACACGTACACATTTGCAAATACACACATGTACGCGCACACACGTACCGCGCACCGAGACACACACACACACACACACACACACACACATACACGTTCCGCGAGAGTAGATGAACTTTTCGCGAGAACCACGTTGATGTTGTAGTTTATTAGATTAGCACTCGTGGCGCTTCTTCTAGCCGATCTAGTCCTTAGATCTAGCACGGACCGCCCGTCGTAGTTGAACTGTTCTCGATAGCGGCCGATTAGCCGAGGGATTCGCGTGTCCGAGAGAGTTCTCGCGAGCCGATGCGAGCCCTGGCGTTTCGCGAAATCGCGACGAGCGAGTTGTCGCACTATAAATTCCGTTACCGCGTCGCCGAAAGGTTATTACCTCGAAAAACATGGTGCACGCCACCGTTCGGCACGTCTTACTTGGCGAGCAGCCTCGGCAGCGCGCGCGCGCGCTTCCGTTTTACGACGCCGCGGCTCCTAAATTCAACAACGGCGAATTTCCGGCGCCCGTCAGGCGGAGAGGAGTCGCGTCCTCGTCGCCCAGACGAGACGTCTTGCATCGCTTCCTGGCTTTTAAGATTCATAGCCGACGCTTTATAACGTTCTTTCGACGTCGCCGGGATGCCGATCTACGATCGCTAAGCCCCACGGCGAATCGCGGACATTCGATACACCCAGTGGCCTTTACGGCCGAAATCACTTCACGCTTTTTGCGAAACGGGACGAGTATCTTCGGCCAGCCGAAGCGCGATCGTGCGTGACGACGTTTTCGAGAAAAACCAACGGATGGTCGCGATCTATCGTTTCCGCGCGCACGAATGGCGAAGATCTCACCCTGGATTTTCGCAGTCTCGAGCGTCTCCTTCGCGAAAACACCGGAGTGAATTTTCAAATCGCAAGAAACCGAATCTCACTTTCCAACTACATTCCCTACATCGAGAAAAAAATACTTGAAAATTTCTCTGCGTGATATGAGGTTTATTTCAGCGAAATAAGGTTTACTCTCGCGAAACAAAGTTTATTCCTGTGAATATAAACTTATATCCCGCAGGTAAATTGTCAAGCATCGTTTCCTCAATATACCCACTGAGAAAGGAATATTTTCAAATTTACTGTAGAACAAGAGTTTATCTCGCCAAAACAAACTATATTACAAAAATTATAATTATATTTAATTTACATAATAATTATACAATAACAATAAATTTACGTAATAATTTATTGTATTTGTAATTAAGATGTAAATATTATGAAAATTTATTTCTCACCGAAGTAAACTTCATATCCCACGAATAAATGTTCAAGTATTTCTTTCTCAGTGCACATCGTCGCTGACCGTGCGATTCTTCCTCGTCTTAGTTTGACCGAGACGGAATTTTCATTCACAAGACGCAAGATATGCGGGAAATGCGCGATTAAATTTTTGCACGCCAGACGGAGCGTGATAGCTCGAATTTGGGACACGGTTTGACCGACGTCGTTATTTCGGCATATTACTGGTACGACACGCGTATTAATCTGCTCGCACTCGACTCGCGAGAGTCTCTCTCTCTCTCTCTCTCTCTCTTTCTTTTCCTCTCCTCGGTTCATCCCTCGGCAAAATAACATTACTGTCTCGCCTAAAACGATAGCGGTCGCGTCCTCCACTTTTCGGGGTAGTCTTCTATAGCCTTTTAGGATGATTTAAGTGAATACGTACGTCCGATATCACGGTCCCTCCTAACTACTTAGCCGTAGTCTAGACCCACTGATGCACGCTTTCTTCGAATCTGAAACGGAGTACTCCTATCTTCGTCAGCTGCACAACGGGTCTCTAGTCTATCTTATCGCGTCGCGCTACTCCGTCGCACTCGGATCGTCCGTAATTGCATCGAATCAGTCAAGCGTGTTTCAAGCCCGCAAAACAAGAATATACTTATATTTTTGTATAATTATACCCTCGGGGATATCTCTCTAATTGGCAAATTGAGGTGACTTTGTGCTCACTTCATCTCTCGCTCAAGTAAAAAGTCGACTGCACGAGAAAATATTGTAGTGAAAATCGCGTTGAAATTACATCGCTTTTTGCAATGCTTTTTATAAAACTGGATTATACTCAAATTGTAATATAAATTATCACAAAATTTGTAATAATCTCGTCACTTTGATATATAATATAAAAGATACTCAAGTATAGTCACAATAATGTTATAGTAAAAAATCATACACCTGCATAACATTTTTAAACAGATTTTGGATAGATCGGAACAAATGTTGAAGCTTTAAGTCAGGGTCAGTGAACGCTCAATGAGATTTTGTGCCGGATGGTGTGTACCTTCCGAATTTCATCAAGATCTAAAGGTACAAATCAATCGGATACGAAAATTCACTGAGCGCTAGTGCTGAATCCACTCATTTGGACATCGGTGCCGCATGCTCCGGCGAGAGGGAGCGCGTGTTTCGTTTCATCCAGGAGAGGCAGAATCAAAATCGATCGCGGCGATCCGGATGCGGAGGAGGTAGCGGGCCGTGCCCTATCTTCGAGATATAGCGAGAATGTAAACGTAGACACGCCAAGTAGTGGTCGTAGTGAAATCGATGGTCGTCGTCGTCGTCGTGTCTCATCGCCGGGCGTCGCGACGCCGTCGACGCTCCGCTTTGCGCTCCGCTCCGTTCCTCTCCGAGCCGCTCTCAGGGCGTCTCTTATCCTGCTCTTCTCCTTCTCTCTTCTCCACCTTATCTGGCCCCTGTCTCTCTCCCGCTCTCGTTAGATCGCCAGTCGAATCTTCGCCGCTCACGCGAACGTCGACCGGCAAATTTTATTTTTTCTAGGCGGCAAAGATCCTCGACTCGCGATCTCGCGGCCTCCGAATGGCGTCGCGGGCGTCGACAGTCGCGACGGACCGGCGGTGATTTTCGTCCGGATGCGACAGTCGGGCTCGACGTCACCGGCTGAGACTCGTGCGACTCGCGCACGGTCGAGACCGCACGAAGAGCTCACGCTGGAAGGACCGAGTCCAAAATGTACAATGAACTTAGTCGCTTAAAGTGGACCTCGGGAATTATGTACAGGTAAATTCAGTCCATCCTCTGTCTTGTCTCCAACGTTTAAGGGACGGTTTCTGACAATGTCGCATTTAGATATGGCGAACGCTAAGGACACGAGAGGCCATTAGCGCGAACTTGAATCCAAGATGGCAATTGCCATAATTTATAGCTGGCTTGCAACGAGCATGGCCTCGGCGTTTACCGTATCCTAACTGCGCGACGGTGTAAAACTTTGCTAATAACGACGTCCATTTCGGTAACACCGAAGGTCTGAAGTAGCGGCCCGTATTTATGTTACGTCGCGATATGTTTTCCTGTGGCTTTCCGACTTTTATTTCGCGCGCTAGCATCGCGAGCGGTAACAAGAGATAAACGATACGTTCCCATTTGTCTGGTAGATTATCCGCGGCGTCAACAGTTACAAAACAGAAGGATCCGGAAAAAAACAAACGCAAGTCTGAATTATGTCTCGTTAATTCTGCGAACAATCGACTGTCGCATCCGCGTCTCGTTGTAATCGATGTGTGTAGTCACATAGCGAGTAGCGAAGAGAAACTAAGAAGAGATGTATCCTTGTAACAAACGCCAAACGGATTACGGCATTGCACTGGTTTTAGAGGAGGAAGAGAAGGCAAGAAAGAAGAAAAATACGAACGAAACATTCGTATTCAAAGCTATGGCTGTGATTCTCATTAATCGGTAAAAAAAAAATCGGTTCATATTGTACTCGAAACACATATTATATAAAAAAAATATATATATAAATATTATATATTATATATACATATATGTAGGTTATATATGCGGCGATATATTTAGTGATAAAGACACGATATTTTGCACGCCGTTGGGTTCCGCGTTCGCGTCTCTCTCTCTTTCCTTTCCTCGAAATAGTCGAAATTCACGATCGCGCGCCTCTCCGTCCCGCGACGGGGCGGGCTTTATTTTTTTATCTGGTGCTAAATCCCAGAGAGTACTAGCGTGCGATTTCGTTGATCGAGACATCGATCGGTCCCTAGGCGTTCTATCCGCGGCGGGAATTGAAACCGAGTGGGGAAGGTTTTTTCGCTGGCGTAGAAACACGCGGAAATGATCCCGGCGGCGCCGGAGACCGGGATACAAGGCGACGTGTATTCAGAAATACGGATTCACGAGTGAAAAACAGAGCGCAAGCCCCGATACAAATATATGCGGTTTCCGCGACTCATCGTGGCTCGCGCCGCGCGTCGTGCGAGCGCGACACGAGTCGTCAGAGAGATCAGAACGACCATTTCCCAGGCGCAATTTTCACGATGCTGTGAGCTGTCCCGAGAGCTCCGAGATCGATGCTGCCATTCTCTATTCAATTAAGGATCCCACTGCTATTCTAAAATAATATCTAAGCGTCCGCTCTCTCCCTTCATTCACGGATCGCGTTGCTGACGAAGTGTCGTCAGTTATTTTAAGTCTGAACATTCAGTTGCAACGATCGATTCGCGAGACACAATCAGTAGCGCAAGGATCGCGATAGTCTCTTTTTTTGGTGTGTTTTTCTTCTCTCGCGATGAATTGTGCAACGCATCTATAGCCGACAAAACAAAACTCACTTCTCCAGTAATCCTCGGAAGATAAACCCTGCCACTGGATGCCGGGGATGCGATCTGAAATTCATCGAAGTGAAAACGTCGCGATTGTTCCGCGGCCGACACTGCGTTTATGCCGCAGCTTTAGCGCGAAAAATTGCACCCACCGAATTTCACGCCGGTCTCGATTCTCGCGCGCGTCCGCGAACGATTGCTCACTGTTTTTCGCGTTTGATTGAGAATCAAATCTCTCTGAGCGGAGCGAGGGGAGGCGTGCAGCCGCCGGCTCCCCTCTGAAAATCAAAGCCATTAGCGCGATAGCTCCTAAGGTCTCTTTGCGATCCACCGTCAATGCGTAAACGCACATACATAACAACAACAACACACACACACACACATACACACATACATTCGTTTAACGTAACGTCTAATTAATCGATTAGGCCGTAGGCTTAACGAGCGCGGTAACGCCGCGCGAATGTAGATACGCGCGACGAAAGGGCGTTCAACAGCGGCTCTTCGGCTAATGAGAGGATATCGATCGCACGCATTGATTGCGGCCGAATAAATAGGCTCTCTGCGAGATACCTCTGCGAGGACGGGCGGCACGATTAAGAGGGGCTCCACGGAGACTCGATCTCTAGGGAATATCAAAAAGGGCTCGACGATCTCAGGATATAAATCGCGATTTGTTAAGATTCATGAAGGTATCAATCGCGCTGATTGTCTCCAACGACAGGAGGAACGTTCAGTAAGCTTCGTAAACTTCGAGACTGCACTGGAAAAAAAGAAGATATGCATAACCAAAAATAATTCAGTTGCGACATAGTCGCATCAACCTAGTGATCTTTGCGCGATAGTAATGTGAAATTACTATAAATTAAATATAATGTGAAATTACTGTATAATAAGCCAATTACTTTGGGGTATACTTCAACTGTAGTTGTGTGTAATCTGGACGTGGCAGCTAGAAATCAGTTAGGTCGACATTTTTATTGTACACCGAAAAAATCATTTTTATATTTGGAACTTGGTACATATGATTTTGTTGGCATTACCATGTTTTTATTTGTAAAGTAAAGCCTTCAGAGCGGCGATTAAATGTTTTCCTCGCGATTACCAAACATTTGGTTTTAACCAAATTACGCCGCGGTGTGAACCGAATTTTCGTCTCGACAACAAAATCCTTTTTTTCAGTGTGGGTACGTGCTCCTGGTTGGAGCAACCAGATATCGTCGCTGTAAGCCAGCAATTGCTTTGCGGTTGCAGCAACCACATAATTCGTTGTTCCGTATTTTACTGCTGAATCTGGTTGGCACAAGCAGACTTATGTGTGGGCCAACCGTTTTCTCTGTGTAGCATTTATCGCGTCGCAAGAGAGCACGATGCGCTTCACTCTCGCTGTTGCACGCCGTTAATCGCGCGAGTGCGCCGGAGAGGATGTCGCTCGAGAAAGTGGAGGACGCTCCTTCGAGCATCCTCTCCGCGCCCACGTCTGTAAAACGAGCGACAGAGATAATCAGTTGACCGCGACTCCTTCGTTCCCCCCGACCGACCGACCGACCGACCGACCGAGTGGAGCGCGCGCGCGGAAGTCGCGAATTCAATCAAAATAATTCCGAGCAGCCGAGACAGAGAGGTCGGCGACAGAGAGACGCAGGATGCAGGTGTCATCCTCGCAGCGCGAGTGCAGCGATACGGAACGAGGGAAGCGCGGGTGTTTGATGTATTTTCACTACAGTCCTGTCTACAGTCAATTCATTTTGTATCTATACCTAATCTATGTATCTATCGTCATAATTTATGCCGAATAAATGTTACATTTACGCATAACGAGGTGTACTACGCACCCGATTCTCGTCCAATCTCCCAATGTTCCTTCTCTAACGCAGAAATCGATGGTCGAGTCATAACGAAGTAGTGCTGTCAATATATCCTGGATATTTCTATACCTGGATATTACAGCTTTAGGCATCCGGATGGTAAGTAGTTACGAGTATGCAATGCATTCATTCGTTATTTGTTATTGTCGAAAAAATCAATAATCCAGAAATGTCACATTATCTCGTGTAGTCATTAAATTAACTTTAGTTGCAAGTTACTTTGGCTCGTATTAATAGTCGTTACTTGAAACTTGTTCTACGTAAATATTCAAATCTAAATTTAGAATTAAATGAGTTTTTTATTTGAATTATATGTGACGTTAAATTTGCAGTCGCGATTCAGCTGAGAAACTCGGGTCTAACTCTGAAGTACAACTGAAGTACTCTGAGTGTCTCACCTGAAGCGAGTTTCAAGTAACGATTATTAATACTGAAGATTATTTCAAGTATCGATTATTAATACTGAAGAAATATCAAATCGATTGCCAATTTTCATATGACTTTTACTCGACGCGAAAGTGGCTTGGTAAAAGGAGAGGACAGCGGAGGGAGACAGGAAAAGCATAACTGGAACGATACGGAGGTAATTAGGATACCGCGCGAGTTACGGCAGACAGCGAGAAATGGAAATTGTGAGAGTGAGAGAGAGAGAGAAAGGGAGAAGAAGAAGGAGGCCGAGAAGTTCGATGAAATTCGTTTAAGTTTAATTGACTACTGTTTCAAAACACTCGCGAATAATGAAGGATAACTTTCCGGTTCCGATGGCAAGTTCGCCGGCGATAAGTAACTTTCCGCCCGGACAACTTTCCGAACGTAACGGACTTTATCTGTCAGAATCCGGGGCTCGAATGAGCGCGGACGAGAGAGCCGATGAATTAACACTTTGACCCACCTTCGGCCGCGATAAGAGCTAAACACGAGCTAAAAAACTTGGCTCCGCCTCGCCCACAGGGAAACAGGTGCATATGCCCGCCGCAGATTACGCGTGCCACGCTAGGTGCGTCGCGAACTGTCGCGGTAATGGATACCGGTATCCATCACCGCGATCGGACGAACTATCGCGGTAACGGCGACGACGGTAGCGGCGACGGCACAGCGGAGAAAACTGCTTCCGGGACGGAAAAGTTCCGTAAGTATTTCTCGAGCGTTCCGCTAACGGGTAACACATTTTCGATAGTAACGTCGCGTCGGAGTTACTAAACTCGCCGGGAACTTTTCGATCGGTAGCGGCGCAGTCGGCGTTCGACGACGAGGACGAGGACGACGACGTAAAATTCTGCGGAAGTTAGCGACGGTCGGAAAACTTGCTAAGAGAAACGAGTGCGAGAGAGAGAAAGAGAGAGACGGGACTTACGATCGAACGGCAGGCCAGCTTTCTCCGGCAAAAGTCCGATATTGACTTAACGAACGAGGAGACACGTGACGTTGCCACCTGCTGCTGCTGTACTTATTAGCATCTCACCCCACCCCCCCTCTTCCACCGCGTTCCTCATTACTTTAAAGAGGATTGAAATTAACTCGATGTCGGGAAATCTGTCCGGCCATGTTTGTCAATCGCGTGTACGCTCGAAGTCACGAATATCGAGAAGCAAGGTCGATCGATCAATCGCTTATCCGATATCGGAACAACTGTGTCACGCCGAGTTACATCGACGATATGTTGTTGCTTTTTCCCGTTCGTTCTCGTAAGGCTCCTGTGCCTGTACTCGTCGTACGTTGGCCATGTTGGATCGTGACGTCAGAGGCGACAAGAAATGACATACTGCAAATTTCTGCGTGCCATTTTCAAGCAGAAAGATATTTGAATTAATCTCAAACATCTCAGACATCTCAGACATTTCAGACATCTCGGGTCGCTTGAATATGTACTAAGAAGAAGAATATCTAAGAAATGAACAATATTTATTCGACGGTGTAACTAATAACATGCATATCGGTACTAATATAAAATATTTTTTAAATAAAAAAACGTTTTCCTCACGTTTTCACGAATTATTTATTTAAATAAGAAAATTTAGACCTAAGTAAAGATGTTATTTCAAATTGATCAAACGTATAAATATTTTTTATTTCTTAGATGTTTTCTTACTCGATGTACTTGTAAAATTCACCGAAAAATATCCGTTTCCCTTGACGGTCAATAAATAGCCGTAAAATTGACGTGAGCAAGTGATGAGGAAAGACGGATTAAACAGGAAAGAGCTGCGTGTCAATTTTACGGCTATTTATTGACTGTTGAGAGAAAATGGTAGTTTTCAGAGCATTTACCAAGTATACTCAAGAAGAGTGATCTGAAGTGTTCTCCGATATCTTTTCATTTGAAACGTGTCTTCTCGCTTCTGACGTCATCAGTCAAGAGTTCCGCGCGCGAGCCGAGGGAGGAACCAACAGTCTTAAAACTGACATAATGCGTGTTAATGCAATTACACGATGTTCGCAGTAATTAATTACGTAAAAGAGATCGGCTGGGAGTTCCTTCGAAAGATACCTCAGCGAGACGCGGACATTTTAATCTCCTGCCAAAGTCATGCATACTACTCACTTATATCATCGTGACGCATGATGGCGTTGCGGAACGACGTAATTAATGCGGCGCATTAAAGGGGAAAAAGTGGAGCAAGAAGAAACGACGTGCGGAAAATGCATCCGCGGGGAGAAGGTAAAAAATATTCCAATCACGTCGCGTGCCTCTAATCGTTCGGACGTCCCGGTTCGCGGTGACGAAAAGCAAATTGGATTATAGATTAAACGTACGCGGCCGTACGTCGTAAATCAGCGATTCAGCGCGCAATACCGAAAACATAAATCCGTCCGGGGGTTGCCAACGGCGCAGAGCGAACGGGGGAGAAGGGTAAAGCCGGGCGGAGGGGCAGGGGAGGACGGGAATAGTGGATGCGAAATCTACATAACGGCGCCCGAATTTCATCGGGCACGGAAACTTTGCATACGAGCGCCGTGGCGTAGCGCGCGCGCGCCCTTCGCGAATCCATCGCGATAATGGGAAACATTTCGTCCGTTTCGGGGCTCTGAAAAAGTTGTCGGGAGAGTGAGCGTGTCTAATGTCGCAACCGCGGCCATTCTTTCGGATTTACGTAGACGAATAGCGGTGGTTACGGCTCACGTCGGCAATAATGGATTACGACTTCGTGCACAACGGTCGCGGCCGCGCACGACGAGGACATAGAAGAATGTCTGTTTTGGAAAGTATGATGCTCTGCCGCGGTGATTTTGCCGCCCGACAGTCGGGAGATATGTCGAGGGAAGTGTGTATTAACACGAACACAACAACTGTCAATCAGTGGGAAGGTAGCGCGTATTTTGAGGGCCGTTGCGACGCCGCGAAACCGTCTCGGCGAGAGAGATACGATGAGCAAAAAGAGTCTCGATTTAACAGCGAGGGCTGCTTTTCTACACAAGTAACGATCGCGCCGCGGTATCACCGAGCGGGGTGCGTCGCGACGCGAAAATCGGGGGTGATTCGACGAGGCAGATTTGCCGCTGAATTCCCTACTGCGTCGCCTGTTATACGACGCCCCGATAAGATCGTCGTTAGATCCGCGTAATGGGACCTTAACGCGACGTCGGCTCCGTCGGCGTGAATTATAATTATTACTAACGCAATCGTGTTCCCGAGATAAGCCGCGATTTAAGACGCGAGAAACCATGGCCGCTTCCCGCGCCGAACGAGAAACGTCAGGCTGAAGAATCTTGAAGGCGAAGTGCCCTTAAAGTCGCGGTTCATCGAGGAACAACGACGATCACGATTCCGACGATACCGATCAATTTTTGCACGTAGCAAGACTCTCAGTGTTCGCGATTTATCATCCGCATATTTGTTCGCTTGTTTCCGAGGTTTTTCAAATTACGACTCGATATAAATGACGCAACGACACACTTGATTTTCTCGGTGCCAATCACGTTAAAAGATTTGCAGTAAATAGAGAAATTATTCGCGTTTCATTATTTCCGTATTTATTTCCCCGCGTTCGATCAATTTTTTAAATTATAAATTGATTAGATCATATTGGACAGCAATTTTTGTTTGCGTCGAGCATATTTCCGCTATATTTTTTTCACAATTCAAACATCTTGCACTGAAAAAGATATTTGTTATCTGTGACTATAATCATGTCGAGAAATAATTGTTATAAATTATGGTCGAGAAAACTATTTTTTATTAAATTCTATTATAATGTTAATAATAATAACCATGCAAATTATTATCTTATTATCTTATTATTACTATCTTATTATAAAAAATATGGTTGAAATAAAAAATATGGTCGAAACCAAAAATATGGTTAAAACCAAAAATAATTTTAGTTAGTTAATTTTTTTCTTTCAGTGAGAACAAGAAAATAATAAAAAAATTTAGTTTTAAATTAAAACAAATTCACGCATGGAAATTATTTAACCTTTAATAAACCGTCCTGACATAAGAATAAAACATTGGCATATTTCTGCAAAATTTGTTAAACATAAAAATAATATTAATCTTGAAGAAAAATATGTAAAAATCTCCACTATAGCGCATCTCTAAAACTTTCAGCAATGGAACATTATACTTGCTAATTTGAATGCAGCAGGTAGAAATTAGTACGAATTGATGACTTTTATCTCTGACGCGAACTAGCTGTTGACCAGTGTAATCCAAAGGCGAGACCCGACGGGAGTTACAAGGAAATATCCGCGCGATCCTCTCATCTATTTCTCGGGACAACATTACGTCAAGAAGAAAAATTGAGATGCGTAAATATTTTTTGCTCCACTCGCCGCGTGGTCTGCCCGCAACAGCCTGTATTCATTATCGATATCTGTGCATCTCGCCGCGGGATGAACGGAAGGGGTGATTACCTCGCGAATCCCCTCGGCATAGTTAGTATGAGGGAAAATGTTCTTCGCCGAGCGAAGAGTGAGGGGCGGCCGGTAGTCGCGTAGCATCAGCCTCGGTAATTGAACTGTCCAAGTGCGAGATGGAAGCGCGCTCGCAACGGCTGCGCGATACGGATCAGTTAGAGCGAGATATTACGAAATTGCTCGCCGTATTGCAATATTTATCGGCCGGTATGAACAGCTGTGCGAAGTCAATCTTGCTCCGCCGCCGTCACCGGCGAGGATTCGATAAGAGTCATCGCCATTGGTTCGGCGGCCGTTTGACAGTCATTTAACGCGTTCGCTACATTAAGATAGAGGAAATGTCTAAAAATGGGCAAATATTTATTTGATAGGTACTTTAACATTTACTTAAATTCAAACTCTTTTATTTGAATAGAATAAATTGTATATATAAAGTAATTTTATATATAAATAATTACGCGCGAATGAATTTATAAAGAATAAATTTATTAATCAAGAGGAATATCCTTATTTCAAGCTGAATATTCTCTTACTAGAAGGAATTTCTATTAAGAAACAGAGCTTGTACTGCAGGAAAAAAAACGAAATTCCTCTGACTTTAAGGATATTAGAATATCTTTCTTTTAGTTTTTAGAGAATTCTCTTAAGGCTATACATAACATAATTTCGCTAAGAATGAGATTTTTCTGGATATGATGATAATTAAAATGAGAATAAAGAATAAGGAGCTGAATAAAAGGAATAAGGAATAGGGAATCGAGAATAGAGAACAGGAAACACAGAGAATAAAGGACAGTTCAATATTAAAATATAAAACTTAATTTATCGACGCAGAATAAAGGAACAGAGGAATAAGGTTATTTCTTGTTTTCAGTATTCCTTATTCCTTATTCTCTGTTCCATGTTTCTTATTCCTTTTATTATGCTCAGCCCCTAATAGTTGGGCAATGTCGAAAACAAGTAAGTCAATTAAGGAAGAATTAAAGAAGAGAACAGAGACACGTATGTTCGCACAGCTCTACCCGACAAAACAAACGAAGGGCGACACATTTGTTCGCGCGGGCGCGCGAAGAGTCGCCGCGCATCCGATAAATCACGCACGAACTCTTTTGTGCTCCACGCGAATAGGGAGACTCTTTCGCACACACGATCGGGGGAGGAATCTCCATTTTGCAATTTAGATCGGGAACACGGCGCGCGAACCTTATTTCGACCTGTACGCAGTTCGTCGGACAAGCGGAGCGAGAGGGATCATTTAATACCGATGTGTAGTTCCACCCTTTCGCGAGGACACACGGCGGAAACTCGGGTAATTTTCATCGGCCCGGAGGAGGAAAAAAAGAGTAACGAGCTCGCTGTCGCGCCTGTTATATCCCTCGCATGGTGTGCGAGCGATTGTAGCGTCGGAGTACTTTTGAAAATCGCAAATCTTTTTTCACAGTTAACAAAAACGTTTCACAGTTAAAAAAAAAGAAAAAAATATCAAGACTTACGTGAAATAATTTTTGCCGTTCGACGCTCTCTTAAAGTGAATCAGTGAATAGTCACTGATATCAGTTATAAGTATAGCACTGAGCACTTTCAGTGCTGTACTTATAACTGCAAATCAGTGTATATTCACTGTTTTCAGTGATATTTGACTGATTCATTTTAACCCTAGGTATACACACTGGGGTCTCCGAGACCCCGGGCAAAGTTTGAAACTCTAGTATTAGTAGAGAGAATAAGTAAAGAGAATACAACCGCCGTATAAAAGAAATGTGAAGTCTCCTCTGCAGATAGTAACTGTCGGACCAGTCAATTGTCTGTCGGTTTTGTGGTAATTCACACGTAAAGTAAGCCCGGGGTTTCCCAGATCCCAGTGTGTACTTCATGTAACTTTTTTGCAAGTAAGTATATTTTGTAATTAATTTTATTCGAGTTCATAGTATAAATATACACTCTAAAAAATGTTAGATTAAATAAGTAATGTAAAAAAAGAACTAATTTTTATTGGGAGACAGAAACACACGGACTAAACGCCCAAAATGATATTGCCTTGTTGAGTGAATGTTATTTGCCGCTTTTAAATTATTGACGTTTTTCTTTTTCTGTTTCACATGCATTAAAAGTTATTAATTATGTATTTTTTAACAAAAATCCTAACTCTTATACCAGAAAATGCCAGAAAATAGAAATATGAAAAATCGTCAATTTTGGAGCCTTGCAATTTTCACGATAACATTTCAATATTTAAGCGACGATTTTTTTTGTACCTTGAAATGCCCTTTCAAAATCTAAAAACATTTTTCGATTATCTCTATTACCAAAAAAGATATGCGTTATTCAAGCTATTACGGTAAAATGACGTTTCCTTTGCATTTATGAGTAATTCTAATGTTTCAACACGTCTTTATTATATGATGCTTATTATGATTTAATTCTAATTCTTAATAAATATATGTATTTATAAATCTATTAACAATCGGGAAAAAAAAGTCAAAATACTGTGATTTTTACCGGAGTTATAATAAAAAAGTAGCTGGGGTCCCCAGTGTCTATATATGCGAAAAATAAGTGTGTAATCTAGGGTTAAGAGAGCACGCAACCTTAATCTAAATTTTGATTTCACGTAAGATGTCTTAAAAGTGCGACAGAATAGAACAGGGTCCACGTGGAGACAGAATTTCGACTGGGAAATTGTCGGAATTGTCATCAAACGCGCGACGCTGAAAATTTATTTTATGGCCGAAAGTACGATCTTTCCGGGTTAAACGACACCATTACCGGCTCTATCGTCTAATTCCCACGAGAGAGCGCGCCGAGAAGCATAGCATCGACTTTATCTCGATTTTATCGCGTCGACGACACGCATCTCCTCAAACGATCGATATCGATCGCGCGGCTGACAAAGGCGAGGCGCTTAACATCGACATAATTCCCTAGGAAAATCATCCCCCTGAGGTGCGCGCGCGCGCGCGGAACAGCCCGGACACGGGAACAAAAGGACGGCCGAACGACTCCAATATCTCGTTAAAGGCCGTCGCATAATTATCGGCCATCGACGTCGGCTATCTAATTAACACGCGGACGTCGATCGGGGCGTCGGGCCGCTACCTCCGAAATCTCGCCGGCACTTTGTATGCCGGCGCGAGAGAACGAGCGAGGAGGGGGAGAGGGGAGGGGGAGTGAGTGCGCGAACCCTACACACATCGCGGCTCGAAATAATTCAATTTCCAGCGGCGACTAATTTAATTACCCCCGGATAATATCGCGGGGGACGCGCGCGCGCCGAATCCTAAACGCGCGAGCGTGATCGCGCGACGAAAGGGCGGCGAAACGGCGCGTAATGTAACGCCGTCGTCCTCTCGCAGCGTAATCTCGCCACCTCCGACACGTTCGCGTGCCAAGTCACGGCGAGAGCCTCGGCATCCACTCGAATTTCTTAGCGACCCTCCTTCTCGCCGCCCTACCCTCCCTCGAACGGGCAATTAACCCTACGCCGAGTCGCCGAGCTGCCGTTCGGCCGCAGAGAACTCGACAATTTAATCTCCGCCGTTAGCGTAATCGGTGGAATTTTGTATCGTTCACGCGAAACACGCTTTATATGCAGGCATCGCGATAACAAACGACCCCGAAGAAATCCCCATCCTGAGCATTTCCCGGAGCAGACGCGCCGTCCTATTCAGCCGCATTTATCGCGATACATACAGCACACGCCACTATACTCCCATGCAGAAAACGTTGAAGCGCGCTTTTCGAGGTTTTCGAGCTCAACGACCCGCGGAAGCTCGAATCGCGCGCGTTCTCGACTCGAGAATGACCACTGGCTTCCCTTTTTACCGGCTGCACTTTTCACAGAAGCGCGCACTCAGCAACTCAGCAGCCGTAAACTGATTTGCGTGCGAGCGCGGGCGCGCATACGGAGATATCGTATCGCGCGGAAATCTTGACAATCGTCGACAAAACGGTATCGCTTAATCCGGCTTGGCCGTTGCGAAGGACGAAGCGGAGAGTTGCAGCCCCACCCCCTTCTCTGGGAACGGCATGAAACGACCGGGGAAAGTACGATTCCCACTGTAAATCAGGAAAATAGCATCAAAGCGTACTTATCCACACGCACGCTCACGAGAACGCGCACGGAATGACAGGCAGCGTGGTCGCGAAAGGGCAAAGGGAAACTCGGCTAGCGATGGTAGCGCAGGGCATAATGAAGTTCGCCGTATCGGAAAAATCTCTGCGAAAAGAATCTGTGCCGGTCCCGACCTGAATGCGCGTCGTGCCGCAAACGTGAAGGCCGGCGAGCCGGCTGAATGCGAATCGCGAAAAGAAACGCGAGAGCCGTCGAGCTTTTCAAGCGAGACCCGTCCCGACGTACGGCGTACACTTTGTACTTCGCTTCTGTTACCGCCGCTTACCCTCCATTTTGTCGGCTAAGCGAGACTGCAGCGAAGCGACAGCGGCCGCAACCGTTGCGAGACGCAACGCGAGAAGGTTATCACACGGTCGATTTCCATCGAACGTCCGCCATTATGCGCGTGCCGATTGTACGGGCGTTTAATTTAACGACGCGCGCTCGTTCCGCGGAACTTTCGCGCTGGAAGTTACGATCGGGAGTAAAACCGACGCGCGATCGTAACCCGGCGAATCCGCTCGTCCGGCGATTTCGTTAATTTAAAACAGGACATTCCCTTCTACTTACTCGTGTGTATTTATTTTCCGTTTTATTAGTTTGTCTTTAAGCTGAAAAGAAAGAGGAAAGGAAGGGAGAAACAAGTAGATGGACAAAGTGATGCTTGTTAGACGCCCTGGGACTACACTGAGAGAAAAAATGGCTCATCTAACTAAAATTATAATTATTTGTGACTCCAAGCGTATTTTTTTGTAGTAACATGTATATAAGATTATTGTCACTAGCATTCTGGTAGAACTTGATACAAAAATGATTTTCTTCAACGTAATCTATAATAATTGTTTCTCTATGTGATTATAGTTACAGGTACCAAATATTTTTTTCTCAAGGTAGATCTTCTCAATGTTTCGTAGTTGCAGTACGAAAAGGAAAAGAAAACAAATTTACATAAAATATATAAAATAAAGTACAATAAACTAAAATATGATATAAACGAGATATTGATATAAACGAAAGTGAGAGAGAAGAGAGAAAAAGAGGAGGAGGAGGAGGGCTTCACGAGCGGGCTCCTTCGCACAAATCAAACGCAACATCTGTTATTGTTCATGACAAAAGGTGGAAAAGTAGTGCTCGAGAGCTAAACATTTACTCCAACTTGGACTCGACTTTTTTACGTGACGTTTCGGCTCCGGCGCGGAACAACAACGGTATGGCCCTCAAGAACAACAACGGCGAGCTCGCGACGGCACAGCGCGTTCCTCCGCGAAACTTTCGTCTCTCACTACGGTGTTAAAGACAGTGGGTCATGCGCACGCGTTGCTTCGCGCGAAAACGATCAAGTGTCGGCACGAACCGCCCGAAGAAGATCATAGGAGCGACGGAGGGTGCGCGATTTCGGGTATATACGGACGAGAGGAGTTAGCAAACTCTTCGCGCTACTTCGTCCTGCCTCCTTTCGCCAAGATTAAACGATTCCTGGCGAGGCGGCGACGCCAAGGGGGACGGTTGGGTGGGTAGGTTGAAGGGGTTCACGTGACGCCTTAACTGGTTTCGGCTTATCTCCGTAGTTTCGTCGTATTTAGGGAAAACACGGGAGCGCGAACCCGCAGGATCGTTAAGGAAAGTTGGGTTTAGGCGGCGGGCACAATGCCGAGCGAGTCTTTGAAGTAACAATGGTAAATGCAGTTTGCTGACAGTTCTCCGTCTGCCTACGCGGTACCCTCCCTCCACCAGATCTCACTGAGAGAAACCTTCCTGGCCACCCTCACTTCGCCCTTTTCGCAGTCGAGTCTCTCTCGGTTCTTCTTCGCGCGCGCGCGCGCGCGCCACCCTTCCTTTACTTACACACCCTCAACCACCCGGCGAGCGACAACATCATGGCTTCATTGTTGTCTCCAGTGGCGGATTATGCATCAGACGCGGTAAGTGTCTTGGCACGAGAACAACTGCCAAAACGAATCGAGATCGAAATCGGGGTGCAATCGTTGCCGAAATGCATTTGCAAAGATCTCGCAAAGAGGTTTTGGACTGATCTTACTCGAACAAGTCTATTTTGGGCGACTGTTCCAAATTATATCTTGATCCACACTGGGTTCTCAGGCGCTCCACGCATCCAATTAGAATATTTCGTTCGCTCGATTAACGTTTTGTATATCACAGGCTGGAGATGTCGCGGGCTACGCTATTGTTGTCACACGCGCTGTTCGTATTCCACGCACCGTGCCGCTGTATTATCGGCCCGACTTAGTTGCGGCCTGGACGAACTTCTCCGCGCCGAAGTTTCCTGCCGATACAGCGATTCCGTGCACGACGCATCTCTACGTTGCCCCGAAACGCGGCTGTCGGGGACGCCGTTAATTATGAAGCCGATAACTCGTATCTGGAGCAACCGCCGGAAATTCGGGAGTTGAGCGGAACGCGCGCGGAATCGATTATATTGGATAATCAGCGCTTAACGCGCCAGTGACTGGAAGACAGTTTTCACGAATTTTTCTGAGCCACTACGTTATGAGATAAGGATTCGGTTGACAAAGTGAGACTCTAACATAACGTTTTGGACCTTTATAAATGGTCCTTAAATTTGTCTTGAATGAGATACTCGGGTTCGTATTAATAGTCATTACTTGAAACTCGTCTCGAGCGAGATGCTCAGATTTCAGTTCAGAGGTAGATGCAAATTTTTCGGTTGAATCACTCGATTACAGATATAAATGTAACATTTATCACAATTCAACTGAAAAATTCAGGTTTGATTTTGAATAAAAGTCTAAGTATCTCGCATAACACAAGACTTAGGCGGCAGTTATTAATATAGATCTAAATTTATATCATCTCACGTGAAACAAGTTTCAAATAACGACTATGGCCTATTAACATAGGCCTTAGAATTAGATACGTGTGTCAGTTGAGTCGCAAATATAATGACACATATAATATCATACAATTCAAACTGAAAAAGTCTCGCATCGTATGAAAGAATTCAAATCTAACTCTAAATTCAACTTCGAATATCTCACGTGAGCCAAGTTTCAAATAACGACTGTTCACACGGGTTTTAATCTCTGATCCTGAAAAATGTGCCGAGTACGCGTAAAAGGTATTCTTGTGATAAAACGCGAAAAGACTAAGGTTCGGCTCTTGTAAATGGAGTATTCGGCGTATCGATTTGCTCCCGAGTGCACGATAAATGCATCGCCTCTTCACTCGCCTTTATTATCCCCCTTTCCCGTCGCGATTCCGCGACGAGAAGCCGCATAAACGTTCCTCGGTCCGATTAATCGTCCCGTGGTAATTTTATGCAAAGTTAAGTCGATGTCGGACACCCAATGAGAGTCGTAACTCTCGACAAATCGCCGCGGCCTAGCCGCGGCCGCGAGTTCCATTATAAGCACGCGGTGTAACGTTAATTTTTATGGCTCGTGAAATTCCCTCCCTCCCTTCCTCCTTTCTATTCTCTCTCTCTCTCTCTCTCTCTCTCTCTCTCTCT
>NW_022639471.1:1169526-1173667 GCF_010583005.1 Odontomachus brunneus
TCTCTCTCTCTCTCTCTCTCTCTCTCTCTCTCTCTCTCTCTCTCTCTCTCTCTCTCTCTACTCTTTACGTCTCCCGATCGCCCCGGCGCGCCTCTTTTTCCCGGTTTTTCCCTCCTGATTTATTATTTTCTCCTTGCGTACTCCCGGTATCGGTGATGCTTAACTCTTTTTAACGACGGCTCCGTAAAATTTCACCGCTCGAAGAATCGCGCTCCTAATAAAAACGATCCCATACATTTGCCTCGCATAAAAGTCATAAAAGAAAGATTAATTGCAGAAATCACAGCCGGGGTCTCCAGGATGCCGGGCCAGTGCGCGGCACCGACATGAGCCGTTGGTGAAAAAAAAGGATAGATTTAAAAAAAATGTTCCTCTCTCTCTTTCTCTTTTTTATGCGCGTAATTCTTTTAAAATCTGTAAAAATGTCGCAGCATCCTCGGCACGTCATACATAAAGAATGGAGCGAAATTTGAATATTAAAACGCGGCGGGTTTCCCGCTATCGTTGCCGTACGGTGTCGTACGCGATTGCCTTAAATCTCGCGCTCGGTTCCGACCTCCCACATCGCGCGCTCGTCTCGTTGTTTTAATTTGTTGCTTCGGACAACCCCCGGGGCGTCGCGGTAATACCGCTTTCGACTTATTTGCATTATCCAGCTTGCGAGCGGCGCGGTCGCTGGCGTACGACGTAATGAAACGCGGCTCCCTTCTAACGCGGCCGGGGGAGGGGACGCGAATCTATAAGGCTTAATCGGATTCGCCCGCTCCCGAATAGCGTCGAATCTGCCGTGCCACTCGGCAAAAAAGTTCCGATCAGCTTAATTGGCTACATCTATCCTACCTATGTGCAGGATGTCCCGCAGGAGAAAAAAAGCTGCAATGACACACGTTTTCGACGAATGTATGAAAAATCGATTCTTTCTTCCCGTCGCACGGAAAGAAAAGATTTCGCGGCTGATCATGAAAATATATCGCTGAAAATGTATTCGTTGCTGTAACTAAGAATTTGTTGCTGTAACTGAATCTTCCGCTTTTATTGCTATTATATTGATTTGACAATTGAACATATGTCTTTTGGCAAAAAAGACGGGTATAGTGCACATAACCAACAATATTTACAAGAGAATTTTATAGTAAAAATTACTATAGTAAAAATTACTATAGGATTTTGCAACCGACGAATAGATCGGCATTTTGCAGTAATTGACTATCCTTTCATTCCATGTATTCTATTTATATCTTAGAAACCGAAATGCGCAACTAAAACAGTTGTGTTATGTTTCTAGTGACATTTGTTACATTTCCAGCGAAATTTATTACGTTCTCTAGCAAGACAGATCTTACTGATAGTCTGTTTCTGGACTACTAAAAACATAGTAAAACTAAAGAGAATTTATACAAAAATAAAACTTTAATATTTTTTCCGTGTAGTTGTAAGCAATATAGTTGCATTATCCTAGTTATCTCTGTGCAATAGTAATGTATATAGTTAATATGATTCATAGTTACTTTGGTACATTAACTAATCAACATTAACAATCAATATAGTTACACGTGATCTAATTGTGGCAACCAGAAATTGCCTTGGGTGACGTTTACCACACACTCTGATTGCAGCAAGCATATAATTAGTTGTTCTGTATCTTACAGGATTCAGTTGGCACAACCGGACTTACATGTGAACCAACCATATACTGTTTTTCTCGTGCAGCTATACCTTATAGGTATTTATACGTTACCACGAAATTTAGCTGCCACACACAGATTCTCGCTGCAGCAGCGAGCTAACTTTTCCTTCCGTGTGGCTACGACTTGAGATTCCTATCCAATCAATTCCTAAATTAATTAATTCTGTAGTTCATAATTAACAAATAATTAAGTAGTTCCTCGCTGCGCCAATTCGCCGAGCCGTGAAATCCGCGCGAGCGCGAACTCGTCTGCGAAGCTTGTCGGAGCATAAATTTCCAGTATCGATTCCCATTTCTTTCTGCCTGAGACAGCCCGTGTCGAGGGACCGTGTCGAGGGACCGGTCGTCAAATGCGGTAAATGTAATGGGAAACGTCCGAGCGAATCCCGTTCCGCGCACGCTTTCTGTTCCGCGTCTTTTGTTCCACTCGGCTCGTCTTCCGCAATTTGCGTTTCGCAGCTATTCTCCGCGCTCCTTCCCCACTGACGACTCTCCAGCCCTTCCGAATATCGACGTCTAATGGAGATGTCCCAGTGCTATATACTGTTTATTCAAATTGCTCAGTATCCAACAGTCGCATCCCCTCGAACGAAGCACTCAGCGACGCTAAGTCCCGGATCGATCGCACGAGTCTTAACGTCGAATCTTCCCGACACGTTTTCTTAAAAGGACGACGTACAAACAGGCGACAGTGAAGTTCCCGATAACCATCGTTGCAACTCTCATCGCTCATCACGGCGTGCGCATTTATTATTTTATCGCTCGGCGAGTCCTCGAGCTGCCTCTCCTCTTTGGAGAAGCCTCAGTCGAGCGAATAGTTCGGATTTTTCTCATTGCGAGGACGAAAGGCGCGTTTATGAAAAAAGATTTAATATAAATCCAGCTGCGTATTCTGCACGATAATTTTCGCAGAGAGAATACTTCAAAACCCAATCTCAAAGGCTTCATTAAATTAAACGCCCGCGCCCGGTGAGACTGTTACCGACGTAACACTCCGCGTCGCTTTGCTCGTGCACCTCGCTTTTGCTAGCCCCGTGTGTCGCGAGGTATCGATTTCGGAAGTCAATAATCTCAATAATCTCCGACCGCGTTCGCGCTTTATCGGTAAGCCCGCGGGAACAGCTGGCACTGCCGGGAGGTGTTTACTCTCCGGACCGGCTCTCGTGGATCTCGCTGACCAGCAAGCCACGGCTAGCCCCGCGTGAGAGCGCGATCGAGTGCGTCCTTACCACGCTCGAGAGTTCGCAGTGTGTACACAGACGAACCGTGCGATACGCGCGTTTACTCGGAGCCGTAACTCGCGCGGCATTTCCATCAAGCTCGAGGAAAGCTGTCTCTCTCTCTCTCTCTCTCTCTTCCCCTCTCTCTCTCTGTCTCCTTCTAAGGGACACCGTCGATGGATCCGTCAGAGGACACCGATACTAACGCGATAACAGTCCTCTGAGCACTAGGATTTCTGATGTAACGCGAGATACGGCAGACGCGAGTAGACACCCGAATGTCGCCTCGAAGGAAACTGTCACCGGTGATCCATTCAATACCGAGCCCACTTAGGAAGAAAATAATGTCTCAGAAACATCGCCCACACTGAGAGAAAAAAATATCTAAGAAATGGGAAATATTTATTCGATGGGTACACTAAAAAACAACATATTTCTTTAAAAATCCTTTATTTAAGTAGAATAAATAATTGCTTTCACGAATAGTGCTAAGATTTAAAAAAAGCGTATATTTTCTTATTTAAAAAAATATTTTATCTTAGAAATATATATATATTTCATATTTTGTGAATTTCATATTAGATTTTATATATATATATATATATATATATATATATATATATATATATATATATAATCAGATTCTTTTTTATAATGATATTAGATATTTTATGTTGAAAAATATTTTATACTTGAAAAGTATTTTATATTAATATAAGTATTCTCAGAGAAAGAGAGAGAGAGAGAGAGAAACTATAATTGTCACATAAATAGTTGCTATCGCCATATATCATTTTCTCTGAGTGTAAATATATTATTTATATTTTAGATATGTTGACGATATTCTTTTAGCGGCTCCTAAGGAGTTTTTGGATAACATATTGCACATTTTTAACTCGTTCCATCCTCGTCTTCAGTTCACAATGGAGATAGGAGATAACTGTATTAACTTCTTAGACACTACACTGTTAATAACACAATTATTTTTGACTGGTATCATAAACCAACGTTTTCTGGTCGATACCTTAATTATTTGTCTTTCCATCCTATTCAACACAAGATTGGCATAATTATTGGCTTGGTTGATAGGATGTTTTATCTTAGTAATCCTTCTTTCCATATGAAAAATTTGGATTTTATCATTTTGACGTTAATTAATAATAATTATCCTTTTGACTTAATTTTTAAAGTTATTAAACGTAGACTGAGATTTCTTATTGTGAATGGTGGACGA
>NW_022639471.1:1175176-1200585 GCF_010583005.1 Odontomachus brunneus
CTCTCTCTCTGTCTCCTTCTAAGGGACACCGTCGATGGATCCGTCAGAGGACACCGATACTAACGCGATAACAGTCCTCTGAGCACTAGGATTTCTGATGTAACGCGAGATACGGCAGACGCGAGTAGACACCCGAATGTCGCCTCGAAGGAAACTGTCACCGGTGATCCATTCAATACCGAGCCCACTTAGGAAGAAAATAATGTCTCAGAAACATCGCCCACACTGAGAGAAAAAAATATCTAAGAAATGGGAAATATTTATTCGATGGGTACACTAAAAAACAACATATTTCTTTAAAAATCCTTTATTTAAGTAGAATAAATAATTGCTTTCACGAATAGTGCTAAGATTTAAAAAAAGCGTATATTTTCTTATTTAAAAAAATATTTTATCTTAGAAATATATATATATTTCATATTTTGTGAATTTCATATTAGATTTTATATATATATATATATATATATATATATATATATATATATATATATATAATCAGATTCTTTTTTATAATGATATTAGATATTTTATGTTGAAAAATATTTTATACTTGAAAAGTATTTTATATTAATATAAGTATTCTCAGAGAAAGAGAGAGAGAGAGAGAGAAACTATAATTGTCACATAAATAGTTGCTATCGCCATATATCATTTTCTCTGAGTGTAAATATATTATTTATATTTTAGATATGTTGACGATATTCTTTTAGCGGCTCCTAAGGAGTTTTTGGATAACATATTGCACATTTTTAACTCGTTCCATCCTCGTCTTCAGTTCACAATGGAGATAGGAGATAACTGTATTAACTTCTTAGACACTACACTGTTAATAACACAATTATTTTTGACTGGTATCATAAACCAACGTTTTCTGGTCGATACCTTAATTATTTGTCTTTCCATCCTATTCAACACAAGATTGGCATAATTATTGGCTTGGTTGATAGGATGTTTTATCTTAGTAATCCTTCTTTCCATATGAAAAATTTGGATTTTATCATTTTGACGTTAATTAATAATAATTATCCTTTTGACTTAATTTTTAAAGTTATTAAACGTAGACTGAGATTTCTTATTGTGAATGGTGGACGAAGTACAGAGACAGTAGAAACAAATTTGACAGTTTCTGGGTGTGATAAAAAATATTTTACCTTACCATTTTGTGGTTCAATTTCGAAAAGACTGACAAAGCTTTTTAGAAATAATTTGACAGATGTTGCTTATTTTTGCACTAATAAATTATCAGGATTAATTCGTGTGCATAAAAACAGGTTGCCTCTTGGTTTCCATAATAATGTATATAGGTTGCAATGCAGTGGCTGTGATGCTTCTTACATTGGTCAAACTAATAGAAGACTCTCTACACGTATTGGCGAGCATAGGAGAATTCCTAAAAGTTCTATGGTGGAGTTAATGGCCATACAGGAACATCGTTTGAGGAATAACCATGATTTTGATTGGGATCATGTCAAAGTTTTACATGAGGAACGCTTTTACTTAAAACGCCTGATCTCAGAAATGATTTTCATCAAATTTCAGAAGCAAGGTCTTAACTCACAAAAGGGTACTGAATATTTGGGCACCAGCTACTGCGGCTTGTTTTGAAAATAAACTTTGTTTTGGTTTCTTTCTCTTCCACAAGTCGTTTCCGCAATGTTAATACTAAGCAGATAAATTTGTAATTATTTGTATTTCGAAGACGTGGCGATGTTATCGTTGACAGGATCGGTTTACTTTTAGCTGAACTCAACAAAGGTATTTTATATTGTCAGTTCTAGTTATTTATTATATTTCAATTACTTATTTTTATTTTATTTTATATGTTTTTTATAGTTATGACGGCTACTTCTCAATATTAATTTATTACTTAATATTATTTCGGTAACGGTCTTGTCGGCTTTAATATTGCGACTAACATTCATGTCAATTTGCGCAGGTCTTTTACTAATTGTAATGCGTTCGTGTCGTACACCTTGAGTTTTATTATCACTGAAGAGGGTTCATGGTTGAGTCGAAACGTATGATTGTTTTATATTGATTATTCATGTTCAATAAATATTACACAATTTCCTAACACAAGGAAGGTTTTTACCCATATGGTATATAGCACTATTAGTCCTGTGCTTAAACTCAAATTGCCCTTTTTCCTATTTTTTGATAAATATATTATATTAGTAGCCACCGCATAAATGCCTTATTTCTTAGATTTTCTCTCTCGGTGCATATATTCATGTGATTATAAAAATATACATAAAAAAATAGATATACATATAATGTATATTATGAATAAAACATATATGTCGTCGGCTGTGGATTGCATATTCAATCGCGCGGGAAATTCACGTCCGGTCGACGGCAAGGAGTCGCAGCCGGCTTCGCAGGGGTGGCAGCGAGGCAGATTTTTACGCGAGCTGAGAGAGGGATGAGAGAAATTTCGCATTTTTTTCGTCTCGCTTTCGCCGCGGGGCACGCGAGAAATGGGATCCGCGCGGAAGGGAAAGGTGTGGGTGCGCGATCGCTCGGGCGGAAGAGGTAATGGAAAGTCTGCGCGATATTACGCGCCTCTTACGTCCGGGGAAAGAAGGCGGACGATATCGGGGAGAGAAACGACGCGCGCTCTTCATTCTCTTCGGCGTTCCGCGCGAATCATCCGCAACGAGCGGTTCTCTAATGCCACGGGAGAGGTATCGATACTTTCGGGATAGGGGGTCTCGCGAAATGATTTTCCACCCGGCAGGAGGCTGCTCCGTGAGCGCTCACGCGTAGCACTTTGACGTTGGATCTCCTCTGATTTGTTCCTTCGTTGTTTATTGGAAAAAAGAAACAAAAAAGTACAAACTTGGCACTATCCAAAACGATATTTTTCCCGGACTCAGTCCTGCCCGGATATTCTGTTGTTTTTATCCGTCGAGAAATAAACTGTTTCGAAAATCCTGACAATACATTTTTCTCGCGCGCTTTTTGCAAAAAACACTTCTTCTCCTTCTAGAGAGGGACATTGTCAAAAAATTTCATTTTCTCCGCGCGCTGTATATACATCCACCTCGCACAACCTGGATTTACCTACTGTTAAACAAAGAGAAATGTAGCCCGAACTAACGCGGATTCTGGCTAAATTCCGTCGTATCCGAGAAAATCCGACGAAATGCACGTGGCCGGGAAAATTTAAATTCCGCGACAGCGCTATTCTTTTCTCGCCTTAATTCTTGAAATAACTGGCTGGCCGTTGTTTTTCAACCGGTCTCTGACGTAGTTTCAATAAGTCAAAGATAACGTATTAATTAATCACACGGACACACTCAAACAGTAAAACCAAATTAATGCGTGACACTAAAACAAGAAGCGACTCTTCAACAATAAAAGATATCGCGATTTCAAAAAAGTGCAATTTCGACAGGCATGGCTCGGCAACGGCCGATGTATGTATGCCGGACGTGATGCGCGGTCGATTCGCATTCGAAATTCACGTCGGAGGAGCGACGAGGCTTTTCAAAAACGATTGGCACTCGAACGAGATAGATCCTCGAGGCGTCTGAAGGGTCTCTCGTTCCGCGACACGGAGTAGAAAGTAAATTCGAAGTAGCACAAGGCATTCCTTGACCACAGACACTCCCGACGGAGCAGCAGCAAAACGCTGCCAAATTCAATTCACAATCGTGGTCGGTCGAGAAACGGTTGTTATTTGTGTAATTCGAGAGCGGGATAATGATTCGCCAACAATAGAGAGAGAGAGAGAGAGAGAGAGATTTCGCGCGATTCGGCTGTTTAATGAGATATACGTTGCAAGTGTATGTCCTGCAGTGGTCAGGTTCAAATTACTTTGGATTGGTCCAAATTGGTAATTTGACTTTGAATTGCGGGCGTCCGCACCGAAGAGAAGATATTAACAATAATAATGCCATAATAATAATAATAATAATAACCATAACTCAGTTGGTGGATCTCGCGCGAGAAACAGTCTGTGCCGAGAGATACGCAAGAGGAAGGACGGGGATTACCGTGTATAACGTTATCAATCTCAATAAATGAAGACCCCGGTCTATGAACTTCCTCGACCCGGATACCGCGGAAACAGCGACCTGAATTTTCGGATGCACGCGCGCATAGTGGGGAAGCGCCGCTCACTTCCCATCTTCACCGAATGCATCGGAAAAGCGCATCGAAGTGCGCGCGGCGTTGGTCGCGTTACATGCGCGAAGTAACGACTCCCCCCTGAAGTGTAACGCCGCCCGTTTCGGCATGCACGCGCCCCAACTCGCACACGAGTTTTTTATGCAACCGCCCGTAAAATGTCCATCGCAACGGCCCGATGACCCGCTTAATTCCGCCAGTGTGTAAACTCGTCGTGTAACTTTGAATACCCGGCTCGCAAGCGGGTCGTAAAGAGCCCGCAAGTTTCCTCCTGCGCCCTTCCACGGCACGCCCAAGTAAATATCTTAATATTTGAAGCGCACACACGAGAGAAGAGTGCGACATGTCGCGCCGAGCGAGCCGAGTGAGGAGTTAATCAAACGCGCCAGAAATTACTCTTATAAATCGTCAGTCGAAAATTCGCGCGCGCGCGCGCGATATTCTCACTTTTACGAGCGAATTTCGAGAGGAAAGGCTGGAAAGGCGGAGAGGATTTTTCCCGGGGTCGGGAGAAAATCGGCCAAAGTAGTAAAAGACAGCCGGCTTGGGCGGAGTATCGAGAGGCAGCTGTTATCGCGAGTAAAACTATTCGTTCGCACGGCGCTTTGATAAAGTTCCGGCGAGTCCAACGAAGATCAACCGTTCCCGCGACTCGCGGCTCTTATCGCGGGGCTTTCCACGTTTCGCCCCAGCGTGGAGCAGCGAACGACACGGCGCGAAAGACATAACGCAGATGGTGAGTTCCGAAAAGCTTTTCGAGCCAGGACAAACGCGAGTGCAGCGGTGTACTCGAAGCGAGACATCATCTCGAAGAAGAATCCTGGCGCCTACCTCGCGGAATATTCAGAAATCGCGCGATACCCACGAGCATTTCCATTCTCTCGGAAAGTTTCCGTTCGACGAGAGCGCGAGAACGCGAGGCAGGAGTTCTCTATCTCTCTCGGAAAGGTGTCTGGAATTCATTATTGCGCGCGTCTCGCCTCGTTCTCGAGCTAGCGGTCCTTTCAATTTCACGCTGCCTTCTTCCGGTTTAAAGCCCATCGTCTTTCTCTCTCTTCCTGCCGAGTTCTCCGCGACCTACAGCTGCGATCGGCCGAAAAAGCCAACGCGGCGATATTCCGGATTGGCGAGAGCAAAAAAAGAAGGCAGTCCGACAGTCCGAGACTTCGTTTGACCCTGCACACGCTTCGTTTGACGGGACTCCCTCGAAAAAACGAATAACGGACGCCCGATAAATTACGAGGACCTGTACGCGAACTCCTCAAACAAAATATTCTGTCGAGATAAGCAGAAAATGTATGTACTCCTCAAATAAGTTCGTGTTACGTTTACGGACAACGTATGCGTGATGTGCGCGCAAGCACGTATCGCTTGTGGCATCTTGAGCAGTGGAAAGACTCACCGACAACGACGATACGTCTATTTGGTATCCGATCAACACGATTGGGAAAATACTATCAAGAAATGAGCATAATTAATTTTGGAATTTGAGGCCAATGAATATTCCGACGATACCAAGAGTCGTGAGATGCCAAAACTTATATCAGACAACGCGAGTAAGCGGTCAATCAAAGCGAGCAAGACATTACTCGCTAAATTTACATATATGTCCGAGAGTGTAAATGTACATGCCAAAATTGCCTTGGTCTAATACAGAGGAGACCGGGTCAAGTCGGAGTCATGTTAGTCACACTTTGGTTCATTCATTGTGAAAGCGATAGTGCAGCACTAATGACGAAACAGCATCTTGTAGCTGGAGTTTTTAGGTGTAGAATATTTTGCTTTTGATTTCATAAGAATCCTCTCGAGGCCAATACATAAGAGGATTCCGCTGAGCATGAGATTATACCTTTTTGGGTGCTCTTAAGACATTTCTCGTTAAAGTTGAGAGAACCCGGCGTTAAAATTAAGTACGGGGATTCTATGCGGTGTGGTCTGCGTTTTTGCTACTACTGGCTGACGTGCTCGTTTAAAAAATCTCACCTTCTTCAAAAGCCACTCCGACGTTACACACTGACCATTCGCACTTCTCCGTAATGGACTCTCTGTGCGGGAGTTAGCACCTCGACGGAAACAAGCGAGTCCTTCCGCGGCGACTTTCGCGGGATGTGAGCCACGAGGCGTAATAATCCGTAATAATAATCCGATTTACGCTTAGGCTCACTGCAGCCGGTGCTGCGATCGCGGAATTAAAATCCTGAGCGTCGAAGTTGTCACCGCGAGCGCAAGTTTGCACGCGCAAGTCGTGGTGGTTTAAGTCGATTCAATGGAGCACCCCTCGGTTAGGGACGCGAGGGGAGAACGCATCTCGCGAAACCGCAACGTCACACGCGCGTACGCGCATTAATTCCGTGCCGCCGAGCGCGTGCGTTCGCCAAACCGGCGAATCAAAGAGAAACACGAGCCATCGGAGCGAATGGAATGAGTACTCGCAGACGACGAGTGTCTAATTGAATTAGTAGTTCGTTAACGAAGCGTAACCGCGCGATGCAGGATTCCAGAGCCGAACGACTGTCTCCACAACAACACGAACGGTCCATTAAGTATGACCTCGACTCACGGAGGAAGAATAAGCCCGCGCAATTTCCAATTGACGTTTCCGGTTGCCGGCCAAATTACGCGGTCACCCTTTTCGCGAGAGAGAAAGGCGCTCGAATCCTAACAAAGTCCGCGGCGCCGGAGGTGAGATAAATTTCCGAGCTCTCGCCGCACGACCAAGGGAACGACGCGATTCCCGCCTCTTTTTACGGGGAGACATTAGCCTCGTGGTGTGCGCCTCGCAAACGACGGCGCGAACATCGTTCTCGAGGGAGCGGAGCAACCGGCCATCGGCTGCTCGACGAAGGATCCGGCTGCTCTATATGGCAGAACCTGGGAAAAAGGGGCTTCTGCGGATCGGACTGCGGGCGAGGGCGAATGGAAGGGACCCGGCCGTAGATAAAGAGAGTTACGGTAATTGCCGGGTAAAGACATCGAGGACCGCTGGAAGAAGGTGAAGAGCCCCGGCTGTGACGGGAGAAACGGAGCCGCCGACGTGTAGTGCGGCGAGATGTTTCGCAAATCGGCTGCTTTTGCCGAAGCAGCAGGTACTAGAAGCCGAACTTGGAGCGCGCAACGGCGGCTCCTCCAACGCCAGGACTGTCGATGGCCCTCGAGTTACGGGGAATGAAAGTTGAATGGATTCGGGGATCAAATTGAACAAAAGAGAGAGAGAGAGAAAGAAAGAGATAGAGAGATAGATAGATAGATAGATAGAGAGAGAGAGAGAGAGAGAGAGAGAGAGAGAGAGAGAGGGGGGGAAAGCGGAGGGAGAAGCCAGCCGTGGGCATTAGAAGATCGACGCGAGAACAAACGATATGCTTTCCACGAACAAATTTACTCGTCCAAGAATCGACGACTTTATCGTCGAGAGGAGATCGCGACACCCTCTCTTGCCCCTCTGCTTGCCGATAACATTTTGGCAGGATTTTGTGCGAACATCCGCTGGGTACGTTTCGATCTAGCGGCGTTCATAAAATATAAACGAAAAGTAAGAACGGGGTGGGCAGGCGAGCGGGCAGGACCGACAGTATTGAGAGACAGATGGACAAGCACATACATACGTGTTCACCTATATAAAGTACGAAAGTATTTTCCCGTCACGTTCGAGACCGGCGATACACCCGGGAAGACGCTACGTGCTCATCGATGATGCCGTGTGCATAACCTCCTCCTCTCGTCTTTGCGCGAAATTCTCTTTGGCGATCTCGCAGGTCCGGTCCGAGAAGCCCGCCGAGCTCCTAAATATTGGAGGGCGTCGGGAGGGAAAATTTCAACTTCTTAATTCAGACCCCGCGCTTTTCACCTACTATTTCCACACCGCTATCCCGAGCAGAAATTGATGTCCGTCTGGCGGGACACATCAAACGCGAACAAATTCTTACGGTTTTTCGCGAAACGACGGCCGCCGGCGAGTTTTAAAGGGAACTTCTTTTTCTCAGCCTATCTTCCTCTCTCTCTTTCCCTTCCTCTCTCTCTCTCTCTCTCTCTCTCTCTTTCTGTCTCTCGCTTTTCCTTCGAGGACGTAATTTAATTAACGCTTATGGCGCGCCCGCGGAAAACAAAGTGAGGGAGAGGCCTTCCTCTTCCGGCGCCTTTTACGCGCTCTCTTTCTCTTTCTCTCTCTGTTTCTACCCCCTTCTCCACGGCATCGACCCGGGGCGCTTCTACTTCTGCTGTAGTCTCCGCCGTAGTTCATCATGAAAGAGTGAAAAGAGGTTGGAGGCGGAGAGATAAGAGACCGTGGAAGCCTAAGGACTGTTCCTCCGTAGGACGTAAATAGGAATCCTCGGGAGAATCTGCACGTGCCCGTAGGGCAGACGGGGGCGTAGGGTCCTGACTAAGGATGCTTATGACTTGTACAGCGGTGTTCTTTGCGGTGTTAACGACATTTGTCGTTAGTTGTGCGTCTTAATCGTGCCGAATCTCGTGCAATAAACGTGGAACAAAAGCGCGTTTTGGGTTTGGAATTTCTGCGATCGATTCTTCGTGAAATCCCGAAATCAATGATAACGAATGATCTTGTCAACGGGAGACGCGTATGTTCTTCATAAAAGCGACACTTGGCGGCTGTCGAGTACATGCACATCCCCCATTTCTCGCGCCACAAATACCCGCGAACTACGTGACGATTCAAACGAAAAACGGTCGACATCGTTGGAATAACTCTTACATGGCACGAAGGAAACACGACGAAGGAGGGAGCCCGTATGTAAATTCACGGGCGAAAGTCGACGACTGAAACTCGGAGAGGAAAGATCACACTCCTGAGCTTCTTCTCGGGGCTTCTCAGCCACTCCAGTCTCGTAGTCGTCTTCATCGTCATCTTCGTCGTTGTCGTCTCACCCCTCGCCGTCTCATCTCCCGCATAATGTCCCATTGAAGTTTCAGCTCTCGTCAGAATAACAGTATTACCGTGTCGATGGATTGTAAATTACCCTGCCCTTCCCGAATTATACAGCGCTGTATAGGGTGTGCCAAATCTAACGAGTGTGCGCAATTTACCAAGCGCGAATAGTATGAAGGGACTCTGTCGGAAGAAGGGTCTTTCGCTATATGGACATTTCTCGGTTCTATTGAAATAGTTCGAAGACAGAAGGTTTCTATTCTGTTCGAGGACATGGAAGGGAGTTCTACTCCCGTCTACGGGAGATGCCTTCGGCGGGGGTCGCATCTACGGGACGGAACGTCAGCAGTTCGTCGTTCTGTAGGGCGACATACCGACCGAAGGTTCTTTGAAGAATCAGCCGGGAAAATAAATTGGCTACCTCGAATATCTCTCGCTCCAAAGAGCTCCTGTAACGTCGTGAGTGTAGCACGGAACGTATCTCGTACACGTCGTGTACACGTCGGCGCAAACAAACGGAAGAATTCGAGGAACGAGGAGGAGAGATGAAGAGAGGAGAGTAGGAGAGGAAAAGAGAGGAGAGGAGAGGAGAAGAGAAGAGAGGAGAGGAGAAGAGAAGAGAGGAGAGGAGAGGAGAGGAGAGGAGAGTAGGACGAGGAGGCAGTAGCGGGTGACTAGTAAAGTGGGTTACCGCGGTAGCGGCGGCACCACCTTCGAGAGGAATCTTCGGGAATTTCTTTCCACCGAGCCGCCCTTCGCTTTCCTTCCTGCTTGACTTCCTTTCCATCTCTTCCTTTTTCCTCGTTGCGATAATCGTTCGATTGCAACGATTTATGACAGTTTGTAGGAAAGCGCGATGGAGTGATCAAAGAGACGCGTTGACGCTGCCACATCTAGGAAATTCTAATTGACATGGAAATTTTCAGAAATTTCCTCTCGCTAAAAGGTCTCGGTTTAGACGCTGCGCGTTTTATGAGAGGACCGCGCCTTTTCGGGAGAAACTCGTAGGAAAAGAGAATTTCGAGAGATAATTTCACGGAAGAGACGTACGAAGCTGTCGGGGAAATGTCGGCCGAGGGAGAAACGGAGATGCAAATGCTCGATACAAAGCGCATGTGTAACGGGAAGTGAAAATAAAAGAGTCCCCGAGTCCTGGAAGTAGAGCGCCTGCAGTAAGACGGGGGCAATGACAAATTCCATTAAAAAAGATCCGTAGACAAACAACCGGAATATTGCACTATGGGAGCTCTCTCTTGGACATCGAATAGTAAAGATGGAGAGCAAAGAAAAGAGTAAGATAAAGGGACATATATTGGAGAAGATACGGCAAAGATACGAATTGAGAGAACGTCGCGCTTCTGATTTTCTATATACACATGCGAATAAAGAGGAGCAAAATTTCCTAAATTAATCATCCCTCTCGAAACATCTCCCTCTTTTACTTCTCGAGTCGATTCGATTCGCGTACCACCGTCGTGAAAAGCCGGTCGATAAAGCTTGAAAAGAAAATCCCGCAGCTACAAATCGGCGTAAATGCGACTGCAAAGTGCGCTCTACGTCGATGTCAAATGGAACGTATTTGTGGCGTTTGGCACACCGTGTACATATAACGCCGCGGTCCCGTTATTTCACGTCGCCAATGTATCTGAGATTACGTTACAGCCAAAGGGAGAACCGAGACCGTAGCATCCGGGCTATGATCCTTACAGCTCGCGTGAATTAACGCGGGATCCGGCTTTGGAGAGGTCGCGCGGGGCGCTGCAGAAGCGGATTAACGCGACTGGGTTTGTCTTTGTGTCATTAGCTTTTGACGTTAGCGCCAAAGCCGACGTGTTTCCAATATTTGCTTACATCAATGGAGTCTGCGGATTCGTCGACGCAATGTTGAACACGCACGCCTAGTGCATCGCAATCCAGGCCCATTCTACGCCGCCAGCAGGTCCCGTGATCGCGATAATGTCAACGATAATGAGTCGCCATACGCGATACCCGCGGGGAAAACCGTATCCCCCCGAGAAATTTCCCGACAGATCGTTCGACGCAATCCCGATTTTCCACGAGTAGAAATGCGAGACCGTATTGCGTTAATGTTTTGTCATTAAGTCGAGTCGAAATTTTAGCCCTACTTTAAATTTTCTAATATTTGAAGGATTCTGAAGAATGTATGTTTAATACACATGGAAACTGAAAACCTACTTAATGTTTCTGAAAACGCACGAAATGCCACTTGTAGATTCTAAAAAAGACCTTTAAAGCTAAAGGTATAAAGTATAAAGTATAAAATTTTAAACAGAAACAAAAGAGCCTTGAGAACATCAAAGTAGACTTTAGAATCAAAAGGACTTGACGTAGGCTTCAGAATATTCCAGTAAGACAAAAGTAAAGTACCAATACTCTGATATGTAACTAATTTTGAATATTCTCATTGTTTTGCTCTTTAAATATAAATACGTGTCTAGACATTAATACTTTTACCTTAGACTTCAAAATTATTTTAAATAGAATATTGAGGTCGAAAGAGAATCAAAATTTTGACACGGGAAATTATGTGTCATGAAGACGTATGGACACATTCGTAATCGAGCTATCGGTAATATGTGACTGCGTTGAAAATACCAATCGCACATTATAATTTCTACGAGCTTGCCTGATTACTATCATTATTATTTAGTTAATTTCGGAATATCGTTACGTCGCGCATTGCCCTCATGAATTACAATTTGCGCACGGAGAATCACGACAGATGCTGCAATAAGAGAGAGAGAGAGAGAGAGAGAGAGAGAGAGAGAGAGAGAGAGAGAGAAAAAGAGATCGACAGAGATTATTTCGAAAATTCCCACAACCTCAAAGATTCATTGTCTTTTGGGAAAAATCAAGACGCGAAAAAACGCGAGAAAGGACTTTACTTCATCTCTGCACGATCCATCGTCGCAATTACGACGATCGATCCTGTGGGGAGAGGGTCTGGCCGACGTGCCGGTCGTACATGATTTAAAGGTACTCCGCTGTCGCAATTAGCGCGCGGAATTTATTATTTCGCACGCAACCGTGCCGGCTCGCTGACGCGAAGCAGTTACGAGGTAGGGCGCGGCGTGCCGCGTTGTATACCGAACAATTATCTCGGGAGAATCCCGCGAGAGTCACGGTCGCCGGGATCGCCCGAAAAGCGAAAATTCCGCTCGCGAAATTTCCGCTGATTGCTTTCACCCTTTCTTCCAACCTCTCTGCCCGTTCACCCCCGCTCTCGTCGCCGATACGAGCGCGTTCTGACGCCACACATTCGTCCGCCGGCAACGTCGGACAATTAAGGCGCTTCACCGCTGATTTGGACAGCCCGAAAGGGAGAATAAGCAAAATTGAGACACGACATTGTTCGCCGCTCGTATTATACAGGGAGTGCGTAGTGAGGGACCGCTGTTCAGTCGATGGACCGACGGTCGATGAATTCGGCCGCGATTTTCGCGCGGCTGAAAATTTAATGAGAAACTCGACGCGCGCGCACGTGGCCTCTTCAGTTTTCGCAGTTAAATATCCCGGGATAGAAGTGAATCCTAAATTAAATTTTTATTTTATCTCATTCAAAAAAAGAGAATTGATGAGAATCCTTTGGCGCGGCTATTTGCTCTCGAAGTCAAACACCTCGGTATTTGAATGTGAAATTAAGTTTCTCCTCGCGGATTTATTTTGTCCTCCATCTCTTTCTTCCTTCCTCCCATCCTCTCTCCTTCCTTTCCTCTTGACGTGGACTTTTCATTTTCGGCGTAAAATATCTCGGCGATGGAAGACATCGCGAATCCAGGTTCCGTCGCAATCGCGGTGAATCAGCTGAGATAACTGACGTTGAACTTAACTAATTTCAGACGACGAGTGAAAGTGGAGGATGAGAACGGACGAGTACTCCGCGCGCCGGCTAAATCCGCAAACAGCCGTTCAAGAGAGTCGCGAGAAAGAATATAGCGCGCTATCTAAGAGTAAATATGTCAACAGCTGTATCTGTCTCCGTGGAGCAGTCGAAGGTGTTCCGTAACTATATTTATCCGGCAAGTATAGCCGCGCCCTCCCCGTCCTCGACGACAGACATCGCGGAGGACGGCGCGCAGAAGAACGCATTTACCAGCGGCGTAAGCCAATTTCGCCCGTGGATCTCGCCGAAGATCCCCGTGTTGTTTCTTTCTCCTCACCGCCATAATTCGATGTCTGTCGGTTCGTTAGCTCGGTGCGCCCGCGAGCCTCACAGCGGAATCGAATTTTCCGTGGCCCGTGACTCGAGATAACAGTCAACGACAGAGAGCGAGTAATCGCATACGCCGGTATCGTGAACTTTCTCGTATTCTAATCAGGATTGCGAGTAACTAATTACTTTTTTAATTAATTTTCGTGTCTAATTGAGGGGTAATATAAGCTAATTCAATCGCCGGGCCGTTTAGTCGACATTTGATTTCAACAAATCCAGTCTAATTCAGTCAAATTTATTCAATTAACAACTGGACTTGGTAAATTCAATTGAAAGCCGCTTAATTGGCGATTGATAGGAGCAAATTCAATTGTCAATTGAACGAGATTGAGTTTGTTCAAATCCATCGTCAATTAAGCATTCTTCAACGTTGATTTGGTTCAAATTAATCATCAATTAGTCGCATTGAAACATATTCATTCAAATCAATTATTAAATTGAGAAAAATTCAATTGATATTTTTACAACTCTGATTCTAATCCTTCACCATGTGCCTAATCGCTTTAACCCTTTCGCGACGTCGCTACGCGCGTATTGCTTTTCTAGAGGTGTATCAAGGAATCATACGCGGATTAAATACAAATGCTGGATATTAGCCGAACGTATGCGTATCACATTCGCGCGACGAATACAGGAGCATCGTGGTAATAAACTCCCGCGATAGTAACCGTAATAGACGACTTAAGGGCGGCACTTCGTATTTCCGCACCGTCACCCCGGTGCGCCATGTAAGGAAAACGGAAACAGACAGCGAGAAGCGAGGAAGAGAGGAAGAGAGAGAGGGGGAGGGGGAGAGAGAGCAGCAGCAGCGGGTAACTGAAACGTACGCGAGCATCTACGGGTTTCGTGGACGACCACGAGGTATTTCGCCGTCCTGAACAGCACGTACGTGGCCTCCTTCGAACGTTTCCGCCTTTTTACGAGCGCGCGCGTTTGGGAAGCCCGCAGGCCTCTGACTTTTTCATCGTCGTCATATCTTTTTCACAAGCAGCACACCCGCGACCTATACCTCACTGTGCCAGTCGAGAGCTGCTTCGATATCTCTATTTCCCTCCATTTCGCTTGCTTGCTTGCTTGTTGAAAACGACGGAGGAATCACGAAGCGATTATCGGCAAAACGGCCTCCTCCTCGATATGTCTAACATTAAGCTCGCATTCGGCGAGCTGGAACTCGAATTACTACCGAGTCTCTGCTCGACAGACAGAGAGTTTCGCCTTAATAGTCCGTCTTGGACGCTTCGCGCTAATATCGTGTACTCTCGCACGGTACCTTCATTAGCGGCGAATCGCCGGATATAATTACGGGAGCCGCGCGTCACGTACGTCGCACAATGACGACGCAACGTCGATGTGAGCATAGAAATTACAGACGGCACATGGGCGACGCCGTATGGTCCGGGCTCCATTAAGTCGTCGGTTAGAGCACATGCCGCAAGGATCGAGGGACGTCGCAGGAGGCTGATATTGGATGGCCGGTGCCCTCCTTCCTTCCCTCTCTCTCTCTCTCTCTCTCTTTCTCTTTGCGTGTGTGCCTACACAGGATCGTCATTTAGCTACGGAATTGATGGATTAAGCGAAAGAGCACGTTCGACGTCCGGAAGGGTGCATATGATTGCATAAAGAGACGTCAGGGGCTCGAGAACGACGAAAAGACGGTGCGAGTCAAACATATAACGCGAGACATACGACTTGTTTGGTGAAAAAGCAAATCCATCATCGCGATTAGTCCCATTAAGCTCTTCCCGGCGAAAAATTTATCTCATAGTTCTAATTAGTTTGATACCAATCAGTTATCTGGTTTGTATAAGGTGATTTTATGAAATTCTTTACCCAAAACAAGAAAAGTTGCAAATTATTGTTTTCTGCAATCCCATATTCCAAGCAAAAATTTTTATCGAAGAAGCTATTTTAATGTAAGAAAAATAATATAGTCTACAGTTTTGATTGCCACACTGCAATGGCAACCATTAGAGTCAATCAGAGCTTAACATCAGCTTATACAAATTAGAGCATGTTCAACTTGATCAAGAACATGGAAATTATTTCTAGTCGGATTGCGCTGTAACAGATATTGTCGTTTTTCATGTGATCTAAAGATCCTGATTTAAGCGTCATCGTTGGTATTCACGATGACATTGAGAAAACGGGAGATTCCGTTATATTGATATTAATGACGCAATAATAAATACTAGATTCCGAATGCATCTCGACGAGTTGCATTCGGAATAGTCTTCGATGAATTTCGCTAACAAGTAAACTTCCTCAAAAGTTACACTTCAATTTCTTTCTAATTTAGCACAAATGTAGAAGTACAAAAAATATTTAGATCATATTTTTTCATTTTGATCTACTTTGAGTTTCACGGGCAGTTTATAACTTTTTAATGTTCTCACTCCTATCATCAATAAGTGCAACAAAAATGCATAAGAAATAAAATTGAATACAAGATATAGGCGTTTCTGGTTTACTAATTATGAATATGAAGTCAAATGTGTAAAATTATTTGCATAAATAATAAAATGTTTAAACAAAACATGTAAAAAGTTGAAAAAAATTATTTATACAAATAATTTCTCGGTTTGGCCGAGATTCGAACTATTTTTAACTAATTTAGCACAGATTTAAAATATTTCTGTTGGAATCTCAGCTAAAGAAATTTAAAATGGTTCGTATTTCAGCTATGCCGATTTTATTAAAATTATTTAACTATATTTTATATTCAATTTTATTTCTCATGCATTTTTGTTGTACTTGTTGATGATAAAAGTGAGAAAATTAAAAAGCTATAAACTCTCCGTGAAACTCAAAATGAAAAAATATAACCTAAATATTTTTTGTACTGCTAATTTGTGCCAAATTAGAAAGAAATCGGAGTGTACTTTTTGGGTTTGTTTGTGAGAAGATACTGTCGCGATCGCGTATCCAAGGCACTCCGGTAATCGTGTTAACTCGCAGTCGAACAGAAAAAGAGAAAAAGTGTATAACCTCGAATGCTATAGGCGTTTCCTACGCGCGACGCAGCATCGTTGAAGGATAATCCATTCGGAATTGATAAGTCCACCGCGCGATGGATTTTCCAAGTTCTGCTCGTCGAGATACGCGAACTTTTCGCGTCGCGCGAATTCGCTCGCAAACACGGAATCGCGGATTTCCGAGGCACGACGACCGATCGACCAACCGTTCGATCGATCCCTAAACTCGTCGACCTGATAACGAAGACTTCGTCGATGATCTCGACGTGAAACGAAGTTCATCTTTCGCTTTCTCCACGGAAATTCTGAGCGCCGCCGCCGTCGACGACGTTATCGGAGGTCTTCGTCTCGCGCAAACAATCGAGATAAATGAGGTTCCTCTAAGCGCGTTGCAAAAATAGGACTAATCGGGGTAATTGCGGCGCGGAAATACCGTTACGATCTTGCGTCATCGTAAAAAATTGCGTCATCGAAAAATTGCGTGTCCGTACGAAGGAGAGAAATCGATACAAGAAAGACTCATCCCCCGGACGAAGGGTCGCAAAAAAAGGATAGAGAGTCGAGCACGGACCGGCAAGTCGTGTGGAGGTGTGGCGAACAGGTGCGTGATTATAACCAGTCGTAAGAGAACGTCATGATAATTATTCCTGTTATGAGTTCTCGTGAGTTCCATCATTAGACGTTCTTTCATTTTTCTAATATGAGTTTCCTCATCTAAACATTAGCGCGAGGGAAAGTGCGAGTACGAGTGCCGGAAGTGCCGCAACATTGTATATCTTAACGACGAATCTGGTAATTACTTCGAGTAATGATTACTTATTTCACCTTTTTCACTTACTTTTTCTCGAGTGTGTTTACGAAAGTAGGACTAATCGAGGTAATTGCGGCGCCGGGATATAGATATCGTTGTGCAGCCGTGTATCGTAAAAGATTGCGCCAATCCAATCGATTCAGTCGAGTTATTTTACCTCATAACTATGCAATTTGTTTTATCTAGTCATTAGCTAATTTATTTATGATTTTCCATTTGTAAGTATGTAATTACTCAATTACTTGTAATTACTCTTATAGATAAAAGTAATTACTTATAATTACTCTTATTTAGCCACTAGTTAACTCTTTTAGATAGCTGCCAGAAGAAGATAGCTCTACATTATTGACATATTATCAGTAAAAAAATTCAGATAGGAACGATTAAACATGAATTTGCTACTTCGTGACTAGACACTCGCGAGATCTAATTTTTACTCGAGGAAAGAGGCGAATCACGTGAATGTATCGCAAACAGATTCGTGATTGTAACCGAGCGTAAGTGCCACTTCAATTATTCTGATTATACGAGTTTGCGAGTCTTTTAATTAATCGAGAATATATTCTTTAGTTCCCCTAATTTAAATTTCTTCATTTGTATACGAACAAACGTTCAACGACGGTTCCGGTAATTGCTCGGAATAATAATTACGTATTTTACTGATCAAGTTTCCTTGGGATACGTTGCAAAAATAAGACCAATCAAGATAATTGCGGCGTTGGGATATAAATATCGTTGCGACCGTGAGCCGCCAAGAGACTGTGCCGAGCCAATCTGTTGATCTGCGTCGAAAACGAATCGTCTTTCAAATTTGAGAAAAAATTTAAGAAAAAGTCAAATTTAAACTTGTAACATAAAAATATATATGCATATATTGAATATATCCATGTATCCTATACTAAAAGTTTAAATATTGATATTTAAAGACCAAAACAACACGAGTGGCAAGAATCACGTATGTGTCCGAAAATCGGTATTCGTGTATGTGTACATATTTTATCTTGAAGGTTTGAATATTTGTAATTAAGGACCAATGAGAATGCCCAAAACAATAAGAATGTTCAATATATGTCCGGGAATTGGTGCTTCTACCGTTCTGCTTTTAACGCGAATATTTCTCATTAAATTACTCAGGACGTAGAGATTCCGCGCGCGGTCGAGCAAAAGGGATCCAACGATATGAGTCATGAATCGGCCGAGAGCTAAGTAGATACTAAAGGAACGAGATATCGTTACGGTTCTCAACGCAATGCCGTAAGAATCCCGGAGAGCGGGCGTTACGAAAGCCAAACAAGTTTGAATAGAGCCCGCATTCCGCATCGAATACCCGAGAAACTCATTAAGGGAGTTACCCCATCGAGCGCGCAGAGCACAGGGTGATGGTGATGGTAGTAGTGGTGGAGAAGGGGAAGGCGTAGGTGGTGGAGGGCGAATGAAGGGAGTTGACGTGTGGGTGGTGGTCGACGGTGGCTGTTTGCCCGGCTTCAGTGAAGGTTTACAGCAAAAGTATCCGACTGGTTACGAGGTCGCTTCATTTACGTCATCTACGATAGAACGCTCAACAATAAGTGTGTTACGCTTGTCCGGCTAACTGCACTTGACTTTGAAATTACCCAAGTTTCCGTCGAACTTCAACGCCCGAGATAATTTATGTTGCTCTCGCGCCCGACCGCCTCCAAGTCATCCCGCTTCTTCGGTTCCTAATCGATTATGATTAACGTTCGTGATACATCTGACGCGAACAAATGCGTATAAAATTTTGCGTAATGGTGGTGAATTAACGGTGGACACAATCGAGAGAGCGAGAGAAAGAGAGAGGGGAGATAGAAAAGAAAATGGAGGAGCGCGAAAAAATGAAAATCAATAGAGCTACATTCGCGCGATTCATGATAGTATTGATATATTTTGTTTAAATACAATTCATTGAATCGTATCAATATCGTATATATATCAATACTATCATGTTTATACTATCTTCTCTCTCACGCTTTGTGTTAAAAAAAAGCTGAAAAGAGAATAGACGCCGCAATAAATACGGATACCGCGAGAATGTCTATCCAGCATTTTTTCGTTTGACTCGAGCCGGAATAAGCTGCGTACGACGTTTTACGGCGACAACACCTTCGTCGCCGTCGCGAATTGGAACTGCAAATGAGAATCTATCTGTTCTCGATAATCTGACGGGAACGAGAAAAAATTATTATCACCGCGCGCTATCTCGCAGACGCGCTATCATCATTATCGATACGCGGCGATGCGAGTGCGTGATTTCCATCGCGTGCACCTGCGCGCGAACGATGATTCTTCCGGAATTCCGAGCACTGCATCGAATGCACAGAAGCGACACGCGCCGAGCAGCGATGCAGTTTTTGCGACGAATTAACGGTGTCATTCATCGAAGGATCGCCGGTGTTTTATCACGTGTCCCGATTCGGGGCGCGACGTTTTTTCATAGGCATCATTTTTGCCTCTCTATTTGCGCCCGAGCATCTGTCCAATATCGCGAGAGCGTATTTTGGCCGAGTGATAACGACGTTATCGGCTTATCTAGACTACAGGCATTTATAGCTGGTAGTTACGTCTGCGCAATTAACTCCTCGCGCGCGCCCGCGCAAAACTCCATTGTTCTAACTGTTTTAGTGTACACAAGATCGCGATAAAAGCAAGACGAGTGCATCTGACAAGATAATCTTCGCACGAAAAAAGAATAATCAATTTCTACTAATTACATATGTCACATTAACCGGTTAAACAAATATCCATCTTGTAAATTCCGTCCCGCTAATGAGAAGAAATGGAAACAGTTCCTCTCTCGTTATTTCTTGCTCTCATTATCTCCATAATTAAAACAGAGCGTACTCTTTTTCCAGAGTTCTCCATTTTGTAGTATAAAAAAATTAATTTACGATGAAGAATGTTAAACATTTCCTTTTGAGAGTTCAAAAGATTCGGCATACATCTAAGATTCATCTAATGAAACAAGATATTAGAATAATACGATTGCAAGTTAATTGGCTCATTTTCAAAATAGGTATTTTTGCATCCGGACACAAGACAGACTCCGGACTTGCACTCTCTTAAAGTGAATCAGTAAAATGGTTTCTAATTGAATCAACAAAAGGAGTATTTCATCGTAAATTCATCAGTAAATATTCATTAATTTCCAGTAGGAACACTCTACTGTTCCATTTTATATCTCATTGATTCTCTGACCAAGGAGACAAGATACATCACAAGATCGATAAGATAAAAGTACTAACGCTTAGGCGCGCTAATAACTCAGGACATTCTTATTTTGATTTTCAAACACAAATATTTAAACTTTCAACGTAGAATGTATGTATATATATTCTAGAGATTAGTACTCTTTTATCTTAATACACAAATTCTGCGTTCCAAGTTTTTCTGCGTTTGAAGCAACAGCTAATATTAACTTCTTCTCGGCGAGATTTTACAGTGTGATGGCAATGCTATATTTATAACTGAATTATCAATTATGAAGAATTTCAGAATTTTAGTAAAGAATATACTAATTATGTATACTAATTGTATTATATATACATATATATATATATAATGTATTATATGTACTAATTATGTACTTTAGAGAGTCAAACGCGATGATAGCGAAAACGTTTCGATCACCTCGCGCGAGAGCTTTTCCTACGTGTCGGCAATTTGTATGTATAGCTTGCTGGTAAGCGAAAATCACCGGTCGGGAAGCAGTGAGAGAGAGGACTTTGAATCCAGTTTGAACTCAGTAGCACTCTCGTGTTCTTGTCAACTGGGTCGGACACATCGAGGAAAAGGGAGAGAGAGAGAGAGAGCCAGGTGACCAAAGGCCAGGCGTAACACCGCCGGATCAAATATCCATTTCCGTTTCTGCCGACGTAAAGCGTACGTCTGCATACGAGAAATGACGTGACCGCCTTTGCGGCGGGAAAAGCGCGCAGAGGAAAAATCGTCCTTTTAGCCCGGCCGGCTATTATCTAAATTAGTAACGTGTTCTCAGTGTGCCTCGCGGGGCGATATGGGCCACACAGAATTGCGTCAAAGAGGGGGTGGTGCACCGTTGAATTTTAATAAGGATTTACAACCTCCCAGTGCAGCGAAGTATAAAAACGAGTAAAGGGGTTTGCTTTTGTATCTATCATTTATGCACGCCGTGGAAAGTGGAGGGGAAACGGGGCGAGTCTCTTTGAGCGCATTAAACGTGACTTTGTAGACCGAGATCGAGATAATTACGAGATTATTGCTGCCTACAGATGTGACATCGCGACGTCCGACGACGAAATTCGATTGTTTCTTTTCACGGTCTTATGCACGATCTCATTAACGACATTAAATCTTAATCTGAGTTTAAGCCATCTTCAAACAAAGAATTAAACTTGAGTTGAGATTTAATAGATATTTAAGGACGTTAATGGAAACGGGCCTTAATTGGAGAGATTCTCGACATATTTCACGCGTGAAATTACAGGCGTATCGGTTCCGATCTACTTTCTTGGTCGCTAATTGCAGACATATCTCGACAGCTAAGGACACCACGCGTCGTGGTGAACGGGAATGCGCGAGTGTCAGCACGCATACGTGCGTCAATTCACGACGATTGTGAGCGTCTATTTACGGTGACTGTATCTGTAATCGCGATAAGTGGCACGCGGAGGAAGTCGCGTCGCGCCGCGTCGCGCCCGCGAATTGATCAACGCTCGTTTCTCGCGCACAGATTCCATCCGAGTTTCATCCTGGTCATCTGCATCTCCTTCCGACTCTTGCCGCGAGTTTTTCCTCGATTCCTCACTCCGCTTCCACGAGTGCTCTCCATTTTGGCTTTAATACGAAGCTATTTCCCCTTCGCGCGCGCGCGCCCGCGATAGAAATTTTCTCTCCTCTCCCATCGTCGTGATAAACAGAATCGTGAAGGTGAATATCGTTTTTACGGAAGTGCTGCAGGTTTGAACAAATATGTTTTATCGGTATGAATGAACGTATCTCGATGGATAATCGCGACGATGCATCAGTGAGAAATCAGAAAATATTGCTGCGATGCGCGTTGTAATATTTTCAGTCATTCCCTGGATGTGATAATTTCAGTGATCGAGCTTATCTTATCGAGAGATAGTAACTTGTTGAAATTCACGGGAATAAAACAGTACATATGTCCCATTCAGTTAGTAATAATTTAATGCTTCGAATTGTATCGTGGTTTGCGCGATTGTTACCGTTTATCGCCGCGGAATTACGAGGAATTGTAAAAATATTTGTTTCGTACAGTTCCACGTCCCATCTACTGGAGCTCGGTGCAAAGCATGTGATGTTTTTAATCACGAACTTTCAGTATTACTGACAGCACCCTTGACAGGTATCATCGACAAATTAATTTTGTATAATTAGAGATAACAGCGGTTCAAGTGTCGCGTAATATCGAAAACAATATGTTTGTATCGAAGCTATGTCATATTCGAAAATGTCTCGCTGTGTTATCATGATACACAATAGGTAGTATTTTCAGTTTTAATTAAAAATGCCCTCGGGCTTTAATAAAAATAAAAAGTTCGTAGCATAAAAACTGCGAATGAAAAGGAACATACACACGTACACACATACATGTCGTATTAAAAAAAATATATAAATTAATTTTATGTTTTATGTAAACACGTATTTCTTTTATATATATATATATATATATATATATATATATATATATATATATATATATATATATATAGAGAGAGAGAGAGAGAGAGAGAGAGAGAGAGAAAGAAAGAGAAATATATCACACACCTCTAGAAAAATATATAATTATCTAGAAAAAGATAAATCAAGGAGATACTCGATAAACTATTCTTAGAAAAATTAGAGTATGTTATCAAGAAAGAAATTGATATAATCGACGACATCGGCGAGACCTGAAGATGCTCGTTTAATGAGAAATAGCTGAGACGCGCCTGACAATTGGATCGTTTGACCCGTTTTTATTGGCAGGTTACAGAGCGGCTGCGAACGGGAAGCTGGCCAGAGTTCGCTTGCGCTTCTGTAGAGTCCGATCAAACCGCGTTCGCGTAGAATCGACGGCGAAGTTGCGAATCGCGCCGAGGAAAGGAAACGCATATCTGAATCATCGGTGCGCGAGTTTCACCTGCTCCTCTGCCTTCACGACGACAGAAATCTTTCTGGACAATCTGTACGTGGCGCGACTCATTTTTTCCTTACTTAGAGAATTCAACGAACGAGTGAGCGAGCGAACGACACTCGGCCGAACGAGATCGCCAGCGAGGTTGAGCGCCGGCGACGACGTCGACGACGACGACGGGCTTCTATTTTGAGTGCTGGGAAGAGCGGGACTACATCACGTCGAGCGCAGTCGTCTCTTCAGCTCGCCGTGTCGGATATGCTCGCGAGTGACCGGGACAATGACAAGATCGCCACGATAACCGGTGAGAACGTCCTTTTCGCGAAAAGCCCGACGGTGTCGGCGCCTCGGCACACTTCCGAGTCCGAACGGTCGTGTAATTTACTCGTGCACGCGCACTGACGGGCGTTAGCTTTTCACGACCTGAAAGTTTCGGAGTATACGCGGGAAATTCTCGCGAATTGTTTACACACGGTATTTTTGTTGATGCAACCGGACAGTCTGACGGTTTGACTCGCATTTTAGCAAAGCACCCGAATTGGGTGTGTATTTTTTGACGCACATGTAGAGATGTGAATTTGATCTAATATATAATCGCCGTATTGAGTTGTAAGAGTGACATGGAGATTCATTTAACACGATTTTATCATGCCAAAAGTGTGAGTTTCGCACGTGTATGAAAAGTTCAAAGTTAAAGCTCCCTAAAAGCAAGTGGACTGTACTTTTAGTTCTTGAAATAGTGTATTCATGAAAATTACGAATTGCAAATTATACAAATTATACATCGTAATTCATAAATTATAAATTGTATAAATCATCAGTCGCAATCGGATGTTTACCTGTAAACGACGCGCAGCGAGTTGTGAAATATGTAACAAGTTTCAAGTTAACGTAGTGCATGTGTGAAAAGTTTCAAGTTAAAACTCTCTGGAAGTAAGTGGACAGGCGGGGATCGTATTTTTAGATATTAAAATGACATATTTATGAATTACGGTTTGTAAATTACACAAATTATATATCATAATTCATCAATTATTAGTTATACAAATCATTGGCCGTGCAATCGGATATTTTTACTCGCAAGCAATGCGCAATGCATCTGTTTAGATGCTTGGAAATATATTTTTAACCGTTTATTATGTAATAAACACGAGGCCTTCCTTCGTGTTTCAGGCAATGCTAACGTTCACGAACCGGCTGACTTCGACAAAGCCATCTCCGCGATCGGTAAGACCTCTCTTTCCCGGCGTGATTATTGAATTACAACCGTTTCACATGCATTTCACTGCCTCGCTATTTCAGGCTATGGATTGTTCAACGTGCTGCTGCTGCTCGCCGCGCTACCAATCGCGTGGACCGCTACTTTCGACACCACTTCCGGTGCGTTCATCTTGGCGTCGGCCGAGTGCGAGCTCGAGCTCACGTTCTTCCGGAAAGGCGTCCTCGTCGCGATTCCTTACGTAGGTAGGACACATAAATTAAACTCGACCGGCAGAACTCGCGAGGGATCTCACAAGATCTGATTTTCCTAGCTATAACAACGACTGCATTCATATGGGACTACATAACGCCCTACGTCGGTATGAGAACGCTTTTCATTCTCGCATTATTAGGCGACTCGATCCTCAACATCTTGAGCAGCAGTGTACGATCCTACTATGTATTCCTACTAGTAAAATTCGTCAGCGGTATTCTGTGAGTACTTTTTCTTCTTTTATACACGGTGAATCAATAATTGCTAGTACTTTGAATATCCTCGAAGCAAGAAACGATCTCTTTAGATTTTCGGAGCTATTCTATACTAATAAAGAAAAACCTGAATGGAAAACGGAGATTACAAAAAGCCTAGACAGTTTTCTCTTCTATCAAGGCCCTATAAAGGTTCACTTGAGTCCTACACAGACATATAACGCTCTTACAAATTAACACTTAAACTTATAAGTCTGATGAAGCTCTATCTTGTGTATGATATGCCTCATTAGATTAGATACATATTTATTTAGAATATAGTAACACTCATCAAAATATTTACTTTGTAATTTTATCAATCATTAACTATTAACTAATAATCGTTTCTTTACTTAAATTATTTAAAAAATTAGCTAACTACCTCTGATCAAGTCTTATTAGCACTTTGTTTGAAGTTTCCACGTCAGCATCAATTCATGATCTATTTGCAAAATTGCACTCAAGATTTGGCCTGTATGAAGTTAGCCCCCCACTTTTCGAATTTATTAATTTTG
>NW_022639471.1:1200685-1203296 GCF_010583005.1 Odontomachus brunneus
AGGGCACTTTATTCTTGACCGCGGCCCTTCGCGCTCGAAACCTATGTCAAACCTATGATTTGCCTATTTTGGCTATATCTGGGCCCTTATGAAGACATGCTCATTTTGGGGCATCTCTGGCTAGGACCATCATATGCTTAGAGCCCGCCCCGATTAATTTCTACTCGGAAAGCTTTTTATTACACGCTTTTTCTGGGACGTGTAGCTTCGATCTTAAGGTGTAGCTTAATCTTAAAGTTATCTTTGCTTTTTGTTTCAAATATATTCAGGGTGGCAATAGTTATTGACTTACCCTGTACATTCCACGGATGTCATAGAGTCCGAAAAATTTCTCTCCCGAGAATATTCGTGTCGTCAAACTTTCAACGGCGCGCGCTGATTAATAAGGGTATTTCACCGTCGATTTTTTCTCTCGAGGGAAGTCCCAAGGGACGAGCGGGAGAGCATTCTCTTCAGTTTCCTCCGGGCTCCTCGCGAGCAACCCTGCCGGAGTTTATCGCGGCCTCCTTTTACCTCCCTCGCAATCTCACGGCCCGATACATGGTATGTAACGCGCGCATCTATGATTTACAGCGCGGGCGGCCCGTTGGCGATGGTGATGACGTACCTGACGGAATTTCATTCGGCGAGGTACAAGCCGCGCTTCGCCACGTGGACAGGATTCCTCTTCGCCGTGGCGAACATCGTGCCGGCAGGTAGACACGCGATCGCGCGATAAATCCTTCGTAATGCATCGCGGTTATCAATAACGGCGACGCGTTACTCGCGAATAAACGACACCGCGCAACAATCATCGCGCGAGAGCTGGATTCGAGTTACACTCGGGGAAAAAAATGCTAGTGAAAGGTTTAAAAAAAGAATCTCACGATGTGATTCTTGTGAAACATGTAAAAAATTTCTACATGACGAATGTACGCGTTTATTTATAGCCGTGGCTATTTGGCTCTATTGTACATATAGCTATTGTTTATATTGTTGTTGTTACTTGTTTCCACATAGTGAAATCAAGTTGCATATAAACGCGAGCAAGGCGTCGTCGAGAGTGGCTCGCGCGCGAAAAGGATCCAGAAGGGATCCCGTGCAGCTGTAGTTCGTCGTGTCGGGGTTGGCGGAACTAGTTCGAAACTAGATTACGTGTCACTATCGCGGCGTCCTGTGTGTAATAACCAGCGAACTTTACCTAACAACGCGTGCGATGAATCACATTGGCACCGACTGGTTCCAGCTGAATGCGAGAGATATCGAGCGCGCCAAGCTACAAGAAGTTAATTAATTTACTTCCAAGATTATTTGCCGCCGCCTTCTCGCCACATGATGCACCATACACTGTATGTGTGTGTATGTGCACGCCTTATATGTATACGATATCTCGATAATCCTCCTCGCTCGGCTCTTTAATTCGCCTTCGGGCAAAGGAGGACGTTAAAAATAGGCCATTTTTCGCTCATTCCGACAGAAACATAAATGGGCAATTAATTTTATATTTTAAAGACGTATCAAAACAATAAAATTCCTAAAAAACACTTCATATCGCTATTTCAACAGTCAATAATACACTCCGATTTTCATAACTTTCCCCGGACCTGGTAAATAAATAATTGTTATCTTCTGTTTATGGGTGATTCCAAAAACAGTTTCTATGATTAACTAAGGTTCCGTCAATGGACCAAAAATGGCCTATTTTTAACATCCTCCTCTCTCCGGCATTGGCGATGCGCGCACATTATTTCTTCAACGGTTAACTTTCCACCGAATTAAGATTCTTCATTGTCGTCTATCACGACTCCGCGAAAAGCTAAAAAAATCGAGAAGGGCTCGGTCCATACCTCTCTCCTTGGGGAACCAAGAGTTAACTGGACGAGAGCAGAGAGGAAATAGAGATAAGAGCACACGTGCGCCTCCCCCTTAACGCGCTTTCGCTAATCCAACCCGTTAATCGAACACGTCCGCGACCCGGCAGCGTTGGGCTTTATGATACTGCCGTTGGATTGGCACATCGACATCTTCGGGCGAGGCTACGACTCCTGGCGTATATACCTGCTGATCTGCTCGATACCTCCCGTCATCGGCCTCGTGACGTCGGCCATGTTACCGGACAGCCCTAAGTACCTCATGTCGATCGGCAGGTCGGACGCCGCCTTGAGGTTATTCAGGCGGATGTACCGCATGAATACTGGACAGCTCCCGGAAACGTTCCCGGTAAGCCGAGTAATCCTGCGACTATTCAACTTTTATCGCGATTCGATTGTTCGTCCCGATTTCAAATCGAATTCATTAATGATTGATAGCGGCCGCGGAACTGATCGTCGTGGTAAATCCGCGCGCACGACGGCCCCGTTCATTCGGCGCTATTTATTGGAGAGGGACCTCTCGAACGAGCGGCAGAAAGGAAAAGAGAGAGAAAGAGAGGGAAAGAGTCCATACTCCTCATTCTCCCGGGCTCCCAGGCCGGGCAACAACGATATTGCATTATTCGGGCGTTATTATCTTTTTACCGGGCGCGCTTATCGAGCGGGCTCGTTGTTTCGGGCTTTAACAAATGGCCGGGAGATATCCTCCGCGACTTCATAGCGCCTCCGCTAGATACAAACGACACGTTTTATTTACGGCA
>NW_022639471.1:1203306-1206566 GCF_010583005.1 Odontomachus brunneus
AATGATTGATAGCGGCCGCGGAACTGATCGTCGTGGTAAATCCGCGCGCACGACGGCCCCGTTCATTCGGCGCTATTTATTGGAGAGGGACCTCTCGAACGAGCGGCAGAAAGGAAAAGAGAGAGAAAGAGAGGGAAAGAGTCCATACTCCTCATTCTCCCGGGCTCCCAGGCCGGGCAACAACGATATTGCATTATTCGGGCGTTATTATCTTTTTACCGGGCGCGCTTATCGAGCGGGCTCGTTGTTTCGGGCTTTAACAAATGGCCGGGAGATATCCTCCGCGACTTCATAGCGCCTCCGCTAGATACAAACGACACGTTTTATTTACGGCACGTCCAACCGAGAGAAAGATGGAGGCGAGAGAATGAGAGAGAGAGAGAGAGTGGGGGGAGGGAAAGCGGAAACGGAAGCAGAGGAAGGCGCAAATCGCATTTTCCAGGCGAATGAAGGCAGTGGCGGAGCCGTTACCGCATTCTCGAGCGAACTTCGCGTCTTTCTTGTGCTTCCTTTTCTTTTTCCCAAATAACACGAGTACTTGCCGAATCAGAGCCGAACGTAAGGTGTTGGTTGCTAAATTTTTTAGTGTTCGAACGCAAAGACGCACACATCAAGATTGCCTTGGTCTAACACATATTTTCATACAGCTCATTCATTAAAATTTGTCTAATAATTTTTCCTTATTTCTCAGCCGAAACGGAACTCTCTGCTTTTATACTTTTATGCTCTTTATATCTTACTTATTAAACCGAATTTATTCTATAATCTTTACCCATTCCTCCCCTTAAATGGAACTCTACTCATGAATTTCCGTGTTGCACGAAATATTGCTTCAGCCTCGCGTTATTCGATTGATGTCCCCACGTGTCCATTTGAAAATACGATTCTTTTTCCCCTTTCTTACAATAAACGTCTTCGAGCGACAAATCTCTTTTTCGCGCACCCGATAACGAAGAGATACGCTTGATAAATTTGTCCGTCTCGTGTAGTACACGAAGTGCCCGCTTTCATGCTCCACAATATGGTCCGGGCACGTGTGCTACATTTAGATAGCATATAGCCGCAAATCGAACGCATAATTCACCGGACAAGTTGGTAGGTAAAGGAACCTTTCATCGTCGCCTTCGCTCTCTCGTTGCAGATAAAAGCGCTGCTCGTGCCGCAAAGGACGAAATTGACGCGTCCCGTGCTCGAGGCGAGTCTCGAGAGGATGCGCGTCTCGTTGTACAACACGAAGCTACTAATGTCGACGCCCTACCTGCCCGCCTTCTGCTTCGTAAGTTTCCTCCAATTTGGAAGTATGCTCGGGTAAGTTGGCGTCGCGCAGACGACGCGACACTAATCGCGAATCGGGAGAAATCGGTCTGCCGGACCGAGGGTTGATGCGATGACGGGCCCTTCGACTGCATAGATTTCACACGATGAGGCTGTGGGTGCCACACATGTTCATCATCCTCAACAACTTCGACGCGGATAACTGGACGCCGGACACGAGGCAGCCGACCATGTGCGAGATGCTGGACCGGCGCGCGGCTTTACCGGGTCGACGTTACCTGAACTGCTCGAACTTCGACGAAGCGTGCTTCGAGGTCGGTCAAACTTGCGCGAGACTAACGCCAATTTCGCGTTCCTCATCGTGGGACGCGAACGAGACGTAATGAACCCGAGTCGAAATTTTGACCCTACTTTCGATCTGAACTTCCCAGCGTCTGTATATTCTGAAGAATCAGTGTGCCATTTCACATAAATAGAAACTGAAGTCCTACTTTGCGTTTGTAAGACGCGTATTAACAGGTATTACTTGGAACTCGTCTCAAATGAGATATTCAGATTTAAATTTAGAGTTAGAAGTAAGAATTTTAGTTATAATTGTAAATATAATATCGCAAATATCGTATGTTTCAATTGAGAAAAAAGAATTCAGTTCGAACTCTCTAAGAGGGATATTAATAATTATTGCTACAAACTCGTCTCGATTCAATTTCAATTCGGAATTAAATGAGAATTGAATCGCGCTCACAAATATAACATCACATATATCATATAATTTAATTAAAAATTTTAAATCTAATTTTAAATAGAAATCTCTCTGCAAATATTTCATACGAGACAAATTTCAGACGACAGCTACTAATGCAAATCTAAATAACAGAAAATTCACAATATGTCACTTGTAAGTTCTAAAGAGGCCCTCTAGGCAGAGTTAATAGTAGGTAAAATGGAATCAAAAGAGGTTGACATAGTATTGATAAAGTGGTGGGCGTTAAATGGAATATTGAAGTGGAAAGTAGGATTAAAATTTCGACTCAGGAATATTAAAATAAAAAAGAAAAAGGCAATGGATTTATGAAATGCGCGCGCGATTGTTAGCCGTTCATTTAAGAACGTAACGTTTTTAATTAACGATGCCGATTTAATTGGATCGACCGTCAATCAGCCGCAAATGGCGGCCTTCGTTAACTATTCTGTCGTAAATGAAATTCACGTAATAATTACGACGCTCTGATGCATTTTCAGTGGACGATCAATCCCGTGATTTATCAAAATTCCACTATTATCGCGACATCGGCAGTCGTGTTCTCGTTCCTCGCTGGATTTATAATGAACACCAAGCTTCGCAAGCAAATCATAATGCGTAAGATACCCGTCTCGTTCACGGCATAACTATTTCGCGAAAACCACGACTGCGCGTGTCTCCGTTCCCTACAAAACGCAATGATTCTTACCACTCGACATGTGTGTGTATGTGTGACACTCGCAACACATCCAGACACAAACAAACATCGCGGTGTTTTCCGCCGAGACAAAAAATCAGACCTTGAATTCATTGGGGAATCCGTCATCAAAATTAAGGCCGCGCGTTAGGGGACACCCTATATATTCCCGTTATACGCGGCGCAGAAGTGGTTAAGCGTTGTTTTCGCGACCCCACCCCTGGAGAGCAATCCGTAAATTAACGGGTACAACACCATTGTTGCAGTCACGGCCTTCCTGATATCGGTGGCAAGCAGTTTCGGAATAAATTGGGCGCAGTCTCCGCCGTACATGCTGACGCTGGCGGCGGCGGTTATCGTGACGACAAGAATAGCGGGTAATGTCGTTACCGCGGTGAATGTCGACGTTATTCCCGTCCCATTAAGGTAATGCCACGTGAATATAAGCGCGTCTCTTTGATGCGCGACCGTATCCGTTCTTTCTCTATCTCTCTCTCTCTCTCTCTCTCTCTCTCTCTCTCTCTCTCTCTCTCAGATCGGAAGAGC
>NW_022639471.1:1207465-1221562 GCF_010583005.1 Odontomachus brunneus
CTCTTTCTCTCTCTCTCTCTCTCTCTCTCTCTCTCTCTCTCTCTCTCTCTCTCTCTCGTTCTCTCGTGTTCCTCCCTCGTAACCTGGAAATTAATTGTACCATGTGCAACGACGTGGAGCGCTCGGTCGCGAGAAAGAGAGCGAACGTGTATCTCGGTCTCGGATTTTATCGAGAGATCAATTTCCCACTCGTCCTTTTTATCGTCGGATACGTTGTTAACGCGTGAGAAAGGGGGAATACGAAACGCGAGCCGAAATAAATACATCCGACGAAATGAATCTTTTGCAGGGCAACCAGCAGCAGCGTCCTCGCGACGATTGGGAATATCGCCGCTATTGTGGGGAATTTGATTTTTTCCGCACTCTTGGGCATCGAGTGCATCGTCGCTTTTACCGGGCTCGGCTGTCTCTTCACCGGTATGATTAGCGCGACACCACGTGCCGCTGTTTCATTCCTTCGCGCGCGCAAACGAAGAAACGCGAGACACGTGTGACGATTGAATACTTCAACACGTTCGCTACACTGAGAGAAAAAATAAGAAATACTTATTCCGATTATTCATTATAAGAAATATTTATACTGATTATTGGATACTAATGTCATATCTCGATCTCGAATTTTATCACAAATATATAACATGTTCACTCAAATCAAATTCTTTTATTTAAATAGAATAAAAATAATCGATTTTTTTTCCAAGTTTTCAGAGATGTATATTTTCTGATTTGAAAAATATTTTATATTTGTGCAAACAGAAATATGTTATTAGTACTCATCGAGTATTTTTTTTCTAATACAGATCTAAGTGTATTTTATACAATTACGTAAGAGAAAAAGTGGAAAGATATGAAGTGGCTGTGTGGAGAGTCCTTCAAATAAATCGTGGTAGCGAACGTGGAATTTTTCTCTAATATGGATTTTTTTTCAATATTTGATCCTTTATGTGTTCTTTTCCGCAGTATGCTTCTGTCTATCGCTATTCTTCCCGCAACCCGTGAAGGACTCGCCGAAGAAACTCGCACAAGCTAGCACGTCGAAAGTTTAAGAGGGAAGCGCTGGGAATCGGAGTGTGCGCTTAGGATTGTAAAAATTTAATTAAGCGAATAGCTGCTCGATAACGCTCTCGCGGTTGGGCTGTGATACTTTTCTAAAGGAGCTTACGCCGTCATAGGAAAACATGTAACACGAGATTCAGTGGTAAATAAAAGTACACGCCTCTGCATCCTCACGACGAGGAAGTGGACGTGATATAATTTTTATAGAACTCCGTGACACCATGTTTTTTCCCTCTTTCTCTCCTTCTCACTTTTCTACCCTTCTAGATCGTCTCTACACGACACTTTTTACCCGAGCAACGTAACGACAATAATTCACGACGTACGGTGAAACGAGCAATTCCGAGCGTTGCGTAAACGCTCCGTGTAAGCTGCGTAGAGAAATCTTTCCCCGACACTGCGAGACACGACGACGGCAATCGTAAACGCTCGCAGCATCGGCAATCACGAGAAACAGGCGCGGTTGTAACGTTATTCCTTACGACGGGGAAAATACCGTTTTGCCGGATGGTCTCCTTAATTCCGACAAGCGTCCTTAACAGCCGTTCTCGTTTGTATGCACATTAGAATGCACTTGGCAACGTGTTTCTTAAAGTGTCACTGCGTTGTTACTCCTGCTGCAGAGGGACGACGGGGGGAAGAAAACGCGACAAGAAAGATCGAGTCGGCCGAGCAGATTTCACTCGTGTTTCTTTCTATTTTCAGATTTCTTTTATTAAACTGCCCCAGAGCCCCTCTATTGTTTGAACGGCGCGCTGTAATTGGATTACGTTCCTAGAGCACCGGCAGTAACCAACGTTCTTATTTTATCTGCATTTTACATCGCGCGAGGCCGTTCTCTCGCGCTTTTCTATTTTCAGGCTTTACATCCTCTTAGCGGGGGACGAGAGCTGCTTTTAGTTTCGCCCACGGACAGAATCGAGAAAGTCGCATTTGAATTGGAAAGCGTTTTGCACTTTCCGAATCGTTCGGAATTATTCAAAATTTTCCCCGTCGCCGCCCAACGATAACGAGAGAAAGGAAGAGAAAGAGAGGATGCGAAAAAGCGAGAGAGAGAGAGAAAGAGACGCCCTTTTCCCTTGCTCTCTCGCTCCCTCCGACTTCCCATGGCGCCTAAATCCGAAACCAAACGCGAGCACCACCTTGCCTCGCGGTGGGTAGCTCGACAGGTTGATTACACGTGTCGCGTAAGCCGAGACCACCCTTCGCGCGTAATCGGGGTTATCGAAAGTTATTTGCCGCGATAGTTAATTAGCTAGTTGCGCGCAAACTACCGCCCGCGAAGCCGCCGGGCAAATTCGCAGTAAAGTTTACCTTTGCCGAATATGCATGAGGGAACCATAGCGCATGCTTATTGCCACTGCAAGAGTTACTTCCGTTGCGCCTTGCTTTTGCCCGCAGCATAAACATCCGAACTTGCACGCATGTAACGTATGTACGTATGAGAACGTACGTGCGCGAGGGCTGGCGGATTTTCCCGGTTTTGGGCACAATCGCGCGATATACTATAAGGCCACCGCCGCGGAATTAAGGTAAGCCGTGTACAGTTATTCGTCACTTAACCCTTTCGGGGCTCGGCGGGATAACGCGCGGCTTGAAGAATGCTTAATGCTTCGCTGGGATTAAGGGCTTTCCATACGTTCCCGGCTTATACGGATGCCAGGCGTCGCCTTAGGAAAGCCGAAATTTCGGAAATTACAATATCCAGAAAACAACGTGTTAATTGCAACGAATAGGGGCCTACCCGGAGGGATTTAGATTAGAATGCTAATTGCAGCTGTGATCATGGAGCGCGTGTAGGATACGTAAAATGGAATTGGGGCGTTAATACGTTATAAAATTGCTTCGAGGAAACGTCGAATGCGACCATTCGTTTACAAAAGATAAACGCTCTTTTGTCTCATATATAACGACGAGATATTATTGAAAACTGTTGACAAACTCTCGTGATTATCACTTGTGATCACACGCGTGTGAACTCGATATTTCATTCATTTTTGAAATATTACTATATTTTATTCGTTTATAAAATATGTACATAGTATTTTATTTATTTATGGGATGTATTGCGATATTCCGCTGCTGATAACATTTGGGTAATTAATGCACTGATATAATGGACAAATGATAAATATCACGAAATAAATGCTACGCTGATAATGTCACTGTCCTCGAATTATCAAATGGTTCGCCGGTAATTGGCAAATTAACATTACCGACTATACCGACAGTTCATATAAACACACGAGGATTCTGCCTTAATATTTCTGTGGTTAAATTACTGCCCACATATAACCAACAAAATTAATATTGAATTGCAAACTAACCATTGAAATGTTAACAATCACTCTAACTATTGTTAACCGTCGTCAGTCTTTAATAATATCTCGTCTGAGCGATGATGATAGTAGTAGTAATGTTGTCTGAGACTAATCTCACCCACGAAAGGAAGCTTCGATCTGTTCGATCATTTGTTTTGACTCGTGATATGAAACAATACAATCGTCTTGCACCGCGGTTGCCCGAAGTTCAATCAGCAATGTGCGTTCGAGCCCAGGCTAGCAAACGTTTTTCTTCCTCCACTCACACATACAAATCGCTCTGTCTATCCATGTAACGAGCATCGTCACACGAATAGAGAAAGCGGCTGTGTGTATGAGTGGAAGGAGAAAAACGCTTGCTAGCCAGAGCTCGAATGCGCATCATTGTGTTGAACACAGTCTATTCTTTGCAGCTGAACTACTGCAAATTTCGGAGTTTAAAAAGAAATAAGTATATAATTATGCCGTAATGTAAAAAAGAGAGAAAGAAAACACTAATGCAAGCAGTTCAGCTGCAAAGAATAGGCAACTGAATTCGCACTGTGCGACTCGACATGCCAAAATCTCAGAAATACTGCTAACCTCTGCAATCTCTGGTACTCACTCTGACTTTGCCGGGTTCGAAAGCACAAGACACGGCGAGATGAATCCCGAACTACGCCGTAACCTGACGAACACCCGATGATCCCTCTCGATTCCTCTCGATCCCCGAGACTCACGGCGGCTACTTCATAACGTTTCGTCACGAAACACGCGCGGATTCACTCACGGCACTCCCGATGACGATTCGTCGATTCGCGAGATCATTCCGCTGGTGGTCCGAAAACACGGTGACTCGTAACGGTCATCGCGCGACGATCGCACGAATCCGCTGCGTCAACTCCTGACGACTACGACGTTCGTCGCGGTTTCTGGTAACTGCTTAACGACGCATCCTTGCAAGAAACGCGTGGCGCTCGTCACTCCCGATAACTCGCGCGCGAATCGCGAGAAACTCGCAGCTGTTTGATCGCGCCATATTGGCCGGCTCTACACTCTGAACTTAGGCACGCATCTCGTAGCGCTTGCAATTCTCGAACTATCAAGATGATCGATCCGATGTTCGCCGCTCGCCCGAAATCACTGATCGCAACGACTCGACCATTTGTTAGATATAATGCCGTCCAAAGTGACGACAGTCAGTCCGCACCGTGCATCAATTACATCATTTACATCGCATCCATGTTATAATGTTGCACTCAACAATACAAATATAACATAAAACCGTGTGTTATATCACATTCATTGCTGAATATGAAATTACAGTATATACACTGAGAGAAAAGGTTTTACTCATTTAACGAAGTAACATTATCAACCTCCCAGTAAGAAATAACTTGTCGATCGACATCGTTTCGACGTCGATTGACAAGTTATTTCTCGCTGGGCTGACCTAAATGAGAACAAATGTAATTTATATCTTAAGCAATAAATGTTTGTTAAAATGACGAATAATGAGAAATGATCTGCAACAGTAACTGTTCGATCTGTCTCCCTAACGATTATTAAACCGCAAACGTGCTCTTGTCCCAATAACAGACGAATCTTTATCGATGTAATGTAACTCTGATGCTTAGTGTTGACTGGGGGAGATGCTCGAAACGATCTTTCCGGAATATATTGATGATTTGATTGCGACGAAAACTCTCTACTGTGCTACGCGGAATACGCCTTTACCTTCACATAGATGCGTGCATACTTTCTGTACTTCCGCGACGATTGTGCGACATTTTACTACGAGGATGGGCGAAACTTACTTATTCTCTAGCTTCGGCACATTCCCGGCAATAATTCGCGCTGCAGACTTGCTCGGGACGGCCCGACGACGTAAATCACCGGAGATTTGAACTACGAACTGTCGTAACGCGACGAACGCGCGACTCATCCGGCAACACTCTCGACGACCCGTCCTGTGAGATACGCACTTTCGGCAGTTACTCAACGATATTTCGTTCCAACAGATGCGCAACGCTTACTTCCGACGCTTCCAACGATAATCCGCCGTTCGAAGCTTGCCTCGGGTATGCCGAAACAGACACGGGACGTTACAGGCGACTACGCGAATTCCGCCGATCCATGATGCATTTCGTAGCGCAGAGATTGAGATTTCTGAAGTTACCAATACTCCCGACGCAGCGCTACGGAGCACGCGGAGCTATAGAGTACCCAGACGACACAAATGTCCAAAATCGAGTCATAAGACGTCTTTAAGGCAACTTTAAGACATCTTTAAGACAATACTTTATAAACTTGTTTTAAAGACAACTTAAAGACGTCTTAAAGACGTCTTATGTCCCACTTTTAGACATTGTGCTGTCTGGGTACTTATAGTCTTCACTTTCAGATACTCCATAGTCAATGAAATGATCCGTATAGCATCTGAAGATGAATTTAATAGGTCCTAATAGATAGGCTTAATCGGCTTGATAGATCTTAGGCCCGATTTCACCAACGTCGATTGGGTCTTGATCTGAGTTTAAGTCTTTGTTTCAAATAGTTTAAACGCGGTTTAAAGCTTGATTGACTTTGGTGAAATCGGAACCTTAAACATAAAACTTAACTACAGATACCGGTCTATGATTGGCTTCCCTGTTTTATTTTATTGTTTTATTTTGCATCCCATTTTTTGCAAAACGCATTTAAGAGATATTTTCAAAGAATACGATAATCTATAATACATTAAATATAACATATTTAATGTATATAACATATAACATATTTAATATTAAATATAACATTATATTATACATAATATAATCTACAATTCATTTAAAAAATTTCTTAAGTGTGCTATCCGCAAGAAGAACGATAAAAATCATCATTGAAGAGAAGAACCAGCATTTTCTATCATTTTTTAAGCAGAATTATTTGCAATTTATTTATTTATTGAGAATCGCGCAATTCAACGCAAATCACTCGAAACAATCTCAATACCTGAAATGTCAGACTAAACATGAAAAGATGCAATCGCACGTTTCGATTATCAAGTAGATTCTTCCTAATTGCACTAATTGCGCTGTTTGTACTCAAAGTGTCGAAGGTCTCATATTGGCACGACTTATTATTTGTGGATTGATCTTTCAGTTTAGAATCACAGCGGTTTAGAAACATGTCACGGATCAAGACCTGTCAACTCAATATTTATCTGACACTTGATAGAAGAGAGAAGAAGATTACAATATAGTTTAAAAAGTACCTCAATAAAGAACAGATCTATTGTGTTGGAGCTACTTGCGATCGATCGTTCTCAGAAGTTATTCGCGGTGCGAAAATTCAAGGATCGTGAACATGTCACTCCACATAATCTCAGCTTATAATCACAGCTCGTAAACGCAATTAGTTGTATCTTTTTGTGTACAATTTGGGAGGTATTTCATATAAATTATATTTCGGATAATACATGGCGCGTCATTATTTAGACAGGACGAGCGCATTAACGACCAACTTTGTTAATTTTATTTTCGATTTAATCATTGTTATGTTTAACACGTGATTCATTTCGGGATCATGTAACATTCGCGTTGTATCGCATTATTTTATCGCGATGAATATCGCGACTTGCATTATTAAATGAATTAATTAAAGGCAAACATGTCGGAGTGAAGTGGGCGTTTACTTGCATTGTTTGCCGTATGTGTAATACAAATTGGTGGCAACGTTATTCTCATAATTGTTTTATCCCGTATGAAAATGAACAATCTGCATCGTAATCCGGCCGAATTGTCATGTACTTAACGATGTGTCGTGCATTCGTCGATAAATATCGTCGGCAAAAAGTGCAAGCAAGTTCAGTTAAGAACAGTTTATGAATAATAACGAAACTTGAAAGTGTTTTTCCTTTATTCTTTTCATCTCTCTTTTTCTTCATATTTCTATATTAATAATTAGAATTTTTATTCGATAAATTGTATATTGAGATTTGTGATGCTTTCATATCAATACAGAATAAATAAAAACTTTAGATTCGACCTAGGTGTATAGTATGGTAACGCTCTATGCACAATGCCAGGCAACAAGCAATAGGAACAAGGAATAGGAATTCGGATTGGTCAATTATTTATATTCCCTGTTCCTATTGCCTAATGTCTATTCCTACTGCCTGTTGTCTGGCATTGTGCACAGAGCGTAACACAGGTCGGCCAGAAAATAGTTTCCGCGTATCCTGCTAGATGTCACTACCATTAAAAAAATCAAAATTGAGAAATCGACAAGAAAAATTTCACTCTCACGCGATATTCGTCAGGTCATTTATAAATAAATAGATTCATATTATAAATAAATGACATGACGAATATCGCGTGAGAGTGAAATTTTTATTATCGATTTCTCAACTTTCATTGATTTTCTTAATGGTAGTGACATCTAGCAGAATACGCGGAAACTATTTTCTGGCCAACCTGTGTTACCATTACCATACACCAGGGTCGGGTAATTTAGCGGGAACTCGACCGAAGTGTTACGAGTCTCCATTAAACTATTAAACCAGGATTCGAACCGATGGGTTTCGAGTCTCCGCTAAACTATTAAGCCGGGATTTGAACTGAAGTGTTTTGAGTTTCCGCTGAATCATTAAATCAGGATTCAAACCGACGTATTTTGAGTCTCCGGTAAACAATTGAGCCGGGATGTGAACCGAGGTATTTGAAGCCTCAGCGAAACTATTAAGCCGGGATTTCTCCAAACAAACCTGTTTTATCTAGCGCTGACGCGAGAAAACTCGTTATATACAACTAGAGAAAGGCCACCAGCTTAATTTTAGTGGCCAGAGCTAGACGCATTTTCGAGACGCCACCTAACAAAATGCGCCTTTCACTACGTTCGTTAGAAGTATTTTCGTGGTGGTAACGATAAAATGCGCCTGGTTCATGCCAAAGCAAGATTATCTCTCATCAGTCTCGTCTTTCTCGCGCTGCGTTCTGCGTAATTTTTTAAAAAAAGGATTTGGAAACTGGACAATATAAAACAATAAGTAAATATACAAGCTTAAACATGCCGCTCATATTTTATGTTTATTTCTTAGCACAAAAGATATCGATGTGATTCAAAGAAAACTATATTCTCCACAATTATCCTGTTGGAATTCAGAGTTTAGAATAATAATAATAATACTAATATTATAATAATACTATCAATAACGGTTCGTAAAATAAGCCGTGAAAGAGTGCGTACTTTTCGACGTTGCTGACAGGCATTTTACTACCGACTGCATTTTTCGCGCATTTTTCGGCAACCACTAAAGATATCAAGATAAATGAAAAAGGGCACTATCTATCCCACAATTCATCTTATTGGAACTAATAATTTATAATAATATGAATAATACTGGAGACCAAACAACTCGGTTCGAATTTTGGCTCAATAGTTTAGCGGAGATTCCAAACACATCGGTTCGAATCTCCGCTAAATAATTTACCAGGAAAATTAGTGAGATATGATGAGATATAGTAGACGCAACATTAAGAACACGACTTTTGGATATTGGAAAATTATTTTCAACACCATGGGCGTGTTACTGAGGAAGCAAAGTGACATTAACACACATTGTCATTTAGGAGATTATGCAGAACGAAATAAGCAAACCTAACGTCATTTTCGATAACACACCTTTGCAAATGCGAAAATTTCTTTAAGCAACTTTAAAAAATTATCCCAGGTAAGGTAAGATTTAACTAACTCGACTTAATAAATTAGCGGAAACACAAAACACATCGGTTCGAATCTCGGTTTAGTTATTTAGTGGGAAATCGAAACATTTCGGTTGGAGTCTCGTCTTAATAATTTAATGTGTTGTCTTTAATTTATCGAAATTTAATTTGTCGTCTTGTCAAACGCGTATGCATAAGAAAATATCTCCGAAGAGATACTATGTCGTATATAATACAACATAACAAGTTATAAATTATATTAATCAAATAGTATATATAGAGCACACATAGGGTATATATAAAACATATATAAAAAATAAAAAAGCGTATATAACATATACAGATCATATAAATATGACATATTGAAATATATCAATTTAATGTATCATCAAGAAACAATCCGACGAAAAGGAAGCCGAGTCGAAATTTCAATTGGCCATTGTTATGCAAGAATGATCCAATTCAAAAAATTATAAATTTTTATTAATGAATACTCTATTCACATTTTTTTAAACCAAACAAAAAAAAATGCAAACCTTATAGATGTTTGAAATGAATTAAAAAACAGTTTTTTTATTTTTTATCAGTCACGTTTTTTTGCACATTTCTAATTTTTGCATTTTTCTAAAGATTGAGCTAGTCAATTCTCTTAAAGAAATGGAAATGTTTGACTCGTTGAACTATTGCAAAAATCTCAGAGCTAAATTATTTGGTTGGATCATTCTTACGTAATTCCGGCGAAATGCAAATTCCAATTCTTACTTTACTTCCCGTCGGACCCAATGCGATTTACGTCTACGTGCATGCAATCTACGTAAAGTGACGCTTTGTGTCTACTATATGAGCGTCTAAATTGAGCGCTCACCATTGCGCGTCGTCCTACGGTGTCCAGGGTCCACCAGCCATCCTGTCACTGCATCTGACACTGCAATGGTCTTCGCGTCCCACGTCGCCTGTAATTCACTCCCGACCGCGATAATCTAACGGAGGTTTCACGAAAAATCCCGTCTCTCTGAAGGAATACACTCCGAGTTGCAAATTGCGTATGAAATATCACGAACTGCGTCTTCGAGAAAATGTCGGCCTTTCGGATAAACGACGAGTATGTGCAACGAATTCAGCAACGGTCCGATCGAGTAATGTATCGCTTTGATATACGCTTTGATACACACGCGACGCGAATCGCTTACGAAGAAAACGGAATCAGCGAGCGAAGGGAACACACGACGCGAATCGAAGGCCGATCTCGCGAAATCTTTTGACGCGAAAGAAAATTTTCTTTGGGCGAAGTAATCTGTGCGAGATTCTCACGTACGACGCGAAATATCCTTAATATGACGTTTCGATGGTGCAGCATAGTAGGCTGCAATATAGCTCCGCAATACTTTTGCGAAGACAATTCCGCAACATTTTTGCGGATAACAGCTTCGCAATATTTTTTCGAAGACAATTCCGCAACATTTTTGCGAATAACAGCTTCACAATATTTTTGCGAAGACAATTCCGCAACGTTTTTGCGGATAATAGCTTTGCAATATTTTTGCGAAAACAATTCCGCAAATTTTGCGGATACTACGCAATATTTCTGCAAAGTTCGCTCGCGATATTTCTACGAATAAAAAATCGAAAACTGTGAAAATATTATAGATTAACGCGACAGTAGAGAAAAAGATTTATTCTAAATTTACGCGAGAAAATGTTATCGTTATCGCGTGAGACGTCTGTCTCCTCAGCGAACCTAAAATTCGCGAAAACCTTTCCCCGCAATATTTCTACGAAGTTCGCTCGCGACGCTTCCGCGATTTCAATTCGGCAAAATTTGCAAATCTATCAAATTAATAATCGTGAACGCAAATAAAAAATCGAAAACTGTAAAAATAGCGACGATAAAAAAAAGATCTATTCAAAGTTTACACGAAAAATTTTATCGTTATCGCGTGAGACGTCTGTCTCCTCAACGAACCTAAAATATTCGCGAAAACCCGCGATATTTTTGCGGAGACAATTCCGCAATATTTTTGCGGATAGCAGCTCCGCAATACTTTTGCGAAGACAATTCCGAAATGCTTTTACGGATAACAACTCCACAGTATTTCTGCGAAGTTCGCTCTCGACTCTTCCGCAAATACGAACCGGTTAAATTCGCAAAACATATAATCGAAAACGCGAGCATGAATAAAAAATCAAGAACTATGAAAATTGCGACAATAGAAATAAAGATTCTATTTAAAATTCATGCGAAAAAAAATATTACCGCGTGAGGCGCCTGTTTTATTCGATGGAACTCATCGCGCGTCGCGTAAATAAACAAACATCTGCTCGCGTACGATTTGTATACATCGCGTTTCTCGCGAGAGATCAACGCTCACTAACATTATTTATTATCCTGTGTTAGGAAATTCTAAGTAAAAAATTGAAACTTGAAAATTTTCTGACGATCGTAAAATTAATTTCGCAAGCAGTTTAAGTAATCACGTTAAATCGCTTTGCGCAGGCGCCGCACGATATCGAATTTTATTTAATGATAAACTGTATTTTACAAAATGCAATCGCGACGCAAGCTTACACGAGAGAAAATTGAAAAAATTAACAACCGGCGGAAGATTTATGGAGATGGGTGATGTGTTTGCGCATTTTCTAGCGCAATCTCTGTGGTGCAATTTTTGCGCGTTAGCGCACTGATCGAGACACTTGAAAGATCGCATTCAATAAAACTGAATAATTTTACAAAATTTTGAATTCAGAGTGTATACTTGATACTTTAGTGGCAACTGGGAGAAAAATATTTGAAAATGTGTCAAATTTATATAAAAATACATTATTACTAATATTATTATTTGTAAAAGCGATCTTTCAAATGTTTCGAGCAATGTGCTTTATTGGACGGCACATACATACACTACACCACAGCAAAGTAAATCGCATTGATTTATAAACATGCATTACATGGAAAGACTTTTTGTCTTTCTATTATCAATTTATTTTCTTATTTGACTCACCGATCCGCCGATCAGGGCAGCCACATTCTGCTTTTGTTTCTAGAACAGAAAAATGTTTCGCCGATTAGATTCGATTGATATTGGAGTGAAGAAGTTTGCAATATTAGGAAAAAATAAGCGCGCGATATTTTTCACGCTGGGAGAATATTTCGGAATGCATTCACATTTAGAATATTCCACTTCCACACTTTCCTTTTTCTCGACGTTTCAAATAAATCTCTTAATTAGAACAAATCAGCATTTTTCAAGTAGTGATGTTATTCAGGGAAAAATTCTCCCCGCGTATAATTACGATTTAACGCGATTTTTGACACAATTCAAATTATCTCGATTTCGAGTAAGAGAATTATCAATCTTATTGGATTTCTAATGACAAATGCTAATTAAGAAAACTAACCTTCGAGCTAACCCCGCTTGGCCCGAGCCGGATCCTCCGGCGCAGCAGCCCCTAAGAGTCGGCTGGTCGTCTGCTTCGTCTCTGCAATAGAAAGCAGATTTAATTTAATATTACACACGACAATGGAGGCATTAAAGAACTGGATTCCGAACAAGAGAATTTCCAGTTTTATCGGATTTTCAATTACAAATTCAAATAAGTGAAACTCACCTTCGCGCCAACTCTGCCAGGCCCGAGCCGGATCCTCCAGCGCAGCATCCCCATAGAGTCGAGTGCTCGTTTCTGTAACAAAAAGTAAATTTAATTTAGTATTAATTCGTTACATGACAATGGAGGCATTCAGGAACTCGATTCGAAGTAAAAAAATGTTTAGTTTTATCGGATTTTTAATTACGAATACAAATCAATGAAACTTACCTTCGAGCCGACTCAGACAGGTCCGAGCCGAATCCTTCGGCGCGGCATCCCCCAGGCATTGCATCCTCTAGAGCCGTGTGACTGCGTCTTCTCTATTAGATCTCTGTAACAGAAATTTAATTTAAGTTAATATCAATTAGTAATTTAATAAATTAGTATTAATTAATTATACACGACAGCAAGACGAGAACAAAAATTGTCGTAACGGCACGTTCGAGTTCCTTCCCAATGCGCAATAAAAAATAATTAAACGATAGCCGAATAAAGAAATAATAACACCCGATTAATTAATAGATAATGATAATAATGTCTGATCGATAACCGTATAATAATATCCTGTAGTATCAATTAATTACATACAGAATTGTTTAATTAAATCAATGCTAGTCAAATATTATCATCATCCGTTTATTGTTCGAGTATTATTACATCTTTATTTGGTTGTTATTTAATTATTGTTATTGCGTATTGGAAAGCAACTCTAGCGTGCCGTTACGACGATTTCCTTATCTCATCTTGCTGTCGTATGTAATCAGAGTTGTAAAAATATTAATTAAATTCGCTTTAATTTAATAATTTGTTTAAGTAAATAATTTCTAATTTAATTAATTGGCGATTAATATAAGCCTATTTAATTAAAAATATTTTAATTAGTCACTGACTTCAAGAAATCTAATTAAAAATCATTCAATTAACGATTTATTTGAAGGAATTAAATTAAATTAGAAATTATTTACTCAAATCAATTATTAAATTAAGGCGAATTTAATTGATATATTTACAACTCTGATTACACACGACGAGGTAAGAAAATTATCATAACGGCACGCTCGAGTTGCTTTCTAATACGTAATAAAAATAGTTAAATGACAACTGTATAAAGAAATAATAATACTCGAATAATAAATGGATGATGATAATATTTGATCGACAGGAACTCGATCGCGACGTTTCTCTAACGTTTTTCTAGTAAAAAAGTAAATGAAACCGCTAATTACCGGTAATTACCCGCTGCGATAAAATCCATACACCTGCTCGTGTGATAAAGAATTATTGCCTTAATTGTGGCGAAGTCAAAATGCAATATTAAAAATAAAAGATAAAAATCGATGTGAAATAATTTAGAAAATAACGCGGCAGCTCCCGCGATCTGCTCGCCTCGGCGGCTGATGGCGTATAGTGTGACGCGCGCCTGACTGTGTGCCCCCCCCCCCCCCCCCCCC
>NW_022639471.1:1221623-1265510 GCF_010583005.1 Odontomachus brunneus
CCCCCAGCGCTGTTCAGTCGAAGACTCGAGCGGCCGTTACGACGATCTGTTTACCTAGCCTTTGTAGAGCTTAGAGTTTTTGTTAGAACCATTATCCAGGTATTGTTATTACCGATTATTCAATCATTATTATTTCCACTCACGGATATTATCACACTCATGGATATTATCACACGTCGAGCAGATATTATTATCACTACCATTTAATATTCGAGTATATTATTACTTCTTTATTCAGTTTTTATTTAACTTATTCGGTTATTATTTAATTATTGCTATTACGTATAGGAAAACAACTTGAGCGTGCCGTTACGATAATTTCTTTACTTTGTCTTTAATCAGTTATTATTGCCATTGCCCAGTTATTGTTATTTATTGTTATTATCGATTATTCGATTATCGTTATTCCGTTATTATCCACTCGCGGATATTATTATACGGTTGTCGATCAGATATTATTATCATCTATTAATTAATCGGGTATTATTACTTCTTTAATCAGCTATGATTTAATTATTTCTTATTGCACATTAAGAAGAAACTCGAGCGTACCGTTACGACAATTTCATTTCCTCGTTTTGCTGTGGCGTGTAACTAATTGATACTAAATTATTAAATTAATAAATTGAATTAAATTGAAAAAAACGATTCACGCTTACTGAGAAACGATACGCCAGATTGAAAAAGTTCAATTCTCTAGATACCGGAAGTGTAAAAGTATTTATAAATCCTAGTGTAATACATCGGTAAATAAAGATAACGTTTTCTACATTTTGAATCGTTTTAATCGCCTCTACGTTATCGACGCTTAACAAGTTTGTCGTCCACTCCAGCATCCCCTTTAAGCCGGGATTCGAACCGAAGTGTTTCGAGTCTCCACTAATTTAATAAGTCGGGATTCGAACCGAGATGTTTCGAGTCTCTGATATTATTCATATTATTATAAACTACCAATTCCAATAAGATGAATTGTGGGGCAGATAGTGCCCCTTGTATCTTTAATATCTTTATACTGAGAACAAAATTTACTAAATTTCAAAAAACATTTATTTGGATAGTACTGTGAAAATATTTGTTTAAATTAAGTAATTATTTTCTAAAATTAAAGAAACAAATTTATATTTAAAACTTCTTTATTTAATTTTAGAAAATAATTAATTTAAACAAATATCTTCACAGTACTATTCAAACAAACGTTTTTTGAAAATTAGTAAATTTTTTTCTCAGTGGTTGCCAAGAAATGCGCAAAAAATGCAAATGGTAGTAAAAAGGCTGTCAGCGACGTCGAAAAGTACGCACGCTTCCACGGCTTATTTAACGAACCGTTATTAATAGTATTATTATAAACTCTGAATTCCAATAGGATAAATTGTAGAGAACTTTGTTTTCTTTTAATTATATTGATTTTGTGGTTGCCGAAAAATAAGCAAAAAATATGAGCAGCATGTTTAAGCTTGTATACTTGTTTATTTTTTTATATTCGTGCCTACGTCACGCGTTCCGCTCATCAGTGGTGAGACAAGAATAGAGTGAGATTGGACGTCTGTCCTTTTCTAACTTATTATCATTGTACATGAGTACAACCAGGCGTATCTTATCGTTACTACTGCGAAAATGCTCCTAACGAACGTATTAAAGGCGCACTTTGTTAGATGGCTCGAAAATGCGCCTAGCTCTGGCCATTGAAATCAAGCTGGTGACCGCTCTCATGCTTCTCTTTGTTACAACGGGTTTGAATCCTGGCTAAATTTGCAGTTCTAGTCCCCAGTTCTCCGATATGTGCCGCCACTATATCTATCGAGGTGATGTGACTAGACGTTGCAAGCAGTGCGACTTATCGTTGGTCAAACGATTCGCAGTTTAGAATCATGGCGGTTTTACAATCGTGCTACGTCAAGGCCTCCCGACGGATTAACAGGATTTCTCTGTTACTTTTTCACGGTATGTGTCTTCTTGCATACAAGTTCAACTCTTGAATGCATATGCATAATTGATTTCGTCTCAATATACAACAGGTCGCAGATAGACATTGCGTAAGAGCTGCAACGAAGAACTTGACGGAAACGCCGAGAGGACAGCATTGGCTGTTGCTGGCGTATTCGTCTTAATTAGGTATGCCTACGTATGACTGAATAATTGGGAGTAACGAATACACAAGCGATACGACGTGAATATATTTCGCGCGTAAATATCTCGCCCATCGATAACGACCAGGAAGATACGGCGCAGAACGCCGCAACGGCTTGTTTAATTAACATCGCCGCGAGAGATTTATTACCGACCACGTCGCGCGCGGGAATCTTTGCCTCGATACGAAAAATGCACTCGCCGCGGTGGAAGCCGGGAACCGGCGCGTTCCTCGGTAATGGAAGGTAAAGGGAAAAAATGCGCGCTGTGGAATTACACCGCGACTGTGGAAGCGCGAGCCGCGTTTTAATTTTCGCTGAAACATTTCCGTGAGTAGGACGAGCCGCTATCTCATCCCGTGATCCTCTTTGCGTCTCGTCGCGACGACGAGTCTTCCCTCCGGTGAAAAACACGCAGTGCACAACGTCCCCTGTTGCGTTCGCGCCCGCAGCGGTCACAGGAAAAGAACCTAACGTAATTCTCGCGGCGAAATAACGTTGTTTAGTGCCTTGCGTCAATGCCAAGTCGAGTGCCAACCCTTTCGCCTCATGACAGACTCACCCTATCGCGAAAGCGTGTGCGTGAAAAATAAGGCTGCGCTAACACGGCGATTTGTCTCATTCTCTTTCTCTTTCTAAGTTCCTTCTTCACGAAGAAAGAAAAGTTTCCTCAAAACAGCGGGATCTCTTAGAAAAATTCTCGCAATTGCACTCTTCGCGACTACTTCGAGGTGTCTGAAAGTAAAAACTACTGAAAATGGCACGGATCTTTTTTCCGCATTTGTTTCTCTTCTCGCTTGTCGATTGAATCGTATACGATTAAGGCTCGTATTAATAGTTGCTTGAGACTTGTCTTATGAGATATTCAAATTTTTATTTGGAAGTAGATCCAAATTCTTCAGTTGAATTGTGATATATATATTACATTTATTTGTAATCGTGATTGATCACCTAACTCTGAAATCTCACTTGTTGAATTGAGTATCTTACTTGAGATGAGTTTGTAATGATAATTATTAATATGAGCCCTATAGAGTTCAAACTGAATTCTTTCAATTAAAATATTTGATATATATGATGTTATATTTGTAATTACGGTTAAAATATCTATATGATCTTTTTTATAAATTCAAATCTGAGTGTCTCACACTGAGATAAAAAGTATCTAAAAAATAAAAGATTTATTCGGTATTAATGACATATTTACTCAAATCTAAATTCTTTTATTTAAATAGAATAAACAATTGCTGTGCTATGAGAAGTTAAGATTTTAAAAAAATGTATATCTTCTTATTTGAGAAATATTTTATATTAATATAAAAGAGAATATATGTGTTATTAGTACCCATCGAATAGTTTTTATTTCTGAGATTTTTTCTCTCACAGTGTGCTGTTAAAACGAATCTAAAAAAATAATTATTAATGCGCGCCTTCCGGTTAGATTTGAGTTGTTTAATCGAATTATTATACGTGATATTAAATTTGTAATTGTGATTTAGCTGAAAAACTCGTATCTACACGCAAAGAAAAGACTTAGCAATATCAGCCAAACCGCGGTAGCTGATTCAACCTTAGTCAAAAGGCTAATCGTTTAACTGTCACTGCTAAGAATTGGCTATGACAGCTAAAATGCATTCGCTATGAAATATAAACATATTAGGTGACATTAAAAATGCACATTATTTCAAGTAACTAAGAAAATGGCAGTTATTCCTAAATTTCTTATTGTATGCATATATTAAAGAAGTTTGCCGTACAGCTACAACCATTTGTTTCTAGCAATTACTTAATATTTCTCGCTGTAGCGCCTAAGTTTAAACAGCGAATAAATTTAGCTTCGATAATATCAATATTAGCTGTCCTTATTTCAGTGACACATCTTATCTGCCACAACTATTTTTTAGCTCTGGAAACTAGTTTTTTTTTTTGCATGTAACTCTGAACTGAAATCTAAGTATCTCACTCGAGTCTCAAGTAACAACTATTCATGCGAGCCTAAATCAGATGAGCGAGCAAGCAAGCAATCACGCGAGTCGACCAGTATTTCCTTTTTATTTCGCAAAGAGCCGTCTCACAGCTGCCCGTTAAAAACGGGTATGATATTTGCGCGTGCGATATTTGTGTGCCGCGTTTTCGAGTACCTCAGCTACGATCCCTCAGTGGTGAAACGGAGTCCGGCCTTATCCGCGATGGAATCGCACGCGGTATTAAGCTCAGCGCGCGCGGCCCGCTAAGCTATTTCACCATGAATAATTCACGAGCGTGCGTTCGAAACAATGCGCGCTGCGTTCGCCAAACCTCGTCATTCGGGAGATTAGCATTTTTATTCTGCGTCGCGTCGCGTCGCGTCGCCATGTGATGCGATGCGTCGCGATGCGGAGCTAATGATGCCCAGCCGAACTGCTGGACGCGCAAGGTCAATCAATCCGTTCGCGAGCCGGCGCTCGCGATCCAATCTAATCGCGGTAACGACGGTAAATCGTCTTACAGATGGATATCCATTCAGGACTCCTCTCTTCCCGACGTCGTGACGCGCCCGTCGACGTTTCACGTCGCCCATCGCCGATCGATCGGCTCTGTACGCGCCGACGATTCCAAGCTCGTTTACCGTAGCGCTCCCTAATACCAAAATACGTCCAATGCCATGGCCGACAGTGATCACGCTCGCTCGCACGACGTGCCGTCACATTGTTATCCCATGGGATAACACTGCGGGAAAATTCGCGACGAACGTCACGGATATTCGGAGAGAAATTCCTCGTGAGAAGCTCCGTGACGGCGAAACGCGATCGGGAGAAATCGATTCGCGGCCAGTAGCACCTGCATAACGCGCCGTAAACGTGTTCCGCGTTACAAATTGTAAATTAAGCTCACGATATTGCCGCGGGGGTCGTTAAAAGCGCAGTATCTTTGACTCGTAAACGCTGATAACGCTCGTGAAACAGCCGGCAATTGATCCTGTTGCTAATAAAGAAGCGAGATACTTGCAAAGAATGTTCGGCGCGGGGTTCGGAAAAACTCGCCGAAAGATAGAGAGAGAAAGAGAGAGAGAGAGAGAGAGAGAGAGAGAGAGAGAGAGAGAGAGAGAGAGAGAGAGAGGAAAAAGAAAACAAGACGAAGAGAAATGGATCGACGCGCGGAAAACACGACGCTGCGACCCGTCGTCGTTTCGAGATATCAGCTTTTCTAAAATACGCGCCGGAGAATTATGTAAAGCCGCGGTAAATCGAGAAGCGCTTGAATCAAGAGAATGGGACGTTGAAATATATTATTCGGAAATATCATTATTCTCAACTTGAACGCGCTTATCTTCTAAGTTTATTCGTAAATTTCTCCGGGACAACGTTTCGTTTCCCGGAATGGCCGTTTCATTTTTTCATTTGTCACGATTTCACCTATCAACCTATTTTTCGAATATAATGTATAATATCGTCTATTATCACACATCTGTTATTTCGAGAGTATATTTTTCTCACCTTTTCGCATGCTAGAGAAAAATTGTTTAGTGTTTGCAACTATAATCACGCAGAAAAATGATTACAATAAATCGCGATCGAGAAAATCATTTTTTAAATTAAATTATGCTATGATATCAGTGACGATAATCTCATATGCATGTCACTACTACCATTTTACTATAAAAAATATAGTTCGGGCCAAAAATAACTAATTAGTTTTCTCTTCAACTATTTTTTCTCTCTCAGTGTAAACTGACCTCGCGACGAAGTTCCTCGTGATGTTTAGTAAAGGTAATTTATGTCAAATACTGCCCATTTCGAGATAACCGGATAGCGTGAGAAGATATTTTTTCCAGCAATAATTTGTAATACTCCCTATGTTACTTCACGGTATTAATAATCAAGTTGCAAGTTGCAAATTATCAAAAGAGAAAACTATAAATCAAATGAACTTATATAAATTATAAACCAAATTTGAAGGATATCAAGTGGATCATGTAAAAAAAGCTCCAGTCACCTTCAAATAACAAAATATTCCGACTTACGTCTTTGAAAAAATAAACCTTAAAGAATCAATTTTTCTGCTACAATTAATTATAATATACAAGAATAGAAAAGATCGAAATTAAATTAACGCCGACTTAATTTCGTTAGTATAAAGCAAATTTGAAGACATTAGACTCGAAAAAGAAGGATAATTAGAAAATTTCCACAGTCGGGTACTTTAACTTACGCCCTTTATGACGACTATAAAAGAATTAATTTTCCTAGCGCGATTGTTGCGAGAGGAAAGGATGTGGCGAGTCGCTCTTCTCAGGGGATGATTCCGCCGCTCTGACTCACCGGAATTCCCCGGCCTAAAAACAAGGAAAGAGAAAGAGAGAGACGGAGAGAGGACATCTTCCGTGTCCTCTCTCGACATTGCGTCGCGCGGCGAGGCCATAGTATATGACATCATCAGTATCCGTATCGACCTCTCGATAAATCACAGTGCTTGCCAGTCACAGACGTACACAGTACGCCCCGTTATTCATCTCATTTGCGTAATAATGCGTAAGCAATGCGCGAATCGGAACTACCGGAATTTTTCGTGTATGTGCACGCGCGACATCGGCGCACCGCGATCATTCCCCGAGAAGATACAGTCGTTTAAGCGAAATAAGGTGCAGAGAGAAGCCACAAATAAAACCGAATAGAAGATGACGCAAACTGATCTTGCTCGTTCATCCGTCCCGAAGTAAATATCGGCGATTTTCGCGTCGGCGGCGGAGAGTCGCGCGATGAAGTTCGCGGAAAAATCGCAGCTCGATACGCCGAAGGGTCGCCGTTCTGTTTATCGGGTTCTCCGCGAAGAATCGTGCAAAATGTAGTAATTAGTTTAGCGCGACGTAATTTACGTTCCACAACAATAATTCGTATCCGCGACACAGCCGAGATTAGCGAGACTAACGACCCCCGGGATGCTTTTAGCGATCCGCAAAAAATTCGCCCGCCTGCGATATAAATGTTTTTTGTTATTTTATATATATATATATATATCCACGAGTGCGGCGCCGGTGATGGTGTATAAATTGCGTATCTATTTTTCGTTCATTAGACAAGGGCGATGAAAGCTCAAAAAGTCAGATTGCTGAAATAAAACTCATCAGAGAAGCTGCTGTTTATCGAAGGCCCTCGTCGTATTCGACTCCCTTGTATATCGAGCGTCGACGAACAGAGCAATTAAAAGACTATAACAGGAAGGGGAGAGGAAGGGAACAGTCGTATTCGCCCTATGTATCGATTTTTCCGCGGACAATCGGGCGGACGAGCGCGCTGAATGAATCGAAAATAAACGAGCGATCGTTCAGAAATTCCGGATCTGCCGCGGCCATTAGGCGCTCGCTCTCCTTCGTAGAGAAGCTCCTGCTTCGCGAACACAGACAAAGGACCGACGACGACGACGCGGATGATTTAATACGCCTAAAAGGTGTTCGGGAAAAATCGCGCGTTTCCTGCGAATTGCGGATGCCAACGAACCGACGGAGAATCGCCTAAATAATTCAGAAGGGAAGGGAGAGAATCCGATGGAACCTCTTCGCGCCGTGGAAACCGCGTCGATTTGTCGAATTCCGTGCGAATTGTTTTCTCGACGGAGGAAACAATTATTTTCGCCGAAGAGAGATAATCAATGTTGAATTATTTTAAAAACGTTGAATTATTAAAAAAAAAAAGAGAAAACAATTAATCCCGTCTCCAAACGAATCAATTAATTAATCACGAGTGTTCACGCGCGTTCGTCGAAATAATTAAACATAACCACCGTAAGAGAGAGAGTGTGCGCGATGGCCCCGATGACCTTAATGGGGAAGCGATTGCTCTTCAAGGACACCGAACGGGGGCGGAAGAGAGCGAGGGAGCGAGCGGAGACTTCGCGTGCACCTCGTTATATACGATAATGTTGGTCAACGAACCCTCCTCGCGCGATAGCGCTGGATCAATTGAAATGCACCCCTCGTGCGCGCCGCTGTCCCAGGCCAGCCATTGCTACTACGATGCAAGGGGCGCTACATTTCCTTGCCCGAAACGTCCCTCTCGAATACGGAACTCCTTCGGGTTAAAGCACTCGCCCAGGCATGCACTTTGAGATACGGGCGCTCGATTTGGAGCGACGCAAACGCGATTTTACCTCCCGTTTTTATGCCACTTCAATCGCCGTCGTGAAGCTTCACAAAAGAATTCTGCCGAGTAATATCATTCTGTAAAATCCTTCTTTTTGCATCTCTTCGCGAATACCGACCGCTTTCGTTAGAAGTTCGTCAAAAATTCAGAAACAAAAATTCAAATATTTATAGGCTCTACTCTCTAACCCAAATAGACCTTCGTGATCGTTACGATGTGAGACAATCGATAATATACATTATCGATATTTATGAAGTAAATATATTCTATTAAATTAATTATTAAATTTACGCTGTATAAGAATGTAAATTCCTTGTTGTATTGATGCAGCAACAAATTTACTAAGACTTATACTTAGATTTTCATATTACACTTATTATGATATCATATGGAATTATTTGCGACAAATTTTGATCACTCTTTTCGTATTTCTATTTCGTCATTCTGTGTGATAAATATAAGTACAATCCGATTAGTCATAAAAGATTCAATATTGCTGAATTTCGCCGCTGATTTAATATGCATTAAAGTTGCTGTCAAGTTTGTGTATGTCATTTTAAAATTATATCCGAAAAGCAAAGTGGCCACTAAGTCACTCGAGTTCGAGTGATATTTCATTTATATAAAGAGTGAATTTTTCACTCTCTTTAAATCATTGACTGAATATTTCCACTTAAAATTGAGGAATGAATCTGATTTGCACAATTCGAGACAATAGCCTTAATATTTTACAAACACTAATTTCTCGATTACGCACAATATGTTTACATATGCGTATATTATAACAGTTGACTAATTCGAAAAAGCGACTCCGTTGAAAAATTCATCTGAATGTCATAAAATGTGAAGTCCATTCTCCAGATTCTCCACCGTTTGATAAAAAAGTGCTTGAACATTTTTTTATGGGATATAAAGTTTCATAGAGGTAAACTTTATGTCACAGAAATAAACCTTATATGTCTCACAAATAAATTTCCAAGTAGTTTCTTTCAGCATAGACCTATTTTCCTTATCCTTAAGAGACAGAATCTCGTTTTTATTTGAAATGTGACAAAACTTCATGCTCTCCTCGGAAAATTTAAAACTGTCCAATTAAACACTCGAGGATCATAACGAAAATTTCACCGGGGAAACATGTCAACGATGAACTTTTATTCCAACAAAAGAATACCAGCAAAAGAATTCTTTTTCATAAATAATACTTTCAAAACACTCTATACGGGGTGGAGTTGCTGCCGCGACTGATACGACGACGATGGCGAGCTCGTGACTTGACCATCCGTAATACCAAATGGTAAACAACGTCACCGCGCTACAATCTACGGGGATATTTCACGCTCACACACGGGGTGGATTTTATCGAACCTAGATAAAAATTTCACGACGACCGTTGTAGTGAGCGTTCCACTCGTGGGGAGATAGGTGCGCGATAATGTTCGCGTTATCGTTCGTGTTCTCATCGACGTCGCAACAAATAAAACGTTACGTGCCTCGTGCACTGTGTATCGATTAATATAACGTGCCGTGTAGCGACTGTATAGCGTGCAAAGATCGCGAGGATGCCGGATAACGCTAATTTGGAGATACTGCGTTTAGTCAAGGGATCAATGAGGAGAGAAACAAAGAGAGCGAATGGGTGAAAGAGAAAGAGAGAGAAAGAGAGGGGGAGAGAGTGAATTCTCAGAAGGATGTGCTCTTAAATAGCGAGCACGCTATAATTTTTCCGGAGAGCAAGGGGAGGAACGCGATGGAATACGCTTATAATCCGCTTTTCGAAACAACGAGCCAGGCCGTAATTAAAAATTTTGTAAAACCTCTAAGGCTCTGTGTCGAGCGCGATATATCTGGAATAATTTTTATAAATCACACGAAAAACAAAACTTTAGTTGAATTAAGCAAATTTCTAATAAAATACGAACAAACCAAATGTTTCGGCTAAAAACACAAGAATTATGTTCGTTAAGATTTCTGGATTCTGGATTTTCCGTGCGAAGTAACGTCGTCGTTTTACCAAAGGAAAAAGAATAAGAAAAACGAGTTTGATATCACGCCGCAATTACTGCAGCCACGTGGCAAGAATCGTATGGAAACATGTGGATTACGTGAGACGAGGACTTTAATCTCTCGACTACTTCGCCTCTGACGAGGGTCTCGACGCAGTGCACGACGTATGTGTGTATGCGTGTGTATGTACGCGGGAACCAATCAGCTATCCACCTGGTCATTATATTATTTCCCCCTCTGCGGGAGATACGCTCGCATTTCATATACGAGGTGCGCCTCGCGAGTCGCGCGACGTCAGCTCCGCGCTAACACGTCTACGACAGGAATCGGCAGAAAGAAGTTTCGCATCAGAGCGCGAAAATAATGTGGTTTTGTGCGCAACGCGTCGACCTTTCGGGGACAAGCGGAAAATGTTTTCGAGATAGACCAACGTTCGCTAAAGAGACTGTTTCGTAGAAAGTGCGTGACTTCTGACACACCCTGCGTATTCGGCGATATTTACACTGTATTCCCTGGTTCGTTACGCCCATACATCGAATTAAATCGCCGAGATGTTACGCGAAATAACATTCATGTGGGGTAATTATTGTGTCGAGAACAACATTTGCGTGTATTCCATGTACACATTAATAGAAATTACGGACTTTTGCTTCGTCAAGGAATTTGCCGATATTATGCCAACCGATCTTCTTAATGAAAATCTCTCTATTTCCCCTTCCCCCCTCTCTCTCTTTCTTCTCTTTCTATCTCGTTTTCCCGCAATTTCGCTTAGAGAATAAAACACGCTGACACAAATCGCACTGGATTTTCCATATCCGCCGCTTTCGTCGTCGATTCGTCAACGTTGACGGGAAAACGCATATCGCGCCAGACGAATGCATCACTCCAAGGCAACCGGCGGCGACTTTGTTGCGTAAACCGTAAATCACCACGCTGGACGACGGTTTTATGCGCGCCCCGATCGATTCAACTTTTTCGCAAACTCCGCGAGCGAGCCGACGCGCAATCTTCGCTAAAACACGCTCAAGGAAGAAGTCACCTCTCTCAGGAAGGAAGTTGCAGTAACGTCTCGAAGACTGAGAAAACGGGAAGCTAATACCTCGAGCTTGTATTACTACGAGAAATATTATTTTTCATCGAAAAAATTCGATACATCTCTCTCATCTTTTAATTTTTAGTTATTTCTTGTTTTCTCAGTTCTGAAATAATTTTTCTAGTGTAGCGCGGATATTCAAGGTTCAAGTTATATTACAAACTGTGAAAAAAATTTTTCCATCGAAAATATTCGATATATCTCTCTCGTCTTTTCGCTTTGTATCATTCCTTATTTTCTTATTTTAAACGTCGGATGGTCCTGAAATAAAGTTTCCGATACAGCTCGGGTATCCAGGGCTCTGGAGAACGTAACAGACGACCCTGGTCGAGGAAGAAGCATTTAGTTAAGTGTATTCGTCGCCTAGCGAAAAAGAGAAAGAGCCGCTAAATCATAAATGACGGGACGCCTGCCGTCGCGAATGAAACGGCCGCGAGGCTGAAAAAACGCGCCGACGTCTAAGCGCGTCGCGCTCTAAATCAGACGCATGTTTCACGCTTAAGCTCACCCCCAAGGAAAATAAGGAAGGAAAGGACGCAGACACACATACACATACCGGCGGCATTCCCCTAAACATAGGCTCGATACGGGCTGGCTTCTTCGATTTCACGAGTCCTCTGCGAGAACGGAGAGGAAGCAATACACGGGTCTCTCGCGAATCGATGAGCTAATTGAATTAGGAGAAACTTTTGGCGACGAATAATGCAAACCTGTCGCAGGTGGCAGAGCACGATCGATGCGAAACCAAGCTTGTCGGCTGATCGTATACGGGAGAAATATGAGAAATAAAAGAACAGAACGCACGTGAGGGACAAGTCGAACGTAACGAATTTGGCGGATGACGAGAATTCGACGGTACAAATTGATGAAATAATTTATCTCGAAAATAACTAAACTTGATTGAGAGGGAGAGAGAGAGAGCAATAAGCTTTCACGAGGTATTCAATATCCTGCATATTTTCACGAAGTATTCAAATATCCTCCATATTTTCTCTAAAAATATATTTGCGCTATAAATTGCTCGCGTCGTTTTGTTGCATCGTATGGACCCGCGTCCGAGAAAATCGTCAGCGAATGACCCGCGATCTTCGTTGATCGAAATGTTAAAAACAGCGTCTTCGAGTCGACGTTTCCACCGGCTAACCCTCACAGACGAAAAGCGAAACGAGCCAAGCCGGGGCGCTTCGTAAGATCTCACCAAGAGTCATTACCTCCACGCTAAGAGAGAAAGAGAGAGAGAGAGAAAGAAAGACGGCAGTAATAATCGGAACGAATAGTCTCGCGCGTTCGTCCGAACGACGTGCAAAGGAGAGGAGTCGCGCCTATTCCCAAAGGGGCCGTAGGGGATTCCCTCGGCGCGCTGCCGGTCTGTCCGTGGCACCCCACGTCGTCCCTCGTGTCGTCCCAGCCGCCCCCGCCGGCCGATTCCTCGGGGGCCGTGCGCACGCGTGGAAAATTGTGTCTGATAACGCGCGGGCGTCCCGACGTCGGTTAGTATCGGCCGCAACGCCGTAACGTCGCGACGTTGGGGTGTGCTGCGTCTTTCCTCCCCGCGTACACCGTACACCACGTATTTGCACGTCTTCGCCGGAGAAGAGTATCGTCCAACTACGCGATCGCGGAAGATGAAACGGCGACCTGTCGTCCCCAAGAGTCGTCAGCGATCGCCGCCGCTCTTGCTGCTCCATGTCGCTTCACTTGTCGTGCGACCACGACCGGAAGAATAGCGGATCTCGCGAGGTACGATCGGCTCGGTTCGATTTTGCACAGCTTAGGATATCCATCAGATATTCATTCGGATGGCTTCATCGTCGATCTTGTTTTGTCTCGCGCATCGCGAAAAACTCTCAACCCTCGCGGGTTTTACGGTCGCAATTTTTTTACGACCGTCGTGCCGTGTATACGAGTAAAAGCGGGAGACCGCGAGAGTATGTTAATTTAAAAGCACCACCCGCTGCTTCACGTTGGCAAAGAAAGAGAGAACGGAAACGACCGACGGGGTCTCATTCCGTGTAATCAACACGCATTGACTTCTCGTGGCATGGTGAGGCAACGAGAGGTATTACCTCGTCTTATTTTCGACCGACGGCACGCAATAATAGCGACCAGTCAGATATATATACGTTTACAAGCATTTTCACGATGAAAATGACTGTCACTGTTATCTCTCTCGCGAAATATTGACATTCCTCGACGGGCCACGCAGCAGCGCGTAAAGCGCCGTGTTGCAAGAGGCGGAGAGCTCCATTCAACCTTCTCAAAAATCAATCGCGATTCCGCCGTTTTTCGGCGAATTTCCGCACGCGCCGCACGCCCCATCCGCGCCGAGTCGAGCTTTCAACACGAGTCACACATTTTGCTGAAGTTGAAAACGTGGACTGAAATCTCGATATTTCTTTCCATTCGACAGAAGGACGCATGTGAGAGACGCGGCGGTACGCTTTCGCGGTGCGCAACGCGGTGAAAACTTCTTACACGGCGAGCCCGTGTGCAATCTCGAGTTGCAGTGACCGCAATGTCGCAGTGATTTACTCGACCAATCGACCAATCGACCAACGCACGCAGCCATGCAGACCGCCGGATCGTTCGCGGCCTTCCTGTTATCCTGGCTAATTGCGACAAGGATACCGGTCTTGGGTATGTGCAAAAATATTTCGAGAAAGTAACCTGATTAGTCAAATATATGTAAAGGCTCTTCGTAGAGAAACAATTTAACGTGAAGAGACCATGAGACCTGTGAGAGCTTAATCGTAGTTTTTTGCTGCGACTGCTAATTAGAATTATTCTATGAAAGATTTTCCTCTCACGAGAAAATCCTCATAGGAGGATTTTACCGTTTAAAATAGGTCACACGTCGAATTATTTTTCGTTCTACATTTCAAACGTACGCGCTGAACGTAAATAATTTGATCATAGGTTGAGGTAAAAAGCACCAATGACTGGACTCTAATAACACCGCTACTTAACTCTGCACATTTTTATTTTTAAAGACGAATTTTGACATTTTTGGTTTTTAAAGACGAATATTTAAGTTTTTAACGTAGAGAATACATATGTATATATAAAAGAGAATGTCTGTATGTGTGGTCTATTAACTAGTAAACCTTTTGACCGATCTTAACCAAGTTTTACATAGTGACTTTCTAGATCCTGCGGAAAATCTAGGCTTCATGAAATCTAAATGCATTCCACTCGCCGATTTCCCTCTAATAAAACTTTGTGATAATTTAAGTTTAGATATTCTAGAAACTCGAACAACACTCGATAATTCAAGCTAATATTCGATATGAAAAGTTTAAATATTCGTATTTAAAGACCAAAACAATGTCCAGAGTTAGATGCCAATGTTATTAGTGTTTGGGCATCGGTATTTTTATTCTATGTCATTCTCGTTATTTTATTACCGTTGACGTGACTCGCCAATATTTCGCGGGTATAATATCGCAATTTGAGACAACGTTGGTAACATCGATGATGATGATAGACTGTATCGCAAGCGCATTCACGCGTCACGACGTCCTAACCGAATTACTTAAGCCGCACCAAATCCATGATTAATTAATTAACCCAGCGCGGCTATTGTATGCTAAATCGCCGCGTTTAAACGTCTCATTTGCAGTTCCACGCCGAAAACATCGCGGCGCAGTATTTGTTGTTGACGTCGTATTAAACGGCTGACGCGTCGAAAGTAATAAGCGCGGCCGCGCCATTATCGAATCTCGCTAAGCGTAACACACACACATACATACACTCCCTCGTTAATTGCGAGCACCGCAGAACTTTGGGCGATGAATTTTTCAGGGGAGCTATCTCGATCGATATACCGACGACAAATCATCTTGACGAGTCCAATTTCGGCCGCGTAAGAAATTCATCCGTTCGCACGCGACAGCTTGATGTCGCGGCGGTGATAATTCATCCGATTTTGGGTTTCGCAACGTGCGACACAGTCGAAAGTCTCATAGAGATGGCCGATAATCCAACTTGGTTCACGGCAGCGATTGTCGCTCGAATAATCGAGTCTGCGTGCGCGACAACGGGGTTGACCTGGGGTCACCCTATTACACCGTTCCCTAATTGCCGGAGAGCGGGAATTGAGAGGGTGGCTAAGGGATTAACCTTTACACTGGGCGCGTAATTCTCCGTGTGGCAGATGCGCCGCGTTTTCCTAATGCATCGATGCCTCCACAACTACCACCTCCACCTTCGCCGCACTCATCCAATTATCCTTGGCTCGTGCCGCTGGTAAATGTCGGCGCGGTGGAGGCGGCGGCGGGACATACGCGAGCCTACGTGAATCTATTTCGCGATCTTTCTTGCGGTCGTAACGTTGTGGCCGACGTAACATATTAGGTGGTAAACTTAGTTCCTGTGGTTTTTTTGTTTAAAAACTCATTTATTTCGACATCAAAAGCAAAAAATACATTAATCGAAGTATTTTCCCTCGCTAGCTATACATTTTTCCCATCTTTCGGGCAACGCGTAGATTCCGCGACGATAGAACGATTGGTCTTTTGATGCAATCCATTCGTCGATCCATTTTCGCACATCCTCGTAATTTCTGAAGTGTGTATCCACCAAGCCGTGCTGCATCGACCGGAACAAGTAATAGTCCGAAGGAGCTAAGTCTGGTGAATACGCTGGGTGCGGGAGAACTTCCCACTCGAGCTGCATCAGTGTTTCTTTGACGGCTTTGGCAACGTGTGGTCGAGCGTTGTCGTGCAAAAGCATGACTTTACGTCGATTGCTGGCTACTGCTGGCCTTTTTTCCAACAATGCTTCATTCAGACGGTTTAATTGTGATTGATATCGATCCCCCGTGATACTTTCGTTCGGTCTGAGTAGCTCATAATAAACGACGCCGTGCATATCCCACCAAATGCAAAGCATTGCTTTGTGGCCATGAATATTTCTCTTTGGTGTGGATGTCGATGGTTGGCCAGGGTCTACCCATGATTTTCTTCGTTTAGGATTATCGAAGTATATCCATTTTTCATCGCCAGTCACTATGCGCCACAAAAAACTCTTCTTTTTCTGCCTGGCGAGCAGAGAAATAGAGATGTTTAAGCGATTCGCAATGGCATTTGCGGTTAATTCGTGTGGTACCCATTTTCCCTCCTTTTGAATTTTTCCCATTGCATGTAGACGTTTGGAAACAGCCATCGGAGTAACATTTAATGCTGCAGACAATTCTTGGAGCGTTTGAGTAGAGTTTTCGTCCAATAATGCCTGCAAATCGGTGTCTTCAAACTTTTTCGGTTGGCCTGAGCGTTCTTTATCATTGACATCAAAATCACCACTCTTAAATCGCTGAAACTATACTTGGCATGTTCTTTCCGATGGAGCATAATTGCCATAAGCTTCGAAAAGCAATTTATGAGCTGCAGCTGCAGTTTTTTTCAAGTCAAAGTAATGAAGCAGCACATGTCGAAAAAACAACTTATCACGTTCCATATTTAATCAAAAAAAAAAATAGCACTGCTCGCTTAAATGAATCTCTTCGCACTGAATTTTATTGACAAATGTCTAACCTCTAAAATGCAGCCAGTTTCAGATGTCAAATTACACCTATAACTAACATCATCTAACTGTGAGCCGCAGGAACTAAGTTTACCACCTAATACGTAACGTAGCGTTGCGATCGTATCTATGCAATTCTAACACTGTTAATTACGGCCTTATACAATTATACAGCGTTGCAGCCACGAGATTACAATTAGAACGCTATAGTTGCGTGAATTGTGGTATACAGGTTGAGTAGGCATCTGGAACATTTCCAAGGCAAAAAACACAGTTGACCTTCTCAGAGAGATTTTCCGGGTTACTCTGCTTAGAAAAAAGCGTTGCCACCACAAGACCTTTTCTTCCAAGTAAAGTAACTTCGAAGATCCGCGAAGATCAGTTATGTTTTTTGCTCCCAAGATATTCCAGGTGGCAATAGTTAAACTCATCCTGTATAATAACGTCATATAAAATTACAAGGCGTGCATCAAGCTACGAAATTACGGTGACATTGCCAACGGGACGCGCCAACGGGAACTTGCATTTAGTTGTGAGCTTAGCAGGTCGGCGTTAAATTGGCCCCTCCGTCCCCGCACCCCACTTTACCTCCCTATTTGCATCGAGAATATACGCTCTGTGTAGCTGGCTTTAATCCGATTCTTACACCCGTCTGTTTACGAAATATAATTCTCGCGAAGCGTGCACGTCAGGCGAGTCAACGCGCGAATTTCGCGAACGGGGCAGGCGGCTCGCGAGGGTGCTGCTACGCGCGGAGTGCGAAGTTGCGGAACCGGGCGCCGCTCGATTTCTCACGCACCCTTGCCGGTATTATTATCGATCTCGCGCGAACGGCCGCACACGAGCCGCGAAAGAGGGTCTCGGGCAAGGGTGCATTGATAGAGGGGCTGCGATAGCGCCTTCGCGGAACGCGACTCCAGGTGCAACCGTCGTCGGGGTCGGTTTGCCCTTCGAGGCGCCCCGCGGGAACTCCGTGGTATCCGAGGCTTACGAAGTCGCATAAGACTTTGAAAAAATCACTGGCCTCGAAAGCCCAACGAGAGGAAACCGCGAAATCGAGAATTCGATTGATGGTAAATCTGATCAATTAAGAAAGAACTAAAAATAATCGCGCTACAATAACGAGCTTAGCTCTGCGTACGCGCTATTAAATAAGATCTGGGAAACTGTCCATGATCTAGGAGAAAGTACTGACTTGGAGAGAAGCCAACGAGAGGAAATGAAGTGATGGAATTTAATCGATTATAAGTGAATTTAAGAATTATTTTTAATCGATTTTTCCAACCTCTGGGAACCAAGCAACAGTTAAATCATATGTCAGTCTTTGTTTTTGTTCAAATTAGAAAGATATATGATCTAATTGTTAATTAGTTTACCAAGAGATTGAAAAAATCGGCCCTAAATTAACCCTTCCTGGTCACTATGGATCACTAACTGATCCGTGCTTCGACTTTGAAGCTGTACATCTATAAGAAAGAGAGAGAGAAAAAGAGAGAGAGAGTTCCCGGCTTATAATAGAGTTTTCCCCTATCCTTACTCAAAGATTGAAATTTCCTCTTTCGGTAAAGACTACCATCGAATTAATTGCGTTCCATCAATTTTTGCGTACTTGCGTACAGACAAATGAAAAAATGAACTGTGCGAGGTAGCATAACGTCGAATTAGCTTACTCGTTTTCTCCTCTGATCCTTTCGAATTCTTTGAACGACATTGACGGACCGGCCGTAACTTGTTCAAGCCGGCCACGCGAAGGTTGTACCGGTGACATTCGCGCTTGACCATGCAACGATCGCGATGTCGCGTGCCAACCGGACCGACATTCTCACGTGGCGGCGATGAACCGCGAGAGAATCGATACCACCCTTCCGCGTACAGGTGTATTTTCTGCCGACGATTCTAGCCAATACGACGTCACGAGCGCGACAAGATCCGAGCCGCACGGGGTGTTCTCGGTGTACAGCTCGCGCGGTACATCGCGATTAATTCGCCGTAGGACAAGGCTACATTTCAAAGGTCGTTCCGACGCAACGGCGTTTAGATAAATGGTAATGTCGCGAGTTGCGAAGCGAGTTTCTTTCTTTTTTATGAGAACCGTCAAAAGCCACGCGACCTTGGAGCCAGTGGAGCTACCATCACCATCGTCATCGTTTACTTAAACTATGACGTCAGTCATAGTCGACGTTATAGTCGAAGCGAGTTCGGCGTATCTCAAGTACCCACTAAGCGCGTCGCGAGCACAACAGAAGAAAAGTGCTCGATTGCACGCGACGCGGGATAAAAGGAGGCAATTTTGCGCCGTCCAATCCCGAAGATAACGAAAGGCACGGAGACGCTGTGCCGTTCGCGTTATCGTAGCATGGACGACGGTATCGTCCTTCTCGACTCGCCTGGTATCGACGGTCCGCCCGGATGCGGTTTTTTGCTCCTTTTCTTGCGTCGCGACCCCGACGCATTAACGCAGGGGAAGGATACGACGAGGGCGCGTTGCTGCGGGGGTTGCTTCCACCCCCACAACCCACGCGGCGTTCTGCGGAGCGCTCCTGCTCCGCGCCGGTTTATTGCTCGCGTCACGCTACCGCGTTCGCCGGCTGGCTGGCTGGCCAACGAAATTCGGCATCGATTTCGCCAACGAAGGCATAGCGAGTTTCGATATGGAAGATACGCCATTCAGTAACACCGCGCGACCTCGGCCACTTTTTCGCTCGCGTCGAGGTCACCGCGGAACCACCACGCGGTTCGCATCTTCTCCACGGCGTTCATCGCTGTCGGGCCACTGTTTTCCCGAAAAACTACTGGTAATCTCAAGTGACTCAAGTAACGGATAATCTCAATCGCGACTTGAATTGTAAAGGATCACTGAGACGCAACGTCACACACACACACATATTGATTATTTAATTAATCATTCGCGTAGAATCATATTTTTTGGGTCATACAATTTAGGTCTGTCGCACTCGGGCAACATGGAACTACCATATAATTTTATTGAAAATCAATATTTTTGAACACATTTCTGTCCCAGAGAAGTAGGCAAGCGTCAGCTACTCGATAGTAGCGCAATAATATGAAAATCTGTGGACAGACCTGCGCTATTTTCAAATTTTAACCGAATATTTGTTCGGATCTGCTGTTGTAACATCATGATAAGCAGTTAATTAATGATTTATTTATTTACATGTAAGGTTTTAATTACGAGATTAGTAGGATTCACTGCCGTGCGCGAGCGTGTAATTTAATGAGCACGCGATACCAAAACGCACCGGACGACAGGAAGTTAAATGCGCATGGGCTAATGACGCGCTGCGGAGGGAGTAGAAGCGTGCATTTTTTCGCGTCAGACGCACAAAGTAGCACATTGGGAATCGTGCACATCGTGAGCTACCGCAATCGGAAAAGCATCAGAGTGAGAAATGAGAGATTCATATATACACAAGATATAAACGATCCCGTCGTCTGGCGAGGGAAAATATTAGCGTTTTGCGCGCGCGTTATTCCGCCAGAGGTAACAGAGGCCGTAATTTCACGAGGTCTTTCATTCTTCGGGCGGCCTTCGCTTTCACGAATTCTTAAATATCGCAACACCCGACATACCCACGGCGAAACTAGGACGTCGAATCCGGTACAATAGAGTCCACTGTTGACGGGATCCTGAAAGGGCCCCTTATGACGTTATCGATAGAGCCCGCTGCGCGCAAGGTCGATAAGTACAAATCGTCGCGGAACCTTTCGTTGCGCGACCGTCGCGACGTTTATCACCTCGTCGCCAATAATGCCTCACTATTGGCGCGAGAAACACGTTCGTATACACACCTAATGTCCGATCATGGTCTACCGCGAGACAGCCGCGAGCCGCCCCGACGGGATCGATAATCGAAACATTTGCACGTGTTCGGCCGACGACGACGAAGCGTCACGAATAAATGTTAATCCGACGCAACGCCCACGCGTGTCGCTGTTTCTGCGAGAAATTAATGAACGTTATAAACGACGGGCGGGCGAGTTTAGAATAAAGTGGACAAATGGAACGCGCGCGGCAGAAGCGTAAATCGCGAGACGTCATTTGCTAAAAAGAAAAATCAGATAAAGTACCGATGCCTGGACTCTAATAACACTCTGGACATTCTCATTGCTTTGGTCGTTTTATACGAATATTTCAACCTTTAACGTAGAATATATGTATATATTCAATGTATATCTGTATGTATACAATAGGATGTCTGTTTGTCATACATATTCCCTATAGACTTCTAAAACCTTTGACCGTTCTGCATCAAATTTTGCATAGATACTCTCTGGAATCCTGCGGAAAATATAGGCTACCATGACATCCCATCCTTTCCTCCTAAATTTCATCCCCTCAATACTTTATGATAACCTTGGCAACGCTGGGTGATTCAAGCTAGTATTCTATATTGACAGTTTAAATATTCGTATTTTTCGAACCAACCATACTCTTTTTTTCCTGTGTACTTTTATCTTAAGTCAGCTATTTCCTAGATAGAATTCTGCGACAGTTCCGTGACATGAACGTCAAGCGAGGGATCAGAGTTACGAGTCGCGATAATTCGACGAAACGTTCGCGAAACGATTCAATGATGGCTCAACGATGGCCTTTCTCGCACGAATCCGCATTTTTAACGGTCGCAAATGCGACGACACGACGACAGGCTTACGCGTTTACGAGACAATGATAGGCGATCAGCGGAACTTTACAGCGAAGATAAAAATTTTGATCCTCGCGGCCGCGTCACGACGAGACGACTCGACACTTCTCACGTTAACGCCCAGTCATCGTGCACCATGAATAGTAATGAGAACGACGAGACCCCTTGTTAATGATGCGTCGTAATAAGCGGCGATGCGAAACGTACGACGTTTCGGTGGTCGGTCTCTTCCCCGGCAGAGTTACGGACTCGGACTCGTCGGCAATACGTTCCGCCGCAAAATTACGGTTGCCAGGTACCGGACACAAAAGGAGGAGCGTTAGTTACAAGCGAGCGGGTTAACTCCTTCGTGAGCGGGTTTTCTTGAAAAATTTATTATGACTACTCCGTCGTGTGACCGCACGGTGCCGGTGGCATAAGTTAATTTATGTCATCTCGCGTAAAAATAAGTTGGCCAACGAAGGTGGAAAGGTCGAAAACTAAGAGTCTCTCTCTCTCTCTCTCCCTCCCCCTTCTCTCGCTCTTTCAGCGTCGTATCGTTTTACGAGAGTGCTATTCTATCCCGAAGTTAGTTATTGATTTTTTCATAAATGCGAAGCGCGCTCGCAAGAATTATAACAGGCGACCCCCCCTAGTTTCTCTCTCTCTTTCTCTCTCCCACCTCTGCTGCGCGTCGGAATTTTGAATTGTAAATCCTCTCGCTCAACTCGCCGACAACAATCACGAATAAACGCGCACGCCGTCGCTACTGTGCGAGAGAGGTCGCGCGGCAAAATCAAACATCGCGTGCCGCCGCGCCGAAATCGTTAATCAAGACGGGTCTTGAAAGCAACCCTCACCCCCGTCGCAACATAATCAAAGGGCGCGCATGCATTATGCGCAGGTCGATTCTCGGTGGTCGCCCGCGCGGTTTGGCCGCGTATAAGAAAGAATCGCAACAATCAGCTTGACTCGTTAATGAAACCCTGCAAGTCGTTCGAAGAGATTGGGGAGCTTATCGCGCGAAAAAAACACGTAGTGCCAGTGGTAACGGTGCATTTCTAGGAGTAAAGTTTCGCGAAACTCTCGAATACAAAGTTGCAGTTAATTGTCGGGCGGGGTATTAATTCTCTCTCCCTCTCGTCCCGTGATTCAGATTTCACAGTTAAATATACAATAGTTAAACACCCAAAAATACAATCTTATTTCTAACGGAATCCTCTTATATATACACCAAGAGAAAAAATGTCAGAAAAATAAAAAATATTTATCTTATGGATACTCTCTAATAATATACTTACTTCTAAATTTTTTTATTTAAATAAAATAAACAATTGCTTTCATCAGAAGCCAAGGTTTCAAGAAAATGTATATTTCTTTATTTGAAAAATTGTATATTAGTATAAAAATAAATATATTATTTTATGTACATAAAGATTCCACCACAAGAATAAGATTATATTTTTTGGGAGAAATTACATATTTAACAAATGCATTTAAGCATCGCGTTCAATAGAAGAAGTGACTAACTTAAAATCAATTAAGGTCAATCACGGCCAGGATATCACCTATAGTGGTGCACTCGAGGATTTCGAGCACGGTGCGGTAAACGGAATGCGAGCAAAACAGTTTCTGTGAGCACGAAATTCTCCCGAAATCGCTTGCTCGCTTCGCCGTTTCTCGACTGTTCTCAAGTACTCTCTATGAATCATTGCCTGACGACTGTTCTCTCCCAGAGAATTAATAGCCAACAACATCGAAAGGAGGTCCCGAGGTCCTTGAGGAAAGTGCATCTGAGTATGTTCCCTAAATTGCGTCCCTTCTCGCCGAAAAATGCAGTCCGCCTCAACGTTTTGCGCGAACAAATCGCCAGCGATTTTCTCGAGCAACCACGCTTTTGTTGAACGCGATTGCTTCCCGCTCGTTTCCGCGTTATCTGTTTGTATACGAAAGAACGCGCGCGCATTAGGTAGTGCGCGTGTGATAATTTAATTAATTATCCGCTAAGTAAAAACGACAATTCCGAGGGGTGATGCGTGAAGGGACATTTAATCAAATTAATAATTCCATCGCGCGCGCAGTGCAAACGCCACGGGAAAATGTCGACAAATGACGCTTTTGAGCGAAAGTAGACTAGAATCGTGCGCGTCACGAACGTGTTCTCCGCGGTTTTCAGAGAGCTTTGACATCTCTTTTAGCGTTCCAATAGCGATACGCTCGTTTCCCGCTGCGTAGGAGATCAACAGTGATTCAACCGAGCGAATATAACGAGATCAAACGCCTTCGCGTCAGAATGAAATTCGAGAATTTATCGCGCAGCTACAAAAACGCCAAAGCGAACGCTTGGCACGCATATAGCGCCATATAGCTTTAAGCGAAACAAAACAGAGTACCGTCAAAGGGTTGCTCTTTCGTGCCTACATCGTAAACCACTCGCGGCGAACCATCCGAATAATATTTCGCGAATTTAATGACGCGATGAGAGGGGATAGAGTTGACGATGGACTTGACAATAAACCAAATAATTATTTTCCGTCTATTACTCCAATCATCGCGCATTGCACACGTGTATCGACCGGTGCGCTCTGCATTTGCTTGTGTATACGTGCGAACGTAACCACACACACTTACAGACGCATCTATACATTGCTGATGTATGGCAGAAAATAAAGCTCCGGCCGTTGTTCGAGGCATGCGAGTCCCTGACATTAACCTCGTCCGGGTCGTCCTTCGCTTTTCCGCGTATTCCTAATCTTCCTTATCGAATCCTCAACAAAAGAGAGAGAAAGAGAGAAAAAGAGAGAGCGCACGAGTCCTAGTCCGACAAGGATATTATTATAATTTCATAGCACTACTCCGAATCGCGCGCACGTGCACGGCTAACGACAGCTTCGTTGCATAAGGCGGTGCATATAACGGTTGACCGACACACAATGATAAAGAGATCGCGCAGTGTAAAGTAGCTGTGTAAAGAAGCGCAACGGAGTGTAACGCGTTCCGAGGGAGAACTGTGGCGCCTGGCCGGCCTTCCCGTGACATTTCACGAAACGCGTAAAACTATACTGCCCACACGAAAGGAGATGGTCGCGTATGAGTGCGCGTCCATTAAACGTAATCGCGAGCGCTAATCTCTCTCTCTCGTGCCGCGACGTGTATGACATATATACGCGCTTATGATATTAAAATACTCGTCAACACTATACGCACGACTGCGAACATCGATTTCTATCTATCCGTCGTGCAAACGCACAGCTCTCTTTTTCTCTCAAAAGAGAAACTCGTGCACCCGCAGAACTGCATTCCAAAATCCTACTCGATGAGTAGAGTAACATTCAATTAACTAATCATGATCTCACTTTTCTTTGTTTCAATTGATCAATTAAATGCTACTTTATCCATCGAGTGGAGTTTTGGAACACAGCCCAGAGAGGTAAACGGGAAATAATAGAGGAAAACGCCTAGTACGCTCGGCACTCACGTTACAACACTCATCAGTTTTCGGCATCCTCGCTCAGATCTCATTAACCCTCGGTTGTCACACATGCGCCCCGTAACAAACTTGTCACACAGAGTTTGATGGACCATGTACCAAATTTCAAAGTGCCACTGCTCTCAAGTAAATAGACATAATGGCACCAAAAAAATATGAAAGAAACTTCAATATTTGTAGAATATATTACTTGTATCAAGAAGCTCAAATATATAAAAAGAGTTCGTGAAATTACCAGTTTCAGCGATTTTTTATATTTCATGAAAAAAATCATAATTTTTTTATTTTTAATATTTTGAGCTGAAAATTTTATTACCGAGTTACCGAACGAAGAAAAAAAATCAGGATCCACTGAACCCTGGGTGACAACCGAGGATTAAATATCATACATAAGGTGTGTGCGCGGATTTGTTAATTATTTATTAGTTAGTTATCAATTGTTGTTTGTTATTTGTTTATTTGTTTATTTTTCTTTTAAATCCCCACATACACCCTCATAGTCGACAACACCCGCGCAAGAGTATCGAAAACAGGTAGAGTGCCGACTACTGGACGTTTCCCCCTATTAATGCGCGTCGCGGTGTCGCGGCACAAAGACAACATTCGTCAATTTAATAGAGCTTCTCCGATAATGAAGGCGGGTGCCGCACATGCAATACAATGGAGACACATATCGGTGTGTCAAGCGAGAGGCACGATTGCCGTATAACACGCTGTATAATTCGTGGTTACGCATCCAGAAGCAGTCTTATGTGCATCTTAATTACCGAACGAACTTCTGACTTCGCCGTTTGCATTATTCAGTAATGGCAACGCGCTAATGGCGCGTGTAATTGTGCGCAAATAAGGACGGAAATATGAGGCAAACAACGAGACACAATATGAGCGCGCCGATGGCAGATTTGACAATCGCTGTCGGAAAATTTAACTTATTTTCCAAATAGACTTTCCTAATTCATCACGTGAGATGTGAAACAATCGATGATGGAGACTTTACGCAGTTCCTTCAATTACATTTACACACATGAAGTAAATACATCGTGTGTATTGAATTCATTATTCACAATATACAGTAATGTAAACTGATTGATGCAGCAACAAATTTTCTGAAAGTTATGCTTACGTTTTCATATTACACTTATTATGACACATTGTTCAAGGTAAATTTTCATCATACATCGATCTATCGGGGTTGTATTATTAGAAGATTTGAAAAATATGTCTATATCACTAAATTTCTTTTCAGAGCGACGTTAAAAGGAAACGAATCAAAAATACATCATTTCTGTGATTTGATAAATTTTTTAGTAAAATACCCAAAAAATTCTAATTATTATTTCCTATAATTCCATACTTCAAGCGAAAATTTTTACCGAAAGAGCATTTCTTTTCTAATGAAGTGGATTATTAATCGGAAACGTAAAAGATATTTTATTCCAATTTTTTTTTTCTTTTTTATCAAAAATATTTGATATTTTATTCCAATTTTTTTTTTCTTTTTTATCAAAAGAAATGTGTTTATTTGAGGTAAGAATGCTCCTTTACTAAAAGAAACTCTTATTAAAAATAAGATCGCACTGTAGATAAAAGAGGAAATTCCTCTAACTTTAAGAATATAGTGCTTAGAATATTTTGGTTTTAGGAGAAACATCCTTTAAGAGGCCATGAATGAGAGTAAAATCCTCTAGGATTCAGAGGATTTTGCTAAAGATGAAATTATATCTTTTTAGGTGAAGAAATCGCGATTACCCACTTTCGTGATAATGGCCAGGCGAAATAAACGGATATATCTGTTTCTCGTGCTAGAAATGCGGCGCGAGTACTCGCTCGACTCGAAATATGACTTATCCTCAAAATCTGGCTTCCATAAGAATCAATTATTGCGATACACCGATTTTAGAACTATTAACTCGATTACGGCGTTGTCCTATTTACCCGCAGATCTCGATTACTCCACTCGACCGTAATTGGGAGCATCTGAACTTCGTGTATTATTTCCGCGGTATAATCCGACGAGTATAGAACTCGAGACCGCATCGTGCGAATCGATATCTGCAAAGTTACCGGACGGTAAACGCAAAATTACACATCGCTCTAAGCAGCCGCCACTAACTCCGCTAACTCGCGGGGACATCTTTGATCTGCGACTGAGCGCATCCGCGAATTAACGATTCCCGCAGTTCACCGGCAATCATCGTATCACCGCCTTCCTCTCTCGTGTCGACACCGTGTCGTGACGTGCGAACATTGGGCGGTCCGGCACATTCTTCTCGTCGCCATTACGGACACGTAAAGCTTTTTACAGTATCGTTCTCTCTCTTTCTCTTTTCTTCTTCTTCTCTCCTGCGTTTGAAAGTTCTTCTTCTCTCTTGCAAGTATTTTTACGATATCATTACTACGCGTTATCAGAGCTTACAACGCGCGCGGAAGCTTCTATCGGAACGATGGAACATTTTGCGGAAACCCGCCGGCAGCGGTGTCGGCTGAAAACACGCCCGAGCGTGCACACAACGGCGGCGATTACGTGACTCCAAGTGAGCGCTGTTTGCGCTGCTCATAATGAACACGCGTATTATTAACGAGATGTAATGGGACCGCGATAATGTAATCGAGGGACTCGCCTCGACACGAACGTTCGCGGGCGCGATTCGTTGCCACGCGTTGTAATTTAATCCGACGTCCCGCGGAAAGAAGTCAAAGACACGTATGTAGGTAAAAGTTCGCCCCCACGCGTCGGCAGTCCCACACACACACACACATACACATCGAGGGTGGTTCTGCGTTCACGCCGCCACACCCCGTAACCCACATACCGAAAAAACGTGACGCACACGGGATGTGCGCTCTTACGACGTCACTGACGTCGGCCCGCCGTTGACATTCATCGCTAATTGACTTGGTTGACCGCGAACGCTACTTTCGACTAAGACGTTACATCGTGCGCAAAACAAAGATCATAAAAACAAAAAAACCTTGCAAAGGTAAAAAATACGCCAAGTAAAATACGTAAAGACGAGTAAATTGTACCTAACAAAAATCCTCTATAAAAGACCTAATAAAAACCTCAATTAAAAGTGGTATGTATAAATGGTTGTGTAAAAAACCTAACAAATCATTTTTATCCAAAAAATTATAAAAAATAAAACTCAATTAAAATATGTGAAATTAGATACATTTTGATCAAATGAATTGAAATGAATTGAGGCAGCGCCTCAAGTTGTCGCGATTAAGAGCCATTGTTGATGTGCAATAATCGATTATGATATAAGTCGAAGTAACATAGTATGTAAGTCGAAATACATAATACGACAATATAAATTTATAGAAAAGAATTTATTTCAAAAGTAAAGGAACATTATATACATTTAAGTAACTCTTGTATATTTTATTAAACAAAATAACGCGACAATATGTTTAATGGACAGTCAACAGTGACTTGCAATTGTGACAACTTTAAGCGCTGCAACTATATTCGACAAAAAGTGCGCAAACCGTTTCGTAACCAAGCATATCGTCACGGTATATTCCATTTGTTTTACCGGTTGAAAGTACACTGTCAACAAGTGCCTGTTGCATACTTTGCATTTTTCCGTACGTATATGATAGAAAAGAAGAAAATTAATTTTTGTCGTCAATAGTAGACGCGACGTTTGAATTATTTTCACGTAAAAGTAATTTGCACGATGGCGAATATCGAAAAAAAATGCACGCTGTAAAATGTTGTTTCCCCTTCAGCTGTCAATAGTTCGTAAAAATTTTGCGGACAATGCGTAAAAATTTCGTGTTTAGTTCGCGAGATTTGATGAACGGAGCAGTCTCTACAGGATTTTACGATTGATCCTATATAAAGTCATTGTTACATATCAATATGCGTTGTCAATATTTATCCGATGTTAACAGCTAATATTGGCTCAACATTGGTTTGCATTCAAATATGTGATAACAGGATTCAACAGAGACAATTAATTATTAACTGCTCACTCACAATCGTACATCAGTCGAAAGAGAATCTATCAAAATCGCGCGTTTGTCATTTGGACAAAATGTGAAAATCTCTGTGCGAAGTTTTCTGAACAAAGTACACGCGAAACTTTGTACTTTACAAATTCAAATTTTCGATACTTTATTTTTTCATCTAGATATATTCTGATATATCTATATGACGATATATCGCGTCTACCACATATTGTTTACGATAATTCAAGTTCAACTTAGTATGAGTTAGTTTTATTAGGGCCGAAGATATGATAGGCACAATCATCTAGTATCTTCATTATTCATGACAACTTAATGCTATTCGATAAATCGAGTACAGTAGAGTAGAGTTAGGGTAGCGTAGCGAATAGTACACGTATAAAAATTAACAATATCAGGTAATATAGTTTCGTAAAATATGTAACAATAATATTACAAAACAATGAGTTATTACATTATAGAGAAATTAGAAGCTAATAGGAGCATTATAGAGAAATTTTCTAACATATGTTAGAAAATTAGCAACACAATCTAAACAGAATATCTTGGTTAATAATAGATTAGAATAATAGGTTTCTGCTTTGGAATATTTCACAAATACATGATACTTTTTCATAATTTAATTTAGTGCTTCTAATTTTTAATTTAATTTATTTTAATTAATTTTAAAACTAATTCGTATTAAGTTGAACTCGAATTATCGGAAACACCTACCGTAATAATACACATAAACATGCGTCATGATAAGAACACACGCGGTGTGTACAAACGTGCGCAGCGCGAAATTCTCAAGAGAATAGCGATTGCTTCACGTTCAATTTGTTACCGAGAAATGGAAATGGAGAAATATATAGAGAGACTTATTATGATTTAGTCCATTGTTCCGAGACGGAGAAATCTTCAACCGTATAATGGTATTTATCTCACTTGGATAGATCCCGCCGATAATATCACCGTAAAAATTACTTCGAAACATTATAAACCACATCGCGAGTGGATGCTTAACCGTTTGCCGGAAGTGGCCCACAACTGAATAATGAATTCTTGGTTAATGATTACCATAAATGACGCCATAAATCGACCAAGCATTGACTCTGTTATAATGTCCGACTATCTTATATGCGGGACTGCTCGTGTTCAAACGCTATTCAAGATTATTCAGTAAATATCTCGACATTCTTATTATACACTAAAGTTTATGAAATATGCGCTGTTACATATACGCTAATATATCACGTGTGAGGTACGGTAATATAAGATGGTATATACGGTATATATATATACATCTTGCCGGAGGATAAAGTTCTCTGGCGAGAGCTCGGTAGACGTATCGCCAGGCAGTAAATATCCCGTCGTAAAATTTCCCGATGCGGAAAATAATCAAGTCATGTTTACTCTCGAGTCTAAGTCTTCCAGCCGGCAAGTTTGCTGTTAAGAAAGATGCAGATCGCGGCGGCTCGACGAGCCGCATTTTGTCGCGCTCAAACTCACGTACTGATCGTATTCATCGGCGAAAATACGGTAACCTTTACTGTCTCGTAACATTTGACATTTAATCGGCCGCAGACGTCTTTACCTTGAGTGCTACGTCGCGGACTAGTGAATAAGTTGATAAATTTAGACGCGACAAGTAAGTCACGAGGCGACCGATCGAGTTTTCCCAGACTAGTCGCTAGTTTATATAGGCAATATTCAAATAAGCAATTAATGCATCACGGCGGAAAAAGGACAGACAAGAAAATATTGTCCAAGTCTGCTTAAAAGAAATCTCTTACTCAAAAAAATATATAATCTCATTTTTACCAGAATTTTCTTATACATCCATAAGAGGAGATTATTGCTGCAATTCTAAATAAATATACGAGTAAATCATAAAATTGTAAAGTCGTAGCTTACAAAAAAAAGAAAATCATAGATATTTACGAGTTATCATATGACATACGATCCACACAGAATTGCAGATCTATTCATAAGTTCTTATTACAAGTCTTACAAGAACATACTGAAAAATTAATATTCTTGTTTTTAGAAAAATCCTCTAAAATAGGCACCAAGTATAAAATATTCTAAATATAAGATTTATTTCTCTTGAGAAACTCTTGTCTCTATGCAGAGAATTTTCTCTCAAAACAAGAAGAATAAATCTTATGTTTGTAATATTTTACACTTGGTGCCTATTTTAGAGGATTTTTCTAAGAACAAGAATATCAATTTTTCAGTGCAAGTTACGAGTTTTACGATTTTGTCTAGAATTGCAGTATATATTTTTCGGTGTTACGACGAGTATATCTTTCTAATTAATTCCAAGAAATAAAATAATGAAGACCTACGATTATAATTAATTTCAGATCGGGGTGATGAGAATCGGACGGGAAAAATGTTCGTAATTACATCAGACGTGTAAAGGGTGAAACGGTCGTAGGGTTGCGTGCTATTCCGATCGTTCTCCATCCGGGGCTCGTCCGCGGGCTCTATTTTCGAGGATACCTTGCGCGCTAAACCCGGTTAAGCCTCGAATGTTCACGGCTGTCGCGCACGTCTCATAATAGACCATTAATTTCTTCGTTAGGCTTCTTCGACGTTCTCGCTGTTGTGCTTTCCTTATTGCGTGGTTTTCCCAACGGAAATCATCCATTTTCGCGCTACGTGACACAGCGAGTCGTGTATGTCGTGGCCGACACCATACAGGGTGATTAAAAAACACACGACAACACTTCGGAGTGACCCATACACGCTGAACAAAGTTTCCCCGATCTAGGTTAAACTACACGTAACAAATAGGTAACATCGCGCTAAAAGTAATAGTAACACGTCCCATGATAACTTCGTAGCGTCTCTAAATAATAGTAGCAGTGCCGAATAGTAACAAGCAGAACAGTAGTATAACCGTTTCAGAATTCGCATTACAAATTTAATTGTGGAATCCGAGCGGAATGAATCAGTTGATTGTACGAAAACCAATCTATTAAATTGACACGAAAATTGGAGCTGCGAATATAATATCAGATCAAAGTCATCGTGTCCTAATGGCGGGAATTAATTCGCGCGATCGTGATAGAAGCACAATGAATGGTCAAATAACAGTCGCGAAATTCCGCTATTTTCAGTGGAAAGATTCAACATATTGCGAAGAACATATATATAGAATATATATATATATATATATAAAATGTCTGTCTGCCCATCTGTATATGCCCATCTGTTTCCTATACACTTCTAAATCCTTCGACTGATTTGGACCAAATTTTATATAGTTACTCTCTAGAATCTCTGCGGAAAATATAGGCTACCATGAAACCTGGATTCCTCCACTCCCTCCCCCTGATTTCATCCTCTTGACACTTTGTAATAACTTGAGCAACACCGCGTAATTTTAGCTATCTCTAACTAAAATGAGATAACTCTAAGAGCCATCTCTGAGAGCCATTCGTAGTTGTCTATCGTGAAGTTAAATTTATACTGTAGCAAAATAATAATGTTTGACAGTATCTAACGCACTTGATCAGTTTCTTACGGCCTATTATACGCAGCGAATTAGCCTTTCACATCAAACCGACCCTTTATCCTAATTATTATTAATACTGTTAATATTCGTTCTCATCTCAGTTGATTGTGCACTTTTTGACCCATTTCAAATGTTGCGAAAAATATTGCCTCAGCCAACCTCTTGATACTTTGTGATAACAAAGCAACGCCAAGTAGCTTTTAGCTAGTGGGAATATAGTAACCGTCTTAGAGAACGGGAGAAAGACATATTTACAAAGCATTGAATCTCGATTCTACCGATCGGAGGATTTAGCGTGTTGGAAAAATCCGCGGTAAGCCGCACACACACACACACACATATATATATAGATACACACACACACACACATATATATATAGATACACACACACACATATGTCTGCAGCTGTATATAGCAAACAATTGCTACTATTTATGTAATGATATGGGAAAAGAGCTGGCACTCCGGCGTACGTCCGATCGAAGATCGACTGGCACTACTGCGCGGCGAAAGACATGTAAATCTCGATGTGCGGACGGAGAGGAGCCACGAGAATTAATCTCATTTGTAAACACGGATGCTCGTTCCCGCGAGGACCGTCATGAATTATGAAGCCGTGGGGAAAAAAGTCTTCGCACCTCTCGAGTGCAGAATGCGCGTTCGTAGAAACGGCATAGGTGGTTTGCGTTTCAGTAGAGTAAAAAAGGGAGAATGGATCGTGAAGTAAAATACACACACACACACACACACACACATATATACATTCGACTCAGCGGAGAATATTTAATTTCGGAAGTTGAGGCTAAAACGACAGCTAGACACGTGATATAACGGGAACATCTCGCCAGTTAGAGTTACGCGCTTGAATATTAAAACTTGCCGAATTTTATTCCCGTTCTTTCCTGAAATCCTTCCCTGGTAAACAAGAAATAATGAAAAAAGGTTTTATTTTGATCACGTCATCACGTGATGACGATAAATAAAAAATATTGCTGATACCGAATCGCCGATATTTAATGGCTATGTTTGTCGCGCTTTCTATCGGTTGATCGCCCTAAATATCAATTATCGAACGCGGAACGCGTCGCTTACACCGATAGCTACGATTTGCGACGCCGCACGTCAACGGGATTAAATCGAAAACACGAAACGGTCCCGACACACTCCTAATAAAAATGTACAAACGTATATACGCGTAAGAGAAATATGACTCTGACACAAAATATGGAAACGTATAAAGGCAGCGTTGCACGATTCGTCGAATCGCGCAGAGCAGTAAAATTTCATTTTACCTCTTTAGTAATAACTCCCAGTTTTTTCTCTTTTTAATAAGATCTCCTTTTTTTAATATTATTATTTTCTTTGAAAAACTTTGAAAAATAGAATACAAAAAATATATGCAACTTGCACTTGCTACAAGTTAGAAGAATATAATAGAAAGATACAATAATTTAAGTGAATAAAAAGGAATTGAATACTTTGCCACAAATCTTTTCCGAGCGTATCGCTGAAGGGATTAAACCGTCATTTGAGAGTTGTATTCCCCGACGTTATTACTCGAGAGAAAAAACAACCTTTCACAGCCGTGAAAGAACACTTCGCGCCCATTGAAATCCCTGCGCGAGGCCAGGAGAGAAAAACGAATCGCTTAATGAATGGCTAACGTTCTCCGTGACTATCCCTACGATACAATTACCAGCCACGCGCGCGCGTGAGCCAGAGGGGGAGGTTGATTAAGTTCGCTCGATCCTGGCTCGATAGGTGCGTTGACACGAGCGTGATGTCGGCGAAATTAGCATGGCCGTATACTTCGTTGTTGACCGTGTCATTTTCGCGAGGCGCGTCCTATCCGCGCGGTATTATCGCGCGTATATATACCGGACAAACAGAAAACTGTCGCGCGCGCGCATACGTTATCCCTTAGCCAGCCGTCTGTCAACATCACTTTGCGACGTATCCGTCGCGCCTCGATATAACCACGAAGAGGACGAACCTCCCCGCGACAGGAAACGAAATTCTCCGAACTGCCCGGGTCATCCACGTTAAAAGATATATATACAGAGCGTTGCGAGTTGCATTCGGGGATAGCAACTCCAAACCCGCGAATTAATGCCTCTCGCTGTCGCGATTCACCTAACCGCGAGAGCGAGATTTCGCGTCTAGCTTTCAGGCAAGCCAAAATTGCTCGAAAATTTCCTCGGTGGAGCTCCGCCGCACTTCGTTTTGAATAAATAAATATACACTGAGAGAATAAGTTTCGCTAATTTATAACAAAATATTCGCAACAAATGATCTGCTGATGTGGAACAGCAAATGCCCGTGTAGTGAGGAACTAATGATTTGTTACTTTCAATTTGCTGCTCTGAGCAAAAACGCTTCTGTAATGGGAATATGATTAGCTTGACCCAAATAGATGAGAACAAATGTGACTTGTATTTTAGGCAATGCATGTATCTTGTTAAAATGACAAGTGACGAAAACTGATTTACAGTGGTAACTATTCGGTCTGCTTCTCTAACTATCATTAAACAGTAAACGTGAACTTTTGTTCTGGTAACTGAGGAATTTTTTTCAGTGTAAACAAAATAAAAGTACCAATGCTCGGATTCGCATCTAATCCTGGACACTTTTATTGCTTTGGTCTTTAAATATAGATGTTTCAATATAAAATATGCAAGATGGGTCATATAAAATTAGATTCTAAAAAATTCTGTGTTTTTATATTTCAGAGAAAAATGTATAAGAAATAAACTATATGGTTAGAGGGAATAAACATTCAACGTGGTCTACATTGAGAGTTTAAACACTCGTATTCACAGACTAAAATAAAGATAGAATAAAAATGTTCAGTATTAGGTACATATCTGAGAATTAGTATTTTTACGTTAAATACACTTCAAAGAAACGCGGACAAAATTTGTTCGGATCAATCACAATTATACTAAGGCCTTTAGATTTCTAATCGCGAAGTATATTAACGGCCCCTCTAATGTGTGCCAACGTAGATTGATTATTGCGAGAGAACAGATTACTAACGGCGCGAGAGGATAAAATTACTCGGTGAAGCGACGTACCTACACGAAATTTACTCTCTTCGCATCTACCGATTTGTCTTCATTGAATCGTTAATTCAAGAGAGGAAACGCGAGCTTGCTTTTTTCATTATTTCGGGTGAGAACTTCGAATTCTCGCTTCGGATCGATGATTCGGTAGGCGTACATCGCGATAGGAGGACTATATTTGGGATTTGCTTAATTTACTTTTCCCAGCGCTCTCTCCCTCGAATTTACGATATAATTTGTCATTTCGCGGATACAGAGAGGATTACGGCTGAGCTAATGCCGGGCTCGAGTTAACGAGTGTCGGAAAATTCAAAGGGCGTCGATTGTCTCCATCTGTTATTCTGAGAACGACGTTCTCGTTTTGTTTCACGACGCCTACGCGGTGTCCTAAGCGTAACGCGTAGCGGACGTCACGGCGGAAACGCGGTGGTTAGTTACGCGACCGCACGCGGGATTTAGGGTCGATTTCCCCAACCCTTTTGGTAAGCTAACCAACAATTAAATCATATGTCTATCTTTGAACAGTTTGAAGAAAAGACAAAGACAGGCATACGATTTGACTGTTAGCGTAGCAACAAGTTGCAAAAATCAACCCTTGGTCGGTTAAGATGGAAAACTATAAAATGCGTTCTGCCGCCATAGATGAGATCTCCCACTTTGAATCTCTCACTTTGAATATTTGCCATTGACGAAGTGCGGCTGAAAATTGCCCGGGCTCCGTCGACGCGTGACCTGCAGCGATAAATTAATTTGGGAAACTCGATAGAGGACACGTTGTTGTACGGCGCGAACTATGAGCGACGCGATTTAATGAACGCGAAAAGTGCACGAGTGGCGTCGTCAGCTATGCAGGCACCGAATCTGGAACGCATATTTCCATTCGCGCCTCGAACGCACAAACGGTACAGCTGCAAGCAGCGATGCAAACAGAGAGAGAGAGAGAGAGATAGAGAGAGAGAGAGGTATTAAATAGTAGATTGTTCGGAGAACGCAGTTCGATTTTAATCTATTCAATTTTAATCTATCCACTCCCGACAATTTATCATCGGGCAAATATTAGTCTTTTTTACGTTTGACGTTCTGCACAAGAGTCTATATGTACTTATCAACATTTGCTATCAATATTTACATGCAACACCGGGCAATGCAATTTCCTCGTATCGATAAATTAATTGACACGCGACCGGGAAACGAATCAATTTGCGGCGTCGACTGAATATATAATTAAATAGAATTAAATATTCATATTAATTAATTGCGGTACGATCGATTCGTTCGCAACGCATCGCAGTCTTATTTGGTATTTGTGCTTCTGGCGAGACACGGAAAAGCTGTGACGTTTTCTCGAGATTTGACAGCTGGCGCGCGCTCGTATTTCGTCCCAGCATAAAAAACATTGTGTGACGTTACGTAAACACATTCGGGCGACCGTTAAGGGATTTGGAGGTTCGGGATTTGGTCGATGCGGCTTTCGACGCGATCGCGCATGTTTTCAGTGATCAATTGATGTTTTCGTAAAACCATCGTGATAACTTTATAAAGATACACGAGATAACTTCATAGACTTGCTAATGATTTAGCGGAATATCCACTTAATACTTTGCTTTGGTCATATAAACGTGTCAAACACAATTATAAGCATAAAAATGCAAATTTTTAAATATGTAAGCGTATAAGCAGTAGCAACAATTTTTATATTTCTTCTCATGTATATCGCGCTTTCATATTATATAAATTCTTCATATTGCTTTTAAACTTTTAACGTGTGCACTATTTGCATATCATATGTCGAATAATAACGTGTACCTATCGAAATAATTAGGGAATTACAATGAATCGATCGGTGAAATATTTATATGAATATTCATATGTCCAAGTAGTTCTATTGAACATTTCTATACCCGAGTCAAAATGTCGATTCCGCATTAATCCTGCAGATTTCGTCGAACTTAAACTTTCCTCGTGATCCCCTAATTAATTTGAAAGTGCAAGAACAATACAAGTCAAGGTGTGAAGTTTTTCGATATTAATATCCGATCGATTTACGGACTAGAATAATCAGATAGCATTTGTTTTTACAATGATAGTCATTACAGACATAATTATTTAACAGTGATAGTCATTTTAGACAAAATTCGTATATTAAATTATGAGAATGCTCGAAATCGGGAGCGATAACACGTACCTTAACTTCTATCGTTAGAGGTCAATGCGGCTTACAGATAAGCATGCAAAACAAGTGCGCTCTGTGAGCGTTAAAATTGAGCACTTACTACTTAGTTGACTTCTGCCGACGTAAGCGCTGCAGCCCTCTGCATCCATTCTCAATTCCAGCTACCGCTTCCATCTTGCGTCATCCCACGTCAATTGCACTTCGCTGCAGCGAAATGCAAACACTTCCACTTTACACACGCGACGCGGTTGTCCGTATCTTAACGATGTTCAGCCGTTAACGATTTAATTCAGCAGTATCGACGGATCATATTGCCTTCGAAAATGTATTTGTGAATGTGTGTTATGTGTGAAAAATCGTAGAAAAGCGCGACAAGAACTGTACGTAAAGAATTGTTTTGTGTATCGTTAGTCGTGCATAAAAAGCCGCAAATTCGCGAGTCAATTCGCAATTTGAAAAAATTGTCGCTAAAATGTGAGCGAGAAAAAATAAAATTTTGCAGGTGATTCAGGTTGATTTGTCGAAATAATTTTACGTTTCGCAAATTCTTAATTTTTAGAATGGACGTCTCGAATTTAATAGCAATTTTTTATTGGGTTTTATTGATTCGTAATGTGTGTGTGTGGCCTTATCATGGTGGCCACTTGGCCACCATGAGCCATAGATTTATAAGAACATAAAAGATCTTGATAATAAAAATCATGAATGGAAGTTCGTGAGTGAAGTAAACGTGACGCGTAACTCTGTACATAGAAGTCATGAATTAAAGACTGACAGCGCGCTTCGCAAAATCTGTCAACACGAGTGAAATTATTATCGCGACTTAAAGTGGCGCGATTCTGGCGCGCTGTGACTCCGCAATTGCGAAGTTCAAGCGTCAAATCTCATTCGACAACAGTCATATCAGAAAATTGAATCGTCATACGAAACGGTGATATAAATATAATAGAAGTGTATCTTAAAAAGCGTAACATTTCAACAGCGCGGAAAGGAATATTAAATCTTTAATTGCAATTCGTTAAAAAAATCATTCATTTTTCTTCATCTTTTCCTCGTAATGTACGGCAAAATATTCGAAAGCGATTATATGAAGCAGCTATGTGAAACAGCTTTTATATGAGTTATAACTGTAATTAGGAATAATCTCTCATAATTCAATCAGACTTTCAAAAACGCTTTCAACGGCGAATTCTTTCGCGACAGCATGATTTATACCACTAATTTCATTCAACGACTTTCTGTCTACATACATGCAAAGGTTAGTCACCAAATACCTCATCACACAACGTAAACCGCATTGATTTTTCACGAGATTTTATTAAAATACTTATTACTTCAAATCAGTTTGGCATAAATCAATTAAAATTTTTAATCTTAATAAAAATCGGCGAATTATCAATCAAAATTAGTCAATTGTTACATACAAAATCACGAGTAATTTCATCGATTGATGAAATTAATTATTAATCATTAAGTTTGACGTGACTGATTATACACTGATCAATAATTAACTTCATCAATCGATTAAATAAATTATTCGTGATTATATATATAAAACTGATTAATCTTGATTCTTGATTTGCCGATTATTTTAGTCAAAGAAGCTTTTAATCTATTAATGTCCAACACTCAAATGTTATTAGTTATTATTTTAAGTAGCCTGTGTATTTTTCACTCACTGATACCTGCAGATCAAAATCGGCCACGTTCTGCTACCATTCTGCTCATGAAATAGAAAAAAATAATTAATTAGAATGAAGAATACAGCTTAAAAACAAGCGTGTGAAATACAGAACGAGTTAACCATTTGCGGTCGTAATACGAGTTTTCATTCTGACGACTATTTCCAACTTTTGACCACAAAGGGTTAAATAAAGGCGAGCAGATAAAAGCAGGTTTTATGAGCTTACCTTCGAGCCGACCCTGCTTGGCCCGAGCTGAATCCTCCGGTACGGCACTCGCAACCCCTGAAACCACGCCACGTCTGCACCCATCATCCACCAGTGAGCTCGCAAGCTCTGCTCCGATTTGAAATGAGGAAGGATTGTCTCAATTTATTACATACATTTATTACATGTATAATATTGTTAGGAATGGATAAAGTAGAAATGATGCACTCACAGATACTTCAGCACAGCCTCATCTATAAGTACCGTCACACTCACACAATTACATAGACACCTCAGTACTGATGCTTTGACATCGATGTCGCAAGACTAACTGAACCGGGAATTAGTCTAGAATCGTCATCGTTATTGTTTCGAAGTCGAGACAACGTACTCAAAAACTGACCGGCGCGAGGCACGCAACCGTACTTGTAAACACAGCGGGCGCCATGCGTCACGCCATCAAAGAAAAAAATGTGTGGTGTTCCTAACAATCTCCCAGTTCAGTTAGTCTTGCGACATTGATGTGAAAGCATCACTAAAGTGTCTGTGTAATTAAAATTTTAATATATGTATATATTCAATATATATGCATATAATTTTCATGTTGAAAATGTAACGTATTTAAAGATCAAAACAATAAGAATATCTAGAATTGAGTACGTGTCTGAGAATTCATATTTTTATTTTACAAAAATGAATTATTGTACAAAAATGAATTATCCTAAAATAAAATATGAATTCTCAGATACGTATTCAATCCTAGAAATTCTTATTGTTTTGATCTTTAAATACATTAAATTTTCAACATAAAAATTATATGTATATATATTGAATGTATACATATATTAAAAATTTAAATGTTCGTATTTAAAGACCAAAACAATAAGGTTGTCCAGAATTAGATACGCGCATTGGTGCTTTTGATTCAATTACCTTTACGCGTGAGTGATTTTTCATTCCCGTCGGGTGATTAAAATATTCTGTCGGCTTTTAGAATATTCAATCGAGCTCTCGTCGGTGTTGCGTTATTTACTTTCGAATTGCATATACGCGAGTGTCAGTGTCACGTGTGAATATCGAGAATGCCGCGGCGGAACAGACGAACAGAATTCAGGATGTTGGACTGGGAATCCAGGATGCCGGGGCACGAACTATGACACATCATATATTTCAAGGTATGGGAGAGAGAAATCATTTATTACACAAGATGTTTCCGATTTTACCGAGCGCATGACGAGCACACCGAGAATAACGATATTGCCGAGTCGGAATTTAAACGTATATTTATAGTACGTTATCATTTGACAAACAATTATAGCTTCGTGAGTTTTTAATTATTCATTAACCTATATCTGCATTTGTTTCACACAAAAAACATTGATCCAAACGGTCAGTATAGAGAGAGAGAGAGAAAGAGAGAGAGAGAAAGAGCTCATAAATATAAATCTACAAATAATTATTCTCTTAATCAAGAATCCTAAACAATTCACACTCATGAATACTTTATAAAAGGAAAAAGATTTCAAAAATAAAAATATTTATTTGGTGGATATTAATAACACATTTACTTAAATCTACTTTTCTTTGTTTGAACATAAAGTAAACAATTGTCATAAAAAGTAACGGTGGTATTTTAGGAAAATATGTATTTTCACATTTAAAAGATATTTTTTCTTAGTGTAAACATGTATATTAGTACGCAATGTGTCATTAGTATCTATCGAATAAATATTTCCTATTTTTTAGATATATTGGTCTCTTAGTGTATCAACTTTAGCATATAGTGTAAATCTCTGTAGCTCTGAAATAAGTTTGTAAATTCCCGAGTCGGAATTTTGGCCCTATGTTAAATCTTGAATTCTATAACGCAGTAGCAGCTAAGTTAACAAAGTAAGTTCAATTCTAATGATACAATTTAATTTAATTTATTTTTACTTTGATGATGTCTCAAATTTCACTTTCTTTAGCGTCAAAATAGGTGTTGAATGGAATAGTAAGGCTGAAACTAGGATTAAAATTTCAACTCGCGTAGATTAAGTAAAATCAAAAAAGGTTGATGTGAATTTCAGAGTATCAAAATAGATATTGAGTGGAATAGCAAGACTGAAAAAGTAGGATCAAAATTTCGGATTAACTTTTTGAAATGAGTTTGTAAATTAATTTATTTCTTTCTGAACTTATATATAACTGAAATTTTTTGGATTTTCTTTTTCTGAAATAAATTTGTAAATTAATTTTAAGCCTTAAATAAAAAAAACAGCCATAACAGATTCAAAGATCACTCGTAATCTCGAGGGAAAAGCCATAGTCTGTATGCAAAAATTTTGATTCAGAAAATGCAATTTTTACATATCCCGTGTGTGTTTCAAAATTATCGAGAAGATAACGCGTAAATGGGTACATATTAATTAAAACGTCATTCAACAAACTCGCCTTGGAAAGAAGTAAAAGAGAGTGAATGGTCGCGTAGTCGTGGGGCTGCGATCGCGATATGAAAAACCGGGCCGTGTTTACCAAGACTTTGATTAAGCCCTCGGCACCTTATTGCCGGTAAAAGCGCCGGTGTGCGGTTTCCGAGTAAACTCCGGCGCTGCGAGAAGAATGGAGCATAAAAGTCCAGTTAAAGGCAATTATAACACGGGTGTTGGGCGCGAAAGAAATCGATGATCGTCAGGAGCGTGGATTTCCGCATCGCACGAATTCCCGTCGCGCGACGATCAGCTAGAATCGTACGCCGCGATCCGATCGCGTTCCAATTTGTTTCGAGTCCGATTCAAATTAACACATTCCGATCATCGTTGTGCTCGACTTATTCGCCTAATTTATTTGCCTATCTCCCTCTCTCTCTTTCTCATGCGCGCGCGCCTGAGCGCGGAGCAAGATACGACGCAGAAAGCAATGCCGCGAATTAGTCCCGTTGCCGAGTGGTGCAGAAATTATTACGCTTACCGTTTCTGTATGCTTATGTTTAACGAAGAGCCGGTTTGCATACAAGTTTAATTGCGAGCCTCTAAAGCCGCGGTAATAATCTTTGCCGCTATTAGAAAATGCCGCGATCTATTTGCGTCTGTGGTACTAACGCCAGTTGCGCTGCTGGCTCGCCGAATTTCAGCGCGGTGGTTAATTGAAAAATATTCCCTCCGAACTTTCCGCTAATTTCGCGCTCACCAGCGCGGCCAGACAACGGAACAGCGTGACGCGGACACAGGAAGAAAAGAAAATTATTTACCAGGCGATATCGCAGAATTGGGATCAACAAGTTAATATTTTGCTATCATGATGTAACGATAAATTGCCTCGATACATCCCAATGATTTTATAGCGCACCTGGCGATATTGAATAATGTTTACAGCGCAAACATCCATCTCTATTTTTCTCGCTGCCACACAGGCAGCGTAGGAAAAGTAATGGTGCACACTGCACGATACATCGCGCAATATTTTTTCTCTTTTTTACAATCTGACTAAAAATGGCGCAGTTATCGACGTTATCTCGTTGGCCGACGAACAAACGTCGAGAAGAGAAATCGCGGGACGCGACAACAGATCGCATCGACAATGACAAGGCACGAGATTTTTTTCCCTTTTAATAAGTGATCACAACACAAGTCGACATCTTGATCCTCTTCTCGACCTCAATATTCCATTTAATGCCTATTTCAGATACTCTGAAGCCTATACCAACCTCTTTTGACTTTATTCAACTCATTAAATTGATCAAAAGATATTCTTTACAACCTATAAGTAGTAAAATGATCAGACGTCCCAATTTTTTCGGGACAGTCCTAATTTTTCATTCTTTGTCCCGAATTTTTTTGAGTATTATTCAGGACACCGATTTGTCATCATTTTCAATGATTGTCAAATAATTTTCGAATCTTTTTACCTCCTTCCCCCGCCTTCCGCTTCGCACATTTATAAAGTGTCCCGAATTCAGGGCTGGGAAATCTGGTCACTTTACATATACCGCGAAGAGAAACGAGAAGATTACTTACAAATGACGTCTTCACGATGCGCCCCGACGATCGCACATCGCTATTCTCGACACTCCCGATACTTATTTCCGCACGAGACTTACTTTCAACGGGTTAAAGACGCGTAAAATGCGGAGCGATGTCGATCGATGCGTCCACGACGGTTGCTCGACGCAGAAAGATCGAAAATCAAGATGGTCGCGCGATTGTTGAATCGCGCTGAAAATATACGTCAATATATGAACGACGCCGCAGCCGAAAAGAACGCGCTCTATGAGATACTTCTCTCTCCGTCTCTTTTCCTGACAAGCTG
>NW_022639471.1:1265520-1278567 GCF_010583005.1 Odontomachus brunneus
CTCTCTCTCTCTCTCTCTCTCTCTCTCTCTCTCTCTCTCTCTCTCTCTCTCTCTCTCTCTCTGATTATCATCGCATTTCTAATTCCCGATAAATCCGACGATCGCCCGATTCTATTGCTACTTGAGCGAGTCGATGTTATTAGCAAATGTAAGGGACGTCGGCGCGACACGTCGCGACAAGCACCGGCCGCATATACCGCGAGGAGAAACGAGAAGATTACTTACAAATGACGTCTTCACGATACGCCCTGGCGATCGCACATCGCTATTCTCGACACTCCCGATACTTATTAACGCGCGAGACTCACTCTCGACGGATAAAAGACGCGAGAAACGCGGAGCGATGTGGATCGATGTGTGCCTATGGCTGCTGCTTGGCGCGAAAAGATTGAGCATTTCGCACGATTCATTACCAACGCCTAGATTGAATAACCACGATGACAACCTCGTAGTGCAAAACGGACGCGATTGGTCTAAAGTAGTTAGTAAGGGACTGATTACAATAAAAGGAATAAGGAATACTGAAAACAAGAAATAACGCTATTCCTCTGTTTCTCTGCGTTGATGAATTAGGTTTCATGTTTTAATATTGAACTGTTTTCTATTCTCGATTTCCTATTCCTTGTTTCTTTTATTGTACTCAGCCTCTGACTCGAGCAAATGGTTAAGGCGTCCGCCGTGGTGTGTCGTACAGATCGCGTCGTTGTAGATGCGCGACTTCTCGTTCGCATCACTGGCGTTCACATTCATGCACTTTTGGTACTTTTGGCGCGCTAATGAACTTTTGGTGTACGTGACTGAGAGCGCGCGCGTCTGCGATCTTTTCATGCCGAGCGACTGCCACGGACACAACGCTCCTTATTCTATACGTCTTTCGCTTGTGTCCTGTGAGTCTCCTGCGGAAATAAGTATTAGAGTGCCGAAAACAACAACGTGCGGTCATATCAGGACATATCGTAAGTACATTATTACGGAGTAATCTCCTCCCTTCTCGGCACATACAGCTAAAGTGACCAGACGTCCCAATTTTTCACTTTTTGTCCCGAATATTTTCGAGTGCTATTCGGGACACCGATTTGTCATCATTTTCAATGATTGTCAAATAACTTTCGGATCTTTTTATCCCCTTTCCCCCGCCCTCCGCTTCATACATTCATTTATGAAATGTTCCGAATTCAAGGCTAGGAAATCTGGTCACCTTACAAATAAAATTTAAACCTGTATTCATAATCCGATCTTATATTTAAGATCATCTTAAGTACTTAAGATGTCATGAACCAATCACAAAGCCATATTCACATCTTAATACATTATTTAAGACGGTGTTGAAATAAGATTCGAGTATAAATACCGGCCTTAGAAACGTTAAGAATAGGATGTTATGTGTATTAAATACGTACTGATTCTTCAGAATATATAAATATACAGAATATATACACATACAGATATTAGAAAGTTCAGGTCGAAAATGTGGCTAAAATTTCGAATTGGAAATTCATCACTCTGGAACAAAAGTAGCGCGACCATACAAAGAAAAGACGTCGTAAGGCTTCATGGGAGGCTTCACGGGATCCCTCTCAGTGCTTTTTCGAACTTGTTTATTTGCACGATAATTTTATTACACCGTCGCCGCGTGTATGCCGCACGGATATTCGGTTCTCAGGGAAGTTCGTTACCGCGAAATGTGCAGCGCGCCCGGGCCCATTACCACGCTTTGTCATGTACTACAAAATTTAACGCGCGTCGCGCTCAGGGAGAGAATTACTTAAGCGGCGATCGCGATACCGTCGTTGGCGGCTTATTACTCGCCACGAACGATAAGGCTGATTACTTACTTAGGCAACGCGCATGTAAAATTAGCGGCATCCTCCGGCCCTGATTCCACCCCGGCGGAATATTGCATCGGATAGTGACGCAATTCGGCCGAGGAAGTGCTTATTCATCTTTCAGCGAATTTAATCTATCCAAAGCGAAGTGTTTCGAAGTCTGATATTAACGTTTTCACTCTTGATTATTGCCCCGAAACCTCATATTATCGATTAACAGACGTGGCACAGTGTGTTGAGCGAATCACGAGAATCGCGGTTTCGTCGTGAAAACCTTGAGGCAGATATACGCGCGAACGCTTCCAACGTCCAGGCTATCGGTTATTCGTTAGGGACGCAATTAAGCGGGAAGGCGCCCGCGAAATTATTCGGATAATAGATATCTATGCGAAATTTATAGATCCCGGCCGCATCCGACTCTGCTCCGGCCGATAAACTGAAAATCATTGCCCACTGCGGTATGAACGCCACGTGCACGAGTAACACGTAGAATTATTAGCAATTATACAGAGAGGCTCACTCCTAATTCGCGTTAAATCTTTGCACACTGGACGTATTGTCGTTGTTGCTTACGTTAACGGAATTCATCGCGTCGAGACTCAAGCACCAGAAATGCCGCGGATGATACATCACGCACTCAAAAGAATGTTCTGCTAGTCCAGGTAGAAATCTAAATGTCACAAATGTCATAAATATATTACTGTCTTATAACTACTTACAAAATTAAAGATATTTAGAATATATAAATTTAGAAGATATTCATATTTTTTTAATATGAATGACATTATCATGACATAGATTACTCAATATCATATCAATATATTAAGTTAAGGGTTTATTTGCGGACGGAAGTTAATGAATACGTGCAACTTGACACTTCCAGGTTATCGATTTTTTAACAATAACATGTATAGCGAACGATGCATTGCGTACTCGTAATGATTTACTATTGCCCGGATAATATCTGCGAGTGTGGGTACCCGTGTGGGTACAGAAATACCCGGGTTATATCGACAGCGCTAGTTCATCTCCTTCCTCCACTTCCTCGAAAAGAAGAAGGAGGAAAAAAGGAAAAGAAGTCACATTTACGAGCAAATAGACGTGAACCATCAAGCGTGATGTAATAACGTCAAGAGTGTTTACGACTTCATTCCTTCCCGCCACATACGTCACCGGGCGCGCTAAAGCGCGGTCGGGGAATTAACGTGTCGACGGTAACGAGGTCGGTGAGTTAGTTTCCCGAAAGACGCGGATGCCTCGCGACGGTGCGCACTTTTTCCGTAGGGCCGTGTTGTCGTAGCGGCCTAAATATAGTACGGGCTATTTCGACCGTGACGAAGAGCCGGAGGTTGAGCGTGTAAAAGCGGGAAAACGGGGGAAACGGCAGGGAAAGTCGGATAGGACGCAGGCGGTTCTCCTCGTTATTTATTGTCATCGCATGCAGGCAGGTGTCTCCTCCTCGAGATCTATAGTGCTCCCAGTTAGGCGGTTCTGTTCGCGTGGCTCCGGGCCTCAGGACTCTCCTCCTTTCGCCAAGTGCCGCGACAATAGCGGCCGCTCTCTTTCTTCCCTCACCCAGCCGACTTGTTGACACACGTGTGCGCGACCAGCTATCTCTCACATTGGCTGCCGTTATGCACCTATGTACACCGTTGTCGACAGAACGTCGTTATTAAATATCTGCGTGTTCTCTGTATATTCTCACATATAAAGTAAAACAGCCAATTATTGACATCATTAGTCATTGACGTTCTAGAAAGATCTAGTTTTCCTTAGGATCAACGGCATTTGTTCACAGTCTTAGGCTCGTATTCATAGTCGTTACTTGAAACTTGTCCTACGTGAAGTACTCAAGTCTGAATTTAGAGTTAGATGAAAGTTTTTTATTTGAGTTATATAATGATATAATGATAATTATATGTGACGTTACATTTGCAATCGCGATTCAACTGAGAAATTCAGGTGTAACTCTAAATTAAAATCTGGGTGTCTTACCTAAAGCAAGTAACGACTATTAATATGGACCTTAGACCGATATTAATAATTATTGCTTGAAACTTGTCTCAAGTGAGACACTCAGATTTTAATTTAGAGTTAGATAAGAGTGTTGAATCACGATTATAGATATATATACAAATATTACATATAACATAATTCAACTGAATCACCTTATATCCGAATCAAAATCTGAGTATTTCACATGAGACAAGTTTCAGATGACAACTATTAGTACGGATTTTAGTTGTGAAATTAATTAAAGGATTCTCTTTCTTGAAGTGCAGGCAAAAAGTTTAACTGCAACGCTGGTCGTAAGAAAAATCGAATTTTTCTTTACTGAGAGAAAAAATAGTTGATGTAACTAAAATTATTATTTTTGGCCCCGACCATATTTTTTGGTTGTTCTAACACGAAAATGATAGTAGTAACGTGCTTATAAATATCGCGTTAGCATTATAGTAGAATTTAATAAAAATAATAATAATGGTTTTCTTGACCTCATAACTTCTTTTTTTAGTAATTATTTCTCTATTTCATTATAGTTACAACTATCGAGCAGTGTAGAGTATTAATGTGACGCTCCTCTTGGTAATGATCGTATAACTTTTTTCTAAGAAACGTGGAAAATGAAAAGTTCATGTGAACTCAGCGACATCAGCGATTATGTATTTCTTCGCGCAATAGAAGGGTAAAACTTTTCACGAGAATTCTACGCTAGGGAAAAGATACACGATGGATAGCCTGGCGGATAAACAGGAAATTGTTGTCCACTGCGTTGCAAGTGCTACGGGCGCGTGGAATCACTAGCAATCGCAGAATTATTAGCATACAATAAAAAAAATGAAACTCTATTACCATCGATTGAAAGGAGAAATTACCCTCCTCGATACCGCGAAAGCCGATCTCGCGGAAACTCGCGGTGGATCACGGATAATGAGAGGTGGTTTTGTTGATCAATTCCGGAATTGTGTACGGTGCAGCAGAACGCCAATCAGCGAGCCGAATCAGGCGTTCACTGCTGGCGTACGCGGCCTGACTGCGCGCGTGGCTCGATTATTCGGGGTGGCAAGACACGACAGAGAGGTCCTTCGAGATGGAGGGCCGCGTTGTATGGCTGCACGTATCGTGTTCTCTATTTTCGGGAATGGTAACTCGATGTGCAAATACAAGGTTTCCAGGTGCAACGATCCCTCCACGCGCGCGCACGCGTGCGTAAGCGCGTGCATACGTTCGCAGTCTGAGCATTTCACCTGCACCCTATGCATTGATCTGCTCCGACTGATTTCTCTCTCTCTCTCTCTCTCTCTCTCTGTTTTATGCATTATGCACCTGATTTAAATTGAGCGCTACGTCCAACTTCGACATGGCATAATTACTCGGCGCGATAGTCGCGCGATCTAAACTTGGTCCGAAGTCGGCTCGCAGCAGTCATTAGTCGGGGATTATTACCTGATAGCGTGCCGTACGAAATTCGCGAAGGGGATTAACATCACTTCTCTGGAGTTCGATCGCGACGTCGAGCGCCTGAAAGCGGTTTGACCGGCCTCCTCTACTCTTGGTAGCAGCTCGTGATCGCAAATGCTAAAAGCCGGATTATCGTATTAGGATGTTCGTCGTGTCGAAGTCATGGTGTAAGGTAATGTGCTCGAGTATCCGTGCCGCTCATTAAAATTAAGGCGACGATAATACGTCTTCATTGTCGCACTTGGTGCATCGTCGCCGTCGCCGCGGTGTTCATCGCGGCCTCTTTACGGCGGCGAAACCTGATAAGAGCGGCGGGACAGTAAGGAAGATGAAGTGCGCGAACGTTAAGATGTCTCTCCAGAGGGATACACACAATGGGGCGCCTCGGGCGAAGAGGGTACAACAAGAGGATACACTTGCGCCCTGCTGTGTTTTCACAGGGCGCGGGAGTACACGGGGATTCTCCCGAGAAGGAGCGTCCTCCGCGTCGAATAAAACTTCACGAAATGACGCGTGCTCGAACGTCGGGGAAGAGGAAGGAGAGGAATAGATCGAAGATTCGTGTGGGAGAGAGGACATTTTCTTCCGCCGGGAAGAAAATTCGCCGCGGATGCTTGTGAGCATAACGTCGAGTTTTTCACGGGTCTTATCGGGAACGCCGTCAAAAATTACACGAAAAAGCTGACGCGCGGTTAATGTACGTCCTCGCGGCGCGTCAGAACGCGACCAAGTGTCATGGAAAATCCTATAAGCGGCATAAGCCAAGCTCATCCGCCACTTTCGCCTCTCGGTGTTGAAAGCCTTAAGCGCTTCCGCACCTCGTCATTCACATCGACAGCCCGGCACTTAAGAATATGAGCGCCGCTCACTTTCGCCCGCGAGCGCAACGCCCTTTTTAAGGAATAAGGCCCTTCGCTTATGAATACACGCTGTATCGGCTGCTCGGCTTCGCGGCGACACATCATCGTGGACCGTTCGAAGCTCCACGGCGGCCAGACATTATTAAAGCGAGAAGTTTCACAATATAACTTTAATATTCCAAAAGTTGGGCGAGGACATATATCCGCGGTCGGGCCTCGGTATAATAACGTCCGAGGAGAAAAAGCAAACGCCCGCTACGCCGTTGCGGAGAGAGAAAACTGTATTAAATAATTAAAGTACCAGAAAAAAGAGGGCTTGATCTTTTAAAAATATGACTGTAGAGCGAATTGTATCTTCGTTGTTCTTCTCTTCTTTCTCACCTTTGAGATGAAATTTGTCGCGAACTGTCAGCCTAGAATCACTCCAACGATGTTGGAGGTTGAACGATTGAAATTTTAGTTGATTAAATAATTGGCAAAAATTAATGAACAATCGGTCGTCATGCATTGACGAATAGTTTAATCGATTGATGGAATTTAATAATTAACCTTCCGTGCAATTCGCTATTTTCCGCTAACGTCTGTGATTCGTCCGACATTTCTGGGTAATACTATTTAAAATAATATTTTTCTCTTAGTGTATACATATGACGATTGATTAATTCTGATTGTTGATTTGCCGATTACTTTACAATATTTCACAAATACAGTTTTAATCGATTACTTCCCGACACTTTGTTCCCAAAGTGTACTCGTAAACCACAGATAACTCGTCCCTCTTGATTTGTGCCCAAGTACGAAGCGACAGAGGAAAGTTGCGAGCGTTTCGAGATAGCTCGCGCAGGCCACGACCACGTAATTCATCTGTAAACCCCGACTAGAGAGTAAGGTGGATCTCCGGTTTTCCGTTCTGGAAAATGAGCGTGCGGCGACGGGAGGGCGGGGAAGGCCGGGGAAAAGCGGCACGGACACGTCGGTCTAAATGGGTTAATAAAGCTCACGGTGTCATTTGTGCGGGCGGGATGGGCTCGGCCGCGGAATAAACAATGCCCGGCATCCGCGGAGGATCCTCGGGATTAACGTTCCGTAACACCAATAAAGCAGAGAGGCCGTTTTACAGTCGTTAGGCCCAATTCTGTCTCCCCTGCTGCTTCATCCACGCTGTAGGAGACGAGGGCCGCTTTTTATTTTCATTGCCACCACAAAAAATTACGCGGCCGACGCACTATTTTTACAACGCACCCTTGTGTACGGGGGTTGCTTTTATCCAAAAGCGTGAGGTGCAGGCTGTCGAACAGAGCGAGAGACGAAATGACGATCGATGATCGTCTGAGGGGATACCGACGTAATCGCGTGAACGGAGACAATTTTTGTGGCAAGAATTACTCAAGAATTGTATAACAGAGGAATAGACATTCTGCAATAATTGATTCCTTCACATATGCTACTTTATATTCTAGGAACTGCTGTTAAACAATTTGATGAGTTTCTGGCGAAACATTTTACAGTTCTAGCGAAATTTACTGCTAATGGCCCGTGTTAATCCTCCGTCTACTTTGCGAAGCATCTTGGGAACGTTGAAATTTCAATTATCTCTTACAGATTCTCTGCTAAAAAAAAGTTTTAAACATTGCAGACTAAACAAAAGTTCTGACTAGAAAGCAGAGGCCTGAAATAATGAGAGAAATGTTTGCCCCAATTTTTGTTTTACTCGCACATGAGGAGAAAACTGTTACTGCCCACGCGCGCAGCGAACCGAGTTTACAAAAAGCGGACTGGATAGTCATTTGAAATTTCTCTCACGTGAGACATCTGAATTTCAAGTTATATAAGAATTTTTGAATCATACGATACTCGTGATGTCATATCCGTGATTACAATTCAACTGAAAGAACACATCTAATTCTGAATTTGGATCCGAGTGTCTCACCTGAGTGAGTTTCAAGTAATGACTATTCATAGAGACCTAAGTAATTAAATTGAAGCACCGGCGAATACCTCGCACTGTCGTCATTATAAACTCCGCTGGTAATCACGTTCGTTGACGAAGAGACCGTTTTCCTGCTGATGCTCCGTGTGAATGGATTTTAACGACTGCATTGACATGCAAATTCTCGCGCGCTCGATATCGTTCGGCTCGATCCCATCGTCGAGACGATCGATCGGATCGAAAGGACGGCGATAAATGGTGGCGCACACGAATCCTCGCACGATTAGAGGCAGAAGCCGACGAGACGATCGCGCGGAAAGCGAGTCGGTCGCGACGTTATATATACTTAGGCGAACGCGTCCGGTTATTAATGGACATTCATCAAAGGAGCTTATTTGACCAAACGGTGGCCCCGAGACCCGTTGATTTACGACCCGCATAAACGCAAATCGAATTCATCCATCGCGCCACCGCCGACCGGAATCCTCGGCGAGGCTCGCTTCACGCGAGCCGTGTCTGAGACTTCCCGAGGGTTCGCGGATGACGATGAACGTGTGTCGGATCGACACACGTCCCAACTGTCCACGGAAAAAAGAGCCTCGTTGAATTAACGTGACATGCTTGGTTAAGCGAGTTTTGGGAAAGATAAACAGACTTTTTGATTATTATAATTATAATGAAATATTCTAGTAATGTAAACACTTAGCTGTAATACTGAGTTTAATTACTGCGTACAGTATGTATAATAACATCCAAGTGTCTGGTTATCATGACTATACGCGAAAAACAATTTTTTTCCGTGCACGATGACTTTGGCGTTTCAATATATCATATTATTAGGTCGCGCTACTTTTTGGATATTACACTGATGTTTTTGCCTCAACATAGGGAGAAAGAGACACAACTTTTCTTTTTATTAGAGCATAGGATCTCGGGGAATATTTTATCTCGGGGACTCAAGTATTCCAATGACATGAGGCCTGACACTGGCGCCAAGAATTTAATTATATGAAAGGACAGAAAGAGGGAGAGAGAGAGAGAAAGAGAGAGAGAGAGAGAGAGAGAGAGAGAGACGTCTGCGAGACGTATCTGCCTTCGCGACGTTATCCGCTCTTGAATATGCAAGCGCTACTCCGCTTAACACGCGAAGAACTCCCCTACGGTCGATTGCGTCTCGGATACGCACCGTTGCCTGCACCGGGTGTACCTGAATGCATGTACCTGCAACGCTTACCCACGGTTTCGCGATAAAATGGCATTTATTCGGCGACTAAGCGCCGTGCATGCATACATCGAGAAATTTCGATGAATGAATCGCGCGTGTACAATGTGAAAGAAAAATATGTAGGATATAAAAAGTATTTATTCGATAGGTACTAATAACATATTTATTTAAATCTAAATTATTTTATTTAAATAGAATGGACAATTGCTGTCGTGAAAAGCTAAAATTTTAAGAAAATATATTAAAATTTTTAGAATATCTATTTCCTTAAAAAATATTTAATTGGATTAACCAAACTTTTCTTCCAATGTTATTTGACAAATATTTTATATTAGTAAATAAATATGTTATTATATGTATATACCAAACAATATTCACCAAACAAATATTTTTTATTTCTTAGATATTTTTTTTTTTCAGCATATACCACCAATGTATGTCGAATTCATAACTCAAAGATGGTGATATTATCTTATGATCATTTTGAACGAAAGGATCTTTATTATCTATAAGAGTCTTGGATAAGTAAACTATTTTTGTCGTAACGTAGACATAACAAATTAAATTCTTAATTAAATTCAGAAAGCATTAAAAATCAAATTACAAATTAATCAAGTAATATTAGTCTACGAAGTAAAGGTGTTCCATAAGTGGAACACTAATAGTTAATGAGTTAATAATATTTGGATTTTATGAAGACCTAAATCTGTATCTCTCTCGGAGAAGGTAGAGCAGACAATTTCATTCTACATTTTCGAAGGAGAACAAAGATAACGTACTATAGGAGACTCTGTTCTTTTACTCTGAAGCCGTGGAACTAATTGTTCTCCGACATATGGAGGTAGGAAATTACTATTCAAATGAAGAACCCATGCTAAATATGTATCCTTATCGGTGCTGATGTAGTCGAGGCGGGGAGGCACGAGAGAACACTCGAACACATGGTGATCCACACGCTAGTACACATTTCTTACATGTCGAATTTGCATTTGAATACACGATTGTCAGACTGGGACAGGAGGAAACATTAATTCGAAGATAGTTAATCGCGTCGGAAGTTGATCAACACGTCTCGTCAAAGTTCATCGAAGAGTTCGTAGCTTCCGGGACACCCTGTACACCTGCGTATACGCGCATCCGCGGTCGGACGTTTTCGGGGTTATGTGTCGAGGAACTCGCGTAGGAGGGTCGACCTCTCGTAAAAGCGCTCGTAATCGTTCTGTCTGTATCAGGCCGCACACGCGATCCGCGGATTAAAATTAACAGCCGCTCGGCGTATATTGATTGCACGCTCACCTTGACACCGGGAGGTAGGTAGGTTCGTTCGTTGCTTCGTTCCTCCGCAGACGACTGCCGCACGCAACGGTTCCGAGGGAGAGAAGCTCGGCCTCGCTATAATACGCCTCTCCTTGTTCTTTCTCTCTCCTTCTCCTCTCTCTGTCTCGACATTGAACCTTCGCGTAAATACCGAAATTAGACTCCGCCGCCGTTGGTCATCTATCCGCGTCGAGGAATCGGATCGTTGCTTCAGCATTTAACACGGCCTCGCGGAAAGCACTCCGCGAAGATTAAGCCGAAAGTCGAGACTCCCAGATGGATTACGGAACATTGTTAGCGTCGCTGTAAAAGTGTAAAGATCCCGACGCATTTCTCGAATTCTTTGATCGCTCTTGACGCCGTAGGGGAGTAATATCATCCTGTGCGTGGGCGAGCGAGCATTCTGGACGCGATCGAGTCGATACCAAGACTCTATCACTGGATATACCGAGTATCGTCGAGTGTCCATTCCGGTCGAAATTGGAAACGTCGAATAAGAAACCCGCCCACCTATAAGGACCAGAGCCAGATCCCTTCGTGAGTCTCCCTTCGTGACGTCAACAGCTCTTGATATCGGGCCGAAACATTTTCCTGATGTCCACGTATAAAATTGCGATTATTACACGATTAACTCTTCAATCCTGAGGAATCGTGTTATAAAATCATTGGTGCAAATACTAATATTTATCTCGTAAACGTGTAAACATGTATACAGACTGAGTCTACTATCGCCATCTTCAATATTTTCGAGTGCAAAAAACAAAGATGTCTTCAAGATCTTCGAAGCTATTTCTCTCAGAAAAAAAGCGTAACTATTTTATTGATGCAAAAGATGAATTATACACACGGGATCTGACAATTGCTTGAAAAATGAAAGTATTCTTTTTTTCTAAGGCAGAAAGTGATAAACAACGGTGGTAAATAATTTGACTGAATATAGCATGGACTGTTTCGCGTTGTTATAAAAAAAATAAAAATTTTTTTGTTAAAAAAAATAAGAATAAAAATCTAACAAACTTTTGCTCTGCAAGCTTTTGCACTGAGAGAAAAAATATTTTAAAAATAAAAATATTCGATGGAAACTAAAAACATATTTATTTAAGTCTACTATTTAAGTCTTCTTTTGTTTAAATAAAATGAACTGTTTTCGTGAGAAACAATTATTTAAAAAAAAGTGTACATTTTCTCATTTGAAAAAAATGTTTTCTCCATGTAAAGGTGTATATATTAATACCTAGTGAATCAATATTTTTTTATTTTTTAGATATTTTCTCTCTCTCTCTCTCTCTTTCTCTCTCTCTCTCCCTCTCAGTGTAATATTATGAAATACGAAAGTACATTGTCCTTATTATCCCGTGACGCATTTTTGTGTTTATTCTATAAATACTACATAGTCACTTTCAAAAATTCTTGTTAAAAGCGGTATATCACTCCACTTCGTGTCCTCATCCCGTTGAAATTTATACGTCCTAAGATTGGACTTACATTTCGCTTCCAGAACAAATTACTTGTATCTTGTCGCCACACACTTCCTCGGTGTGTCTTGGGTTCTGCAATTGCGCACAATGTTTTTCCTGTCGCAGCGTTTATCGTTCTATAATTTATGACATATGACAAGAGAGAGAGAAAGAGCGTGGGTGGGAAAAAGAGTCAGTCGCCGCGACATAATTCAGTCCTCGGGCACGGCGATGGCGATCTCGGAAGCTCGGTGTTCGGTGTAAGCTTCTGGAAGAAACGTCAGACAGTTGGTTTCAATGTATACAACGCATTGTACACCGCGCTAGACGGCCTTTAGATCGTCTCGTGGCATATTTTATTCAGGTGCGGCGTATTCCGCCGCCTGAACACGCTCCGACTGTTTAGAGAACGCAGGAGCGACTGCATATAGGAGTTCTTATGCGAGCAAAGGCTCAGAATCCTTCTGGCATCGCGAATGAGAGAGACCCCTTCGTCTACGGGAACCCTTTTCCATTCTGGGAAATTGGCCTCTCGCGATCTACCAACTGCCGTGACGAAAAACTGTTGCTCGAGTGCATGCGTTCCACGAGAGATGCAAATTCGCTCCCTCGCGGGGATGAAATATGCATCCGGAGTGGACTCCTCGCGAAAGAGCGAGTCTCATGTTTGCATGCGTGGACCGGCGAAATTGAATTTCGATTCTAATAGATGGCGGGCTTCGTTCATTTAAGCGTGAGCCAAGACGCGGCACCGTTGCATTTCCATTTCCAGTCGCGATGTAGGAGAGACAGCGTGCGGCAGATTGTGCTTAGCATTTCTTGTCGCACGTGTTACCATACATTCAACATTAAGCGCACTTGGCTGCGCTTACAAGAAACTCCAGCGCAAATATTTTTATAATGGAGATGTTTAGCGAGAGAGAGAGAGAGAGAGAGAGAGAGAGAGAGAGAGAGAGAGAGAGAGAGAGAG
>NW_022639471.1:1278660-1292946 GCF_010583005.1 Odontomachus brunneus
AGAGAGAGAGAGAGAGAGAGAGAGAGAGAGAGAGAGAGAGAGAGAGAGAGAGAGTGGAGGGGGGAGAAGAGAAATGAACTTTTAAACAGTGATTTACTATGTGACAAAAAAGAGAACCAGCGAGCTAATTTTCTGCGCGACTGTTTGAGATCTAATAAAAATGTTTGCTGAAGTTATCATCATGTTGGAACTGACACTTTAATAGCGTCACTACCGTTTTTACTTTTTTATTCTACTCCTACTGTCACAGACAGTACTGTGCGTTGTGTCAAATTTTAAGCGGCGGAGATGACAAACAGCCGCGGGGTGCTACAAAATGGCGTTTTCGTTCACCAAATAACTCGCTCGTGACGAGCACTCGTGAAATAGCCGGTAAAATCGATGAAATCGGTGTGTATACACCGGCGCAAGCCGCTACCGTCGCTCGCGGCTTTTCGAAATTCGGTCGTGCTCGCCCACGCTTCCGGGTGGTTCGTTTCGGAGAAGATTTATAGAACCGAGGAGCCATTGTTCCCGGGCGCGACAACTTCGGGGACGATATCCGATTAGCCTAAGGGGTTCATCCGAAAATTCTCCTCGAGAAAAGTTATCGAAGTAGAGGACGCCGATAAAAGAAAGACGAATGAATGACCCTCTTCCCCTTTCTTTGTTCCAGGTCTCTATTTCCCGCAATCAAATTTGACTCTAAGGCTCCCGTACTTGGCGCGACAGAGCGCGGTAGTTTCACTGGAGGTGAAACTGATCGACCTGAGGACCCTTCGGAACGACTATGGGGCAGCGAAAAACGCCAAGTATCAGCTGTACACAAACTCGCGGAAGTTCGCGATCCAGCAGAACAGTATCGTGTTGCAGGGTCTCAAAAAAAATGGTAAGTGAAATTATTATTAACGGAGTTAAGAATCATTATTAATGGAATTGTATCGCAATAATATCGCAGAATGTAACGCGCAGTCTTGACCGACCCGAGTCGAAATTTTGATCCTACTTTCGGCCTTAACGTTCCATTTAACGCATACTTTGACACTCCGAAACCTACATCAATCTCTTGTGATTCTATTTAACTTACTAATTTTGCCGAGAAGTTCCTCTTTAGGATTTGCAGATAGCATTTCGTTTTCCTGCCATTTAAGTAGGATTTTAGTTTCTAAGTGTATCAAACATATACTGATTCTTTATAGTATACAGATGTTAGAAAGTTTAAGTCGAAAGTAGGACTGAACTTTCAACTTGAGGAGAACGTTACATTTTTCTCCGTGGCGTTGTTTTTCCATTAGGCGTCGATACTGTCATCGTCGAAGCGAGCGAGGAGGGTTTTGGTAAGGCGGTACTCGATATACAAGTGCAACCAGTGGCAGTGACAGCGGAAACGATCAACTGTACGGACTTTTTGCAGGTAAATCGCGTGTCTGCACTTTTCCGAATATCGCGTGCAATTCGTATCGCGCGACATTGAAAATCGATCTGGACGATCGCGACTTTACAATAACACGTCTGCATAGAGAGAATTTTGTAGTAAAAATTACTATAAAATTTTGCAACCGTGAAATAGGTCGATTCTGTAATAATCGACTATTTTTTCATTTCAAATATTTATATCTCAGAAAATATGCTATTAAAAGATTTGTTGTGCCTGTAGCGAATATTCACTATGTTCTCCTTAGTAACATAAATCTTACTGACATTACTGTGTTACATGGAAAATTAAAAAGAATTTATATGAGAAAAACGAGAATATGAGAATTTATATGATAAAATATCCTCTATGTAATTCATAGATGATAAATCTATTTGCGCGAGCAGATTATATCTGCACGAAGGATTTTATAGTAAAAATTATTATAGAATTTTATGAACAAAAAATATATCACAGTAATTAAGCTTTTCATCTGCTATATGTGCTATTTATGTTTGAGGAATTGAAATATGCTATTAACAGAATTTTCTGGTGAAATTTGCTGTTTCTGGCGCAATTTACAATGTATCTTAGCGATATAGATCTTCCTCTGATAGTGTATTCCTACACTATAAAAAAAACATTATAAAAACACTATAAAAAGACACTAGTTTTACTAAAAGTTTGTTGAAAGAATTTATATGAAAAAGAAAACTATAACATTCTTTCTGTGTGTATTTCGCGATACGAGAAATATTGATAAATCACGATGATCGTGTAAATCATTTTGACACTTTGGCGAAGATAATCGATCATTAATGGTTTAACGCGTCGCGACATATTTTACCCGAGGCGTGCATCGGTCCACAAGGTTTCCAGTGTTGCAGGACATGTGCTTTTGGAACACTTCCATATACAAGATTTACGAGAATCAACCAGTCACCATGATTGGCACGTTCGGCCCGGAGGCGTACGGCTACGTGTGTCCCGAATTCAACGTCACCAGATATGAGTTATTGAATGGCAAGTATCTTGGGTAACAGCCCCATCTCCGTTCGCCAACGTAATTTCTCCACGTTCGCAGCAGTCGCGCGCACGCGCGCGTGATTTTAAAGTTACTTCACCCTGTCTTGCCCATGATCGACGATCCGAATTGCAAAGCCGGCTTCTCATTGGGCACTTACCGAAAGACGCTCGCTGGAGCATCTAATGTAATGCAAACTGAACTCGCGGAAGATTCGAGATTCAACAAATAAAAGCTATCGAATAGTCCTCGCGAAATTCGTTTCTCGTTGATGAATCGTCGCTCCAGTTACCTTCCCCGAGTCGTCGTCGGGTTTCTGTTTGCACAGCATAAATCTCTTGGTTTAAAGATCAGGCATTTTTCACTGACAAAGCCCGGGCGAGCCACGAAAGCGGTGATTGATCGAACCCGTTCGACGCGAAATACGAATAAATTTATCGCCGTATCCACCTGCGCGCGGCGCCGCGGCACGTGACGCCGAAAAGCTGCGAGAGCTGTCGTCATTAAAATTCGCCGTCGTTATCGTCCGTGACATAATACAATATAACGATGGTGGCTCGTGACCCTTTGTGCGACGAGCCATGCATCAAATCCGCGGGATCGCTCCTCCGTGGCGTTTTAAATTTTATGTTTCCGCGGTTCAATACAATTGAAACGCGCCGGTCATCGGGAAAATGTTGCACACATTTCATACGCAACGATTCCACGGCGGGAATGGTTAGTTCCGAAATAACAAGGCTATTGAATTTCTCTAGGCAACAACATTGCAACGGTGTTCGCTCGCAAAAACGACGTTAAAAGCGGCTCGCGATTTCGTATTACGAAATTTCGACTGGCCCTTTGCCGCCGGATTCCCGATTCGCGGATCCGACCGAATTCGGCGCTCATACACCGCTCGTTCGCGGAATCCCTTTAATTATGTTAATCAACGTCCGGGCGATACACAGGCTCGAGCTATTATACGATTCAATTTTCCGTGACGCGATTCTTCCATTATACCGCGTTGAGAGAATGCTGAGACGGTTAAAACAAACCGATATCGCGGGTATCGTAAGGAACGATTCGTTCTGGTTTTCCAGGAAAGAACTACTTTCACACCGTCGACGGCAAGTTGTTCGCGAACGCATCCTTGGATCGGGACGTCCGGGGCCCACCCGGAGGACCCGGGCCTCGCGTCATAGTCAAGGTGAACTGCGTCGTTTGGGAGTCGACCGGCCGACAATACACGCAGACGAGAGACATCACAATCGATATCCTGGATCAAAACGACAATCCGCCCGTCGTGCAGGGCAACAAATCCATCGCCATGGAGCTCCGGGACTTCACCGTGGTGAGCACGTCGATCTACCGGCGTATCGTTGAGTGATCGAGACTGTGTCGGGACTGTTAAATTAGCGCCGTTGCCCGAGTAGCTCGAAGCCAATTAACTTCCCGATGTTGAATGGCAATCGAGAGTCCGCCGTTGCGAGAGCGTAAGCACGTCGTTGATCTATATCGTAATTCTACTCTGCGTGCTTGTAACCCGACGTTGAATCCTTGAGACGAAAATCGAGCCTCTCCAGTGTAGATGACCGTCCTCGCTCGTGTGACAAACGCAGAATGAACGTTGGGAGTATCAAGTTGATTCGAAGGTCTCATCCGAAAAAATAATAAATCTCATCTGAAATCCTGTGGAGCCTCTGGAGGATTTCGCTCTTGTGTACGATCTCAGCAGGATTCTTCTAAAAGTAAAAAGACAATATTCCAAGTAAAGTGTTCTTACAATTTAAAGAATTTCGTCTTTTATCCACGTTTTTTGTGAATTCTTTTCTAAAACGAACATTTTAACACCAGAACACCGGGTCAATCAAAATGATGCTTGTTTTTATGAAAATTACTCAAACTCATTACGATGCATTTTATATTTCTAATTAACATTGAATTTCGTCTTTTATTTATGGTATGCAAGTCTTGTTCTTAGTAAAAATTTCTTCTAGTAGGGCATTCTCTGCTTCAAGTAAACGTAACCTTTATGACTCAAAAGAAGGAAAGTTAGTCTAGATTTCTGTTTAATAGAGTTCACTTCGTTGGAAGAGAAATACTCTTTCGGTAAATATTTTCCGAATATGATATTACAGGAAATAGAGTCTTTTAAATAAAGGAAATACTTTCGGTGCAAGGGAGTTGGAATATAAGGGACCCACTTAAGCGAAATCAATTATTTTTATTTTTTACTCCAACTTACTCCAAGCTTACTCCGCATATTGCAGACAAGCCTTAACGCGTATCTGACGCGCGTCAAATAATTCCAATTTCCGCGTCCTTATTCCTTTTTCGTCCGTCGCAACGTGCGCTGCTCCGCACCTGGAGCGTTCTATTCGACAAATTTCAGGACATTTCCCCGCGAACGATTCTCGTTTTTCAACGCGCGTCGCGTCGGAATTGAGACGACTTAATCACGCGTTCATTGTTCGCGTAATTACCGGCGCTGCTGTTTTGAGCGGTGCGCCGGTAATAATAAAAAGGAAACGCGACGAGCCAACCACAAAAGACACGCGAGCGCAACGCAGGATGCCGAGAGACGAGGCGAGAGACGAAGAGCTTCCGCGACTAATCCTGATTAAACCCCGGGGTGTTTTCCGACGCGCGCCGAACTTCCTTTCCCCGCTTTACATTCTCCGCCAAATGCCTCTCTTTTTTTCTATCTCTCTCTTTCTTCCTCTTCCTCTCCCTCGCAGTCGTTACTTCTCATCATTCGCGCTCTCGCTTCCTTGAAGAACGAGATTACATTGTTACGTTTGGATATTGTTATCAAGACATCTGAGAAGCTTCCGCGAAAGTCGAAGACTTTAATGGGCGAAGTTGGAGCGCGCGATCGGTTAATCGAAATCTCGCGTCGCATCGAATCACAAAGTGCGCTGAAAATACTCGAAACTATTATCCTCGAGAGCAATCTGATGGCCCTCTCATCTGCCTCATCCCCCTTGGCGAGAACTAATTACGCCAGAAAATATCGCGTCTTTTTCGAAGCGATAACGTTAGTCCCGATAATCAAGCACGTTTACAAAGAAAAAAGAAGAAAAATAAAAGGCACTTATCATTCCTCCTGAAGCTCTCTAAATTTCTTCTAATGAAATTCGCGTAACTTTTCGCTCATGTCGAATGTATACTCTGAATCGTCGAGTGAATACTTTCATCCGAAATTGAAGAATGGATTAAATGTGATTAAAATCCGACTTCATCCTCGACCGAAACATTCAATCATATGATGTGAGAATGCATCCTGAGCTTAAGTGAAACATTCACTCTTGCTATTTTGAGTGACAGTATTTTCATTGTCACTTCGAGTGCAAATACCGTCACTTTTCATTCGTTTTGAGTGGGATTTCATACCAAGAAACTTGGAGAATGAGGCATCAGATGCGAATGTTACCGACAGGGCGACTTGTTGATCAACAACCTGATCCTGACGGACGCGGACGCGATGACTACCAACCAGTACAGCCTCAACCTGCTCGGGGAAGCTCACGACGCCTTCAACATCAGTTACGACACCTTGCCAATCGAGCATGAAAAGCGGCCGAAAGACGTGCCTTCTACTGCTATTATTGTCAGTGAGTATTCGCATTCCTTCCTTCTCGTCGTAGATCGACGCAGTCGCATATATACGTTTTCCTCGCGTCTTCCGCGTGGATCGTGATCGGAAATTCGTACTCTGCAATTTTCTAGGGATCCACGCCGGAAAGACGCTGCTGCCGAAGTCGCCGTGCCGCGTGCTTCTGCGAGCTGTCGACGAGTCGCTTCTACCGAATTACGGGCCGAATGTGGTGAGTATGCTCGTGGTCTATTGATTCTAACGTCGTGGACAGGTCACTCGCCAGCTACACTTGAAACATTCGCTCCATTTGCCATATGTCCAAGAAAGGACCTCGCTCGAGTAACTTGACGGTCAATTCCGATTGAGAGGACACGTTGGGAAGTATGGACCGAGTTCCTCGAGCTTTCTCATGCACATCAGGGATCAAAGTTGGATTCCACCATGGACATAGTATACATGGACTCCGAATGGCCTATGTTCTGTTGTCTAATAGAGTAAAGCCAACATCTAGAAAGAGAGCAAGAATAGAGAGGCTATAGTTTTCTTCCCATTTTGTCACTTTTATTGCGCGTACATCCATTTTTCATTTCCATAATATTATAGAGTGCAACAACACCCCGACTAGACTGGCAAGTAAAAGTTTTAGTTAAATCTTATTGCACACTTTGTCTGTGCAGAAAGAGACAGAGAACAGAGGGGCTGTACATATTGGCTTCTCTTTTCTGACTATATGCGGAGTCTATATATAATGTCTTTCTACATGTTGGCTTCACTTTTCTGGCCGTATGCGGAGTCCATGTATACTACGTCCATAGATTCTACTCGATATCTATAGTGTATCTAAATCGGTATCTAAAGGAAGTTCAGACCAAAGGCCAATGTCTTGAAATATAAATCTGTGACAATGTTGGAAAGTACACGGAGAGAAAATAGTATAGTAAAAATTTTGTAATCTTGGACCACACATGCAGAATTTATGACTAAAAGTAAAGTTAGTAAAGTTGTATTTCGGTATTTAAATACCGATCCGATCATGTATATTTGCAAAAACACGACCCGCTTTGTAGTCGACTCGACCAAATCAGCGAGTAATTAATCAGTGTGGTTCTAATTTTAATCGAAATTACGGATGAGATCTAAAATTTAAAGCGCCATCCAGGAATCTAGATTTGAAACGCAATTAATATTTAAAGTCTTGAAAAGTTGGACCTCACTTCAATTGCATTAATCGTAGGGCACGATTTCGAATCGTAATTTCTGATTTCGAATCTCTCGAGATTGCACAAAAGAGGTAATTTACGATTTCGATTGAATATTACGACTTCGCGTGAAAAATTGATTAATGCATCGTACAGTCAGAACGGAACTCCTCGTAATACACTGGCCGTTCGTCGAAATGGACAAAGAGCGCGACGCGCAGCGTGCCGCCGCCGCCGCCCCGTTGAAAATCTGTTGTCCGATCAAAAAAGTTCACCACGTTCGCAGTAAATTTCGCGATATCGACAGAAGTCCTCCGATATCGCACCGCCGTGTGTCATTTGCGAATGGCATGGCTGGAACTCGGACGTAAGTGCGCCGTGCTGGTTCCATCACTCGAAGGGATCACTCTCACCAATATACGGGAAGTATATGTATAAGACATCCGTTCCATCGCAGAGAGAAGGAGAACTAGATCTTTTACCAGCCGAGATCTACAGTCACTCAGGGAGAACGAACTTCCATCCGTCAGGGGTTAACTTCGCGTTTCCATCCGTTCTCAGTGAATACGAATCGCGCCGATGAACACGATCGCCGCCATACGTGGACATACGATGTCTCACAAAATCATGATTCTGAAATTTGAGTGCTGAGACACTGGCTCTCGGTCTAAACTCTCCTCTATCGATGGAAGTGTCTCTAAATGGGTTTAGAAACCAATCTAGAAGGCTCATAAGTCACATTTACAGACACTTTTATCGATAAAAGGAAGTTCAGACCAAAAGCCAATGTCATGAAATATAAATCTGTGACAATATTGGAAAATACACGGAGAGAAAATAGTATAGTAAAAATGTTGTAATCTTAGACCACACATGCAGAATTTATGACTAAGTAAAGTTAGTAAAGTTGTATTTCGGGACTTAGATTTCGCGATTATATATTTTTAGGACATAACGAAACAGCTATGTATCAATCTCTCCCGGAGAGTGCCCGATAAAAGCAAAGTCCATCGATAAAAGCAATTATCCACCTCTAATTTGCTCGAGCTACTTTATGAATTAAACACGATCCGATGTATTAGCAAGGTTGCGTTTTTCGATAAACGCGAACGTTCTTTCAGGTGTAAATCACTTCTCATTTACATTCAAGCTCAGCAGCTCACAATCGTGTGAGACGACATCGAGCTGGGCTTGTATCGAGGAAGTCGAAAGATAAGAGCTCATTAGTCGCCATTAACCGTGCCTGGCGTCCGTGATCGCCGCTCCGCGGTATAATCGGAGGTCATTAAACAATTAGGTGGTGAAATCCCGGCTTGTTAGGCTCCTTGGGTGTGGCATTGATTTCGCGGAGGCGGCTAATCGCGGATTAATAGCCACGTGAAAATGGCGCGTGGGCGTAAGTCGCTTACTGCCGAGCTCCGTTCGGAATATCGCGGACGTCATCAAATGCGGACTCCCGCAACGTTTCTTCTCGCAAAATTTCCTTCCCTAGAAAAAAGCCCCACCCCGCTGGGCGAAACAGCCATGCTGCTCTGCGCGGTAGGCGTCCGGTCCGACGAGATTTTCAAAGAATCATCCGCAGAAGCGACGCAGGGCGTAATATGCATGAATAAATGCATCGCCGCAGAATGCAATTTTCAAATATTCCACCGGGCGATTCTTGCGACGGGAATGTTTAATCATATCGTTCGGATTCATAGCGGATTCATACGGAAGATGGCATAATTGATGTCAAAGCGAATCAAAGACGAGAGTTCGAGCGCATGGTAACATTTAAAGACACTTGCGCTTGTGTCCAATACATTCCTGACAGCCGCCGAACAATTCGATTGTGAGATTTTAAATCAAATCGCGACTCGCGTATATAGCGTTCTCGTGCACCTTTAATGGATATCCTACATCATTCGCGCGACTATCCGTGCTCAAATTGAAAGCGCGCGGCAAAATAAATCTCGATGGCGATATCTACGGCGACCTATTCCTGATATATCGCGTGACCCTTAAACTGGGCCGCGTCTTAGATATCGGTGGCTCGATGGCTGTTCTCGTCTTACTTGCCAGGACGCGAAACCTTGACGTTTAAATAAGCCGGCGGAACGCGGGCTCGTAGATCCTCGTTGTTGAGCAGGAAATTGCGAGGTAATTACATCCCGTGGCCTTGAGTTTGCTTCAGTCTTTCCTTTCCTTTTTCATCGAAAAGTTTGAAAATTTTCCAAAGAGTAAGGAATTATTCATGAAACATCTTTGTGATTTATAAAGTCAATGGAACGTAACGTTTGCAAATATGTACACTAAGAGAGAAAATATCTGAGAAGAAAAATATTTATTCGATAGATATTTGTATATGTATATATATAAAATATTTTTTAGATAAGGAAAGATATTCAGATAAGAAAATATATTTTTTTAGAGCACCATAGCTTTTCATGAAAGTGCAATTGTTCATTTTATTTAAATAAAAGAATTCAGATTTAAGTAAATATATTGTTAATATCTACCGAATATAAATATTTCTTTTACATTTTTTAAATGTTTTTTCTCTTAGCGTTTTTTATCTTAACGTTATATCAACGACATCAATAACACAATATATTTTTAAAGTACTTTTACAAACTGCAAAATCACATTATCGAATAATGTGCCCGAAATAATTGCGAGAAATTAGGTTAAAATGTCCAGAGAGAGAGAGAAAAAGAGAAAAAGAGAAATGTGTATAGTAAATCAATATCCCGAAATGTCCAATAACTGAATTATTTGTTAGCGTTGTTGGGTCGAGAATAATTTAACGTTAGGGGAGAATTTTTGTGGCAAAGTGCCACAAAAATTGTCGAGAAGACACGGTCGGGTTGTCGGTGAGTTGTGATACGGATTTATTCGTAGTCCTTGCACACATGTAGTCCTCGCGCCGAAGAAAGATTGGACGCGCTTAAGTACTGTGGACTTTTCTCTCCACGTTCTCGTTCCATAGGTGTACCAGGAATGGACGATAAATTCTAATAAAGAGCGTCACGTAGCAATCGTATCAACCACTGTGGCCTTTAATATCGATCTTTCGCGGTGGCACACTGTATCGTACGGTCTCTCGCGAGATCTCTACGCGGCCAATCGTCCTCCAACTGCGACATAATCGTTCTTGGATCTGTCATAAATTTTCCAGAGATTTCCTGCTTTTTTAAATAATCGAAAATTATTAATTGTGGTAATAAGTTACGAAGATAATCGAAAATTATTACCAAAATATTAAAGACAGGAAAGTACATGAAAAAGAAATATGATAGTGTCATTAAATATGAGACATTATCTTGAGGAAATGATATTGACAGACATAAAGAACGAAAAGTCGATTTTCGCAGTAAGGATACATTCCCTAGATCTCTCCTAACGCCTTTCCTTACAGCCGCGACCCGATCCTCATGTCATTAATCATTGTGTAACTTTTTACGAGCTACAGGTCCTTCTCATTCACCCTTCAAACGACGTCGAGAGAGATCAATATAAGTACAACAGCGTCATAAAAAGCGCTCACACCTACGCTTCGATGAGCAATAATCTAACAAATAGCTTGGTCGCGTTGCCTAAATACTAATTAAACAAAACAGTGATTGATCGTGGAAAATGTCATGGAAAATGAGATCAATTTTCCTAAATTCAAGCCCCCTCGGGAAATCAACATCCTCCCGAGTCGGCTTGCAGTCCGCACTAAACTGATCGTAATCCATATTTTCCGTATTCTCAGCTGCTCGTTAATCTGACATTCACGGGCCCGGTGCACCAAACTTTCATGACCACGAAGTCGGCGACCCCGACGACACAAGAGCCGGTCACGTTTCCGACGAGCGTGGAGATCGCGCGAATCTCGCCCAGATACTTTCGCGTGACGGAACCAGCCGTGAAGCTGCAGTCCTCGCGAACTTTCATCCTGTACGGCTCGAGCGCCTTCAACGTCACTCAGCGGAGCGGCATCGTCTACGTGTCGAACGAGACATTGCTGCGCTCTGAGCAAACCTCTATTATCTTGTAAGTAAAGCTTACTCTACAAACCTTAATTTATTACCTGGACTCTTTGCTTCTGGTTTCTTGTTCTCTGTCTTTCTCTGACTCAAAACTTAAGGTTTAAGTTCGAAAGAGATAAAAAGACAGGAACAGGAGACAAAGAACACATTGTTCTAAACAGTGTAGATCTAAACAGTCTCTCCGGCTTTCGCCTTCGTGAATAGCCCGACGTCGCGCGCGTATGAGCTATTTCCGCTAATTAAATTGACATTTTGCCGTGGAGAGAGTAAAACATTATATTATATCGTTGCGCAGAGTTTTTCGGCCATATATTCAGCGTTCGTTAGTGTGGAGGGTGTAAGCGAAGTTAAACTCGGTCGACTGAAATTCTGATATAAGAAAAGCCGCGATAATTTTATATAGACACATGTATATCGAAATATTTTTAAATGTGAGGGAATGAAAGCTCCAGTCGTATAAAACTGCTCCGATCAATGTCTTCGAAAGAGCGAATCTAATATTAACATGTTCACTACTCTCGAAGGTCCCCGGCGATCAGTGCTATGATTTTGCTTCATTAATTATGCACAAAAGCGTAACTAATTGCACCGACCGAATTAAATATGCAAATAGGAAGCTGCTTGAACTACACTGAGAAGTAAAATATCTAAGGAATAGTAAATTGGTGGATACTTATTTAGTGGATATTCTATGTATAACAGCATATTTATTTGTATTAACATAAAATATTTTCCAAATAAGAAGATACACATTTTTCTAAAACCTAAAAAAACTTTAGTTTATATTGAAAGAAATTATTTGTTTTATTTGAATAAGGGAATTTATTTTTAAATAAATATACTGTTAGTATAGCCACACCAAATAAATATTTACTAATTTTTAGACATTTTTCTCTTAATGTAGTTATATTGGATATATGCTTTATGAAATGCAAACTTCAGTTACTTTCTGAATTCCTTGGAGTGAAATTTCACTCAAAAACGTGAAAATCCATTCAAAGTGATGATAAAAATACTATCACTCGAAATTACAAGAATGAATGTTTAACTCAAATTATAAAGTGTGTATGTATGTGCGTGGAAATTTTTAATATTTTATTAACATTATTTATTCAAGATAAATTCCTTCAATAATTCAGAGTGATAGAAGTCACTGTGCATAAGCGGGAAATCACTCGAATGGCTTGGCTGTTATTATACTTTTCGAGTAAAATTTCATCAGAAGTTTAGGTAGTAAGCTTTGGAACATTCCATGGAAATTAACGTGGTGATCGTCAAGTTGCGATAGTCGAGACAGGCGCGTAAGAAACGATTGTCTCTGAAAGTACTGAGAAGTGTTCATTTACCTTGGACCTCTCACCCAGACGACGTCGGGTTATTCTCGCATATTAAGCGTGAACTTCCGAAGACCAGCGGCGCGATGGAACTCTTGTCTCGATCGTGCCAATCGGCTGGACGCGTATCGACACCTCGCCCGTGCACAGGGCGAATTTTCTTGTCGCGCGAGCGTGACGGTATCGGCTTGTTCACCAGACTGAAATTAAAATGGGGCGAAGAGAAGCGCGCCGAGTGGATGCTGCTAGTGAATCTGATCGACGTGCCGCCGTCGAAGACCAACACTTGCAAGCCGACTCAGAAAGAGATGCACTCATGCGCGAACGCACATTCGTACGACCAATGCGTGCAATCCTGCGGAACAGCCAGTGGAGTCTTCAGGTACGTGTGTCCTCCTCGTGTTCCTCCCTGATATCGATATGGTATCGTCGCGAAAGAAACGCTGATTGCTGCACCGACAATTCGCGGATTAACGTGTTCGCTACCGTGGTTGGGCAACTTTCTCCACATTCGTTGTAATTGAACAAAACAAACTTAGTTGGGTGTGATGTTGATAACGAATACATTTACTCTAGAACTTTAAATATTAAAAATTTACGTGAACCATAAACATGGATAAATTTTACTTAACGCATCTTCTTTTCTTAACGAGCGCATCTGCTCGTTACATCCAAAAAAATCACCGAAATTTAATCTACTTTTTATTTTTATCTGGATAGGAAAACGTCAAGAAATATGATTCTATGAATATTTTTTCAATAAAGCTGAAAAAAATTCTAATAAGACGATAATACATGCTTTTAAGAAGATAACGTTTGAAAAGTTGACCTGGATAAATTTTACCCATTTCTAGAGTTTTAGAGTTACGTGGAATTAAGAACTTTAAGTAAAGAGATTAGCTTGAAGTGAGGGGTTACATATATGTAACACTGATGGAGAACGTGTTAAAATACACAGGTCGGTGATTAACGACGACAGTTGGTCATTGAAAAATTTGCTCGTCAAGCTCGTTCCAAACGATTAGTTTTATCCGCGCAGCGGAGGGGATATTTCTCTTAATTCGCGCGCGACATAAATTCAATACCGGCGAGTTTAACATCAGTTGTGCATTTTACAAAGCGCACGCTATCTCCGTTTTGTGTACGGATGTCGCATGCGTAACTTTATAATTACACCGCCGGGAGTAACACCTCACTCGTGCGTGTCAAGAATTTTCAACCAACTCTCTTTGGCCGCGCCTTTGGTGAAGAGCGCGATGGAGAGAACGAGCGAGCAAGAGAGAGAGTGAGAGAGAGAGAGAGAAAAAAAAGTCAGCGTTGCTCGCGAGAGAAGCGTAAAAATGAATTAAGGTCATTTGCAATCTAATGGCTTTTCCATTTGCTACGCGAAATCCATACAGAAGTTGTCGTTGAAAGAAAGTGCGGCTATTCACCGACACCTTGTGCAAACCTCTCACACGAAATCTCCTCGATATCGACCATGTTCTGGCCATCGCGCGCGCCCGGGAATGTCGGTGATTTTCTACGATGGAACAAAGGAAGATGCTGCGTCGTTACTTTCCCGTCTTCCTTCGCGCAAGAGCCGCCGTGTCTCCATGAAGTTCAATTCCATCGTAACGACTATTTCGGACGGGTAACTCGTTCAAGTTTACGGCGACTCTATTTGGTTTCGCTCGAGTCGCTTTTCCTGCCCCTCTCTCTCTCTCTCTCTCTCTCTCTCTCTCTCTCTCTCTCTCTCTCTCTCTC
>NW_022639471.1:1293060-1379095 GCF_010583005.1 Odontomachus brunneus
CTCTCTCTCTCTCTCTCTCTCTCTCTCTCTCTCTCTCTCTCTCTCTCTCTCTCTCTTTCTTCTTCTCTCTCTTTTCTTCTTCTTCTCTCTCTTTTTCTCTCTTTGAGTCTATCATTCACCGATAACGATCCTCTTGCACCGCGATGAAATAAAGGACGGTAATTAACAAGTAGCACGTTTATTCCCTTTTCTCGCTCCCCTGTCTCTGCTTCTTCGCGCCTTTCGATTCATTATGATGACGAGCAAGAGGCTCTAAGCAATGTATTTATGCAGTAACGGCAGTTTCGTCGGTCGATGCGCTTGGAGAGGTGACGACAGCAACGAAACCATCGCCTTTCAGATGTCGGACTATTATTCCACCTGCTCACCGACTCTGGCTTACTGTCCCGACAACGAGTGCGACGAGCTGGAGAGCAGCGATTCGCGCATATGCCCGCAGGATTGCGTCGCCAAATGTGAGTTGAATCGCGCGTATCGGGCTCGTCGATCGGGTTAACGCGGCAAATCCGACGTTGTCGACGTGTGTTCCGACGATACCGTGGCGGCGAATCGGTGCGTTACATTGCGTCGTTAACATCTCGCAACGGATAAATCGGCGAGTAGCGAAGCGTTCGGAACGATAATCGAGACGTCATGTGAAACACCAGAGGGAGAAATATTCTTTCTTTCTTTCTTTTACCTAAAATCACATGCACCTTCTTTAAAGTCGCACAATCCTTCCAGAAAGTCCTAAACGTCATTCAAAATTTCTTATCAAATTTTAAGGGACGAAAGAAAACAAGTAGCTTTAAACTTTAAATCTAAAGGCCGTATTAAATAGTCGTTACTTAAAACTTGTCCCACGTGAGATATTCTAAATTTAAAGTTAGATGAAAATTTTTTGTTTGAATTATATAATACATATAAATATTTTGCATTCGCAATCGCGAGTCAGCTGAAAAACTCACGTTTAACTCTAAATTAAAATCTGAGCGTCTCATTTGAGGTAAGTTCCAAAAGTAATATGAATCAAAATCATCTAATTTCATAACTGATTCAAAATTCGAGAGGCGCTGCCGTTTTTCAAATTTTATAAGACATTTTAAACGGTGCCACTATATATATCGACACTGTTAGAACTCAAAGATTTATATAAAATTCTGAAGTTATTTAAAAGAAAGAATAAGGCCGTGCGCTGAATGTTGATGCGAATAAATTGGTCGAATGGAAGAGGATAATGATGTTTAACAGTGTTAGGCACATGTGCTAAATATTTTTTGGCCTTACAACGTACGCAGTGAGTCGAACCTTCCACGTCAAACTGACTCTGAATCCCAATTGTTATTATATTTATAATTACATATAAAAATTGTTATTATATTTATAATTACATATAATTACATATAAAATTCTTCTCTTAAAATTATAATTTTTACCGCAATATTTTTTCCACGTAATGTAATATGGAGAGCTTCTTAAGATCCAGCGCGATCACACGATCGTAAACTCGCGTTCTTCTCCGAGAAAAAGCTCTCCCTTCAAGAGCTCAGCCCCTAAAGTTCGTCTGGGACACGCTTGGCTCCTCTCTTTCGCACGCAAAGCCTTCGATTTAAAAGGATTTCGCGTCACTGTCGTCGCAATCGCGTCGTGCTATCGAAAGGGGCATTAAGGGGCAAGGATTATTAAGCCCCTCGTCTTTGCCAGATGTATGCCGCGTTCGTATCGAGCCGACGTACATTTATTTTTCAGCGGACGTGCATTTTGCGGAGTCCAACGAGGACGGCCGCGGCATAAAGACAGGCTTAGGTATCTGCGCCTGCAACGATCTGCTCAAGTGTACTTGTGGACCCGACACTTTTCGCCACGTGAACAACGTGCCCGGCGTCAAAGAGAAGCGACTGGGCGCCGGAAAATTACGCGATCGTGACAACGAGGTCGTCGTGTCCGGCGCGCGCAAAGGTTTGTTGTCGCACCACGCGTTTTCCTTCATTTTGCCGCTCCCTCCCCCGCACTTCTACCCCCTTTTCTTCATCTGCTTTCCTCCCGCGCAAAGCCAGCTGTATATATCCTTAATCTAGGGGTAATTGTCCATATCACTGCGTCTGTTTCTATTAATGTGTCTTTCTATTTAAATAAACTATAAAAAGGAAACTACACTGTAAAAACTGATGTTAAATTTAACATTTCATGTATCCCAAATCATCCACTCTTATTTATGTGTAAATTTAACACAAAACAAATGTGGTAAAAAATAACACGCATAAAAATTAACACAAGAATTTAACACTTGAACCGTCAGGAACCATAATTTATGTTAAATTGACATATGTATAATGTTAAATTAACTAAAATAAAACGTTATTTTAATATTTACTTTAACGTTACTTTAACATTTAAGAGAAGTATTAATCTACAGTTTTGATGGAATCAAAATGTTAAACTGACGTAATCTGTCTGACATATTAAATATGTCAATTTAACATATTAAATATGTCAATTTAACATATTAAATATGTCAATTTAACATATTAAATATGTCAATTTAACTTATGATTCCTAACAGTATTCAAGTGTTAAATTCTTGTGTTAATTTTTTCCATATTATGCGTGTTACTTTTTAATACATTTATTTTGTGTTAAATTTACACATAAATAAGAGTGAATGATTTAACACATGAAATATATTAAATTTAACATATCAGTTTTTACAGTATAGCACAGAGAAATAGAAAAAATGTTGTTTAATTAATTAATTTATCTATTTTTAATTAAATTAAAATATTAAACCTAATAAAAATACTTTGATTCACTTTTTTATTTACATTTATTTGTGCTATTTTTTATAGCTTATTTAAATAAGCTATATAAGGCACACTAACAGGAATAGAAGCACAGTAATGCAAACAATTAACCTACGTCGTGTCAACCTCTGTATGCTCGTCTTTGTTATTAACCCTAAACATGGCTAAATCTTACCTAGCCCATTTGCTTATAACTCCCGGAAAAATTATTGAAATTCAATCTTTTTTCTTTTTCAATCGGTATAGAAAACACATCGAGGAATATGAATCTAATAATATTTCTGCGATTCAATGAAGTTGATAGGAGTTATGATGAAAAGATAGAACATATGTTTCTGAGAATTATAATATTTGAAAAGTTACTCTGAGTAAATTTTACACATGTTCAGGGTTCTAGGATTAAAATGTTTCTTTATTTCCTTTTTTTTTCTTGTAGTGTCCAGCAATCCGTGTGGTCCTACATGTATGATGGGTGTTATCGGGGCCAGTCTGTTTGTATTGATTGTGATCGTTGGGTCTTTCGTCATGTGGCGGTACAGGTGAGAAACTGAAACACTTGCTCGTACAAAATAATTTAATAATTTAGCGCAAGATATAATGAGATACTGTCTCTTCCTAACACGACTCCTAATTTTGCGCGACACGTTGCCGATAAGTTGTCGAACGAGTCTCTCGAGGCTATTGATTAATTAATTTCCGATAGTAAGAAAGACGTTAAAGTTCATTTAAAAGGAACTAACCGTGTCGCGACACGCGCGTTAGATCGATGTAACAATGCTTGTTTGGGGATATCGTGACGGAACGACGTGTTGTAAGTCTTTCGGTTCGGACAGGTCTTAAAAGGATTTGGTCGACTATCAGTTTCAGACCAACAGCTTATACAGAGCTTATCGGCTCGAGCCTTGCGTTTATTAGGAATTAAGGACGTTGCAAAGTTTACAGCCAAACAGGATTTTGAACGTAATTTACTTAAGTAAACCCGTGACTCGCCGGAGTATGAAAAGTGCCGAAGATCTCCCACACTCAGGGGAAAACGTAGTAATGGCAACTGTAAAGTAACAACTATACGAGCTTAATATGATAGAATTATAATGTGTAGTAGCTTAATAAACTATCTTGTTGCATATCTAAAGCTGTTGCATCTAAAGTTGCAATGAATCTAAAATAGTTTGTTAAGCTGTATACATTAATTCTACTTACAAAACTCGCATAGTTGTCTTTTTCTCTGAGTGCACACAAGTGAGGTCTTTTGAGATGTATCTTCACGATTTGTGATTCCGTAGCACATTAAAAGAAATCGTCGTGGAGATAGGAATCGCGATCTCTCGCGTGACCGGATCTCGTAATCGCAAGAGTGTGTTTGTCTCACTCGCGAAGGACTAAAGAGTCCAACTCGTCGGCGGAAGCTTTCGCAGGGAACGGAATTGCGGAAGTTTCAGCAATATGCACGTTTTCCGTTACGCTCGCCGCATGCGATCGGTTGCTTCTTCTTCCACCACTTCTTTCCTGAACCTTTCGATATGTATTGCCCAGTTACGGGCTGGGTTATAACTTCGTAATACTTCCCGGCACTGCAGTTTTCTGTCGAAGGGATTTCAGAGTAAACATAGAGTCGCGGGGAAACTGATAGTCGATAAAGCCGGGGGGATCTCCGTGCGTCCAAAAATTGAATATTCGGCTTGCAAATAAATGTTTGCTGATTCAGCGAAAGAAACCGCGAGAGCGTGAGCGCACTTCATATTTATTATTTGCAAGCCCGCGCGAGTTAAACTTTCGAATTTAGGTCAATGTCTATCGGAAATGCTCTGCGAAAGTAACCGGTGGCCGCATTGGATTAACCACCGCTGAGCTGCATTAATAAATCCCGAGGTAACTCAATCGGAAAGGACAGAGCTCAAATATATCTCATTTTGCGGTCCTCTCTACATCTCTCCTCTTGTTTCTATCGAATCACGCGAGAGTCTGTTTGCTAAAGTCGATCAAAATCGTGCGTTTCGCAGAGGGTACAAGTGAAATTAATTTAAACCGGTCGCAATTAACGATGGCACTGTTGATCCCCGAGCTATTATGCTATTCCGCTCCATAAACCAAGATGGCTGAGCGAGTCAGCGTTAGCTCATCTTCTGCATCGCGATTCTCCGCGTTCCAGGAGGGCGGCGAAGGGCGCACGGCGGGAATGCAAACACAGGGTGGACGATGCAGCGAATGGTATTGGCATTCTACCGTCCGACTACATCGATCGTGGTGACGGTCTCTTAATCGGTCTGGATACTTTCACGGCGGCGAATCGTCATCTGTTGCTGCCCAAGACTTGTCCGGTGAGTCCATCAATTACTGTTGTATCAATTAGAAATCGAAAAATCCGATTAGGCAACGTATCATGACTTATTCGGCCGCCTTTTTTGCGCCAAGATTAACGCGTTCACTATATCGAGAAAACGATATGGCTGGCCCACACGTATAAATGTGATTATGCCCAGGAAATATCTGCTATATTTCTAACGAAATCTACTATTTTCCCTAGTAAGATTCTTACTAATAGTCTATTTCTGAGTTACTGGAAACAGTAAAAATGAAAAGAATTTATATGAAAATCCTCTAAATAAATTGTAGAGCGAACGTGTTAAAAATTTCCGACTTATCGCGAAATATTATCTGTACATTGACGCTACTTAATGCGTTGCACAAAGTTGCGGAAACTTTCTTATTACCTCGATGTCGGTGTAACACTTAAGGTCGACGCTATCTAACCAGCGCAGACTCGTGACTTTCCGGGACGATATATATAAGATAAGAAAGAGCGTTGTGTGTGTGTGCAACGGCTCTTTAATAATAGCAATAAAACTATTCCGCGGACTATGCTTAATCCAGATTATCTATACACGTTCTTCCGCGCTGGTGGATTACTTTTAATCTTGCAATTCGCGGCGCCAAATCCAACGCCTCGATTCGCGCACGGCGAGAAGTCACACAACACAAGAAGGGAAACATTATTTTAACATTCCTCATGCATTTAATAGCACATTTCTCGACGGTTCTTCGCAATCCCGCTCTTTCCTCTCTTTCCGTCGCCATAAATACATTCGCTTCGTTTAAAATACGGCGGGCATAAAAAGGTACAGCTGAGAAGGGTAAGGTATGCCTTACGTCGTTAAAGCCCGCTCACATATTCATTAAAAGAGTAAATTTGCTTGATTCATTCCTCGCCACTTATACTCTCTTCCATTCTCCTGCCTCTAATAAAACCGAGTCGTTAAGTCGCTGAGCGAAGGCACTCAAAGAGAAATTTACAGTAAGAATTATTATAAAATTTATTGTGTAATCCCGTGGAATAGATCGGCATTCTACAGTAATTGACTCTACCTTTTCATTTCATATCTGCTACTTATATCTTAGGAAGCAAAATGTGCAATATTAAAACACTTGCTATGTCTCTCACGAAGTCTACTGTGCTTCCAGCGGAATTTATTTAGTTCTTTAGCAAGATAGACGGTCCATTCTCGGACCACAAAAAACATAACAAAATTCGAAGAAAATTCGTATGAAAAGGAGACCGATAATATTCTGTCTGTGTAACTTTCGCGTATTCTTCACGCGCGCGAACATTTGATTAAGGAAACAAATTCCCGTCATCTTTATTTATTTCTGCGATAAATTTCCCTCCCATGAAATAACTCCCGACAACGGCGGCGGCCTTTGTCCCGCACCTGTGTCTCTGGCGCGGCACGATCCGCGGACTTTTCTCCGACGTGGTCACCTCTCTCCCGCACGTGATACGCTGTACGTGCGTGCTCGCGTGTTAGCGTGTGCGGCCGCATAATCCCGAGGCCACGGCGTGCTAAAGCGCGTAAGCTCCCTCCGTGCACACGGAGGGAGATGCGAAACTACGGGGGTTGCTTCCCAGAATCCAAACTCCAGCGTCGGAAACTCGGTCAAGCATCTCTCTCACTCTCACTCCCCCCCCTCTCTCCCTCCCCTCTCTCCCTCCCCCTCTCTCTCGCCCCTCCTCTCTCTCTGTCTCTCTCTCCCTTCCCCTCTCTCTCCCTCCCCCTCTCTCTCTCGTAGTCTTTGAGTTTGTCCGGAATATTTGTTTAACGACGCTGTCGCGCGAGCGTGTATCGCCCCAATCTAAGGCTCGCTAATCTCTCGGAAGACGCGTCGTGCAGGACTCAAGGAGAACTCGATTCCGCATAACGGATGCCGCACCTTCTCGGGAGTATATAACAGCTGACGATGGCGACGACGAGAAGAAGGCAAGAAAGTGCCAGAGGGTGGATTTAATCTAAAGTTCGAGTTCGACAATTTCGAAAGTCACGCGTCTCTGTAAATTTGGAAGATCATAAAAATCTACGGGATCTTTGGCGAGGAATCCCCGAGGAGAATGTAAATTCGCGAATTTTGCGAATCACGTCAACGTGTGGAAGGTTGACGCGGCAGGGAAGAATGGAGTCCGGCGGAGGAGTTTTATGCCGCTTCACGGAAGCTCGTCATCATTTCGCATCGTGTCATTTCTCATACTTGGCCGATTCCGATTTCCGATATCTCGCAGACAATCGTGCGTTTTACCGGCGCTCGCGGGCTGTTCACCTGCGATGAATAACGGCCTACGTCGTACGTCGTTGCCTGCAATTTACAGCGGGCGAATATGCAAAGAAGAAGATCTCGGACGTGCCCCGCCAATTTCGCCCCCGATTAGGGAAACTTTTTCAAGCAAGCGTTGCTCGTATTTGTCGGGAGTTACGCCAGAATTAAAGCCCCGCTCCGGTATCTCCGGCATCACCAAACAGTTCTCGAAACTATTCGACGTAATTAAGCGACGCTCGGAACTGTGAGGGTCGCCGGGAATTTTTCACGGAACACTTCGCGAAATCCCGTCGGAGCTTTTGGAAATTAAGAGCTCGTCGCCGCGCTTGTTACGTCATTTCCGCACAATCTTGATAAACAAGAGGAAAGCTTCCCGAATCTCAGTAGAACTTTCGTGTTTTCTCTGTTCAATAATAAAAGCAAAAAGCAAACGTATCAATAAAATCGATATCACATCGTTCAACAATTGAATTAACCTTCCGAGTACGAAATGTTTCAGAACTAAATCGCTGAGAATATCACTGAGAACGAGAACAAACTTGGACTATCGTAGAAATCAGTGGAAAAGGTAACTTGTTGAAAAATCGAAAGCAATGAACCGGGACAAGTGAAATATTAATTTATTATCGCTAAAATATGTAAAAGAATATGAATATAAGCGATCATAGCAACAGCTATTGCTTGTATCGCAAGTATATATATAGTCGTTTGCATTAAATTTGCGACTTTCTTTAACAAGTTTATGCAACAATGATATTCTCTGCTTTATTAATTACTTTTTTATATTCTACATTTCTCGTATCTTTAGATGTTCTCGGATTTTCAAGAAAATGGTGGAATTATTTCCAATTTTCAGGTCACGCGGACAAACTCGGGCAATGACATTAAACTGACAATGTAGATAACGTACTGAGCAAGCTATACAAAATTTCATCTCAATATCTCGAAAGGTTCTCGAGTATTGTGGAACGTACAAGCAAAGAAACACGTACAGGACTGGAAACCATTTTTTTTAAGTCAGCTAAAAGTTTGACAGCCATCAATCTCTCAGTGTGCTAAAGTTTGCGGATTTATTCACTTCGCGTAAATCCATAAGCTTATTTTATAAACTCGTAAAAAAAAGTGTTGCAAACTTTATGCAAACGACTGTACGAGCCGAAGAAACTCGTCAGACGCATATATGTATCCACGGTCTATACACCGATGACATTTGCTGGCCGCAAATACGTGTCTATAGCACTCAAAGAGTTAATATCTCGCGAACTCGAGCTTAAACAAGACGACGTTTTTTCGCAGCAAGTATTTTCTTCTCTGCACATCGAAAGAGATGCATTCCGTTACAGTTCTCATCGCCCTGAGCGGCCACAATCGAATGAAAGGGTGCACGCTGTGCCGACAAAAAGACGAATGGAGCGAAATGTCTGTAGGTGGAAGGCGCGCTCGCGCGATACTTCTATTCTTCACGAGGAGTTGCTCTTCTCGGAGCGGCATCCGCGAGATAAAGTCGTCGCTTTTATTCGACGTTGAAGCGAACGTATGGCGTGCGCACGGTTCAGTGGGTTTATATGCCACGTAAACCCTTTCGTGACGCACGCGTCACACACACACACACACACACACACACACACATACACATTTACACGCATCGCACTGTTTCGCGTCCGACAAATTTCGTTATCGTGTTCGGCGACGAAGACCAGTATGTCGTAGCGAGAATCTAATCGCGCCAGCACGATTAATCCGTTTCACTTCGCCCGACAACGTTACTGAAAATCGCCGAGCGGATCAGCAGAAGGCTCACGCCAAAGTAACGACGTTGCTTTTGCGGACACACGTTTTCGCGGCGCGTCGCGACAGGCAGGAAAAAAGGACGAGCAGTCCTCGAGAGACCCGGCGCTCTCGAGAGGAAATGGCAAGGTGTCGAGAGCGAGGCGCGACGATACCACTTTCGTTCAAGTTGACATTCGCAGTGTTGCAAAATTCATGTATCGGGAGTACCGCTTGAAGAGGCGTCCCATGTGAAAGAGTCTGGTCTCTCTCTCTCTCTCTCTCTTTCTCTTCCGACGCCTCTATGTGAAACGCAACCGAAATACATTTATATCGATCGTGAAACGAATGGTGTTCTCGCATGTATTTGCGGATTTCGTTGAATCATCCTGACATCTCCGTTAATGATTTATCGAGTGAGCAGGATCTCCTGAAAATAAATTATCAGGTCGCGAGATTCGGCATCTTACGTTCGAGATCCTCAACGGACGCGAGTCACGTGAATACTAATTTGCGGTGGAATCTCTCATTATCTACGTGGTCCCATTATCATTCCCGAACCGTTGGCTAATTGGATACCCGGCCGGCCGGTGTCCATCGAGACGAAGTAACGGCGGATATCCTCTACACATTTGCGGATCCGAATCACGGATCCGAATCCGAAACACGTTTCGTGTGCGAGCTGCAGTATGTCGGATTAAAGGGAGCGAGAAGCTTTTATCGTAACCAGCACGGAAGGATTTATTAATCGACGCGCTCGCACTCGCCGCTCTTCGCGCTGTATCTTCTGAATTGTTCTCCGTTGCTTCACGCGAAGGGGAGGGAGAGACTCTCGTGAGAGAATTGCAACTGGAAAGAAGTGAAAACTAAACGAGGTGTAACGCACGTTATTTCCAACGCGGTCATATATTCTGCAGTGAGAAGCTCGCGAGAGAACCGAGCTTCTCACTACATTAAAAAACCGAGAGAACAAAAGTTATTATTAAAATTCAATTATTCGAGGTAGGTTGAAATTTCAGTTTACGTGAGTGAAAATGAATCAATAAGAGCTTAAATATCAATATGGTAGCAAAATTAAAAATACTTCTCGACGCCTGAAAATCTTTTTGGGACGAGAAATTAAATCGGGAGCGAATTGATTAATCAGAAGCTAAGTCGCACAAGGCCTAAAGTAATTATTATTAAAAGCGAAATATATTCAAAGTATAAATAATAATTCATAATTCTTCAGTTAATCGTAAATAAAAATGGGTCAATAAGTCTCTGAATGTCGATATAGTTATAAAATTGAAAATTAATATCCCTTGACCTCTGGAAGTCTCAGTACGACAAGAAACTAAATCGGGAGCGAATTAATTATCCATAAGCTAAACCAAGGACAAAAATAATAATTATTAAAAATGAATTATACTAAACTAGATTCGGGATTCTCCAGTTAGACGTAAATAGAAATGGACCAATGAGAGTCTGGATGTCGATATAATTGCAAAATTGAAAACTTTTTAATACCACCTCGACCTCTGAAAGTCTCTCTACGATGAGAAATTAAATCGGGAGCGAATTGATTATCCACAAGCCAAACCAGGGACAAAAATAATAACTACTAAAGTAAATTATATCAAAGTAGGCTCGGGACTCTCCAGTTAAACGTAAATAAAAATAGGTCAATGAGAGCCTGAATGTCGAGATACAAAATAAAAAACTCCTTAATACCTCCTCGGTGTCTGAAAGTCGCTCCGAAAATAGATCGGGGGCGAATTGATTATCCATAAGCCAAGGCGAGCTTGCGCGAGAACCTGGGCAAATCAATGATCGAGACCTGTAAACCCCGAATCTCTCCTCAGCCGGATCCAAAGTGGGAGTTCCCGCGATCGCGCCTGACGATCGAGCAGGTGCTGGGCGAGGGCGAGTTCGGGCGCGTGCTGCGCGCCAAAGCCGTCGACATCGGTGGATGGCCCGGGCCCACGACCGTGGCGGTGAAGACCCTGAAGGAGGACGCGTGTGCCTCCGAGTTGGCCGATCTGCTGTCCGAGTACCAGCTGCTGAAGGAGGCGCAGCATCCGAACGTGATCAGGCTGCTAGGCGCTTGCACGACGCCGGGCGCGCCGGTCTACCTCATCATCGAATTCGCCGAATTCGGCTCCTTACGGTAACTGGGCGCCGTGATATACACATATAGGTGTCCGAGCCGGCGTTATCCCCCGTTATTTATGACCTCTCGATTTCACGAGCTTTCCGGTCTTATCGACTGGCTGTGAGTCCCACGCAAGCGAATCCACGCAAATCGTGCGTCATGGCCGTCGGAATGGATTCTGACTTCCGCAGTGGGGAGCGTAACGGTATTTGCGGGGACATTCGTCGGATTTGCAATTTCTTTTTGTCTTTTTAACATGTTGACTGCCGCGCTGACGTTCATCGGTTGTGCAGAAGCTTAACTGATGATTGAATTGTCAAAGATAAAGAACTTTTATTCGAGATCCACATATCTTTTTATATGCTTTATTCTATCGGCTCTATATTGGCCGTACAACGGATTTACCAAGTATAATTAATTATTCTTCACTTAATTTAATCTTTCCAAGTAAAATTAATCATACTTTATGCTAATTAAGCATAAAGTATTAACTTTGTTAACACATCGAGGACGTCCCTTAACAATTATCCGAATGTTTTCTGCTTGAAATTAATTTGTCATCAATTACGGCTTTATCCCTTTGAGTAGTACTTCAATTACTTTGCAAGACAGAGCTTATTGTGTTCATTTACTTGTGCTCAATACACAGTAAATCAAAGTAATATAATAATAACAGTCCCACCATACTAATGACTATGACTATGAATTTAACGTGTTAATACGGTAACGAAACAATTATATTCAATTAAAGTATCTATCATCGCGTTCGTTATCCACCGCATTTTGCAAACTTTCAGCTAATTATCTGAATCCACGTCTATAAAATGACTCACCTTCCAAGTCGATGAAATCGCCAACAATTCGGTGAACTTGCTTCTGATAAAATTCCAGTCTTTCGTCACGACGATCTTTCATAGAGAAACGTGCTTTCCTCGTTAAATTGGACGCGCCGCGATAATAATAATTTCGCCGAGTGTGAGCGCCAAGAATGAGTAAATGATGGCCACGGAGGCTATTCAAGCTCGGTATTCGCAGCTCGGCATTTTTATTGTCTCATCGCGCGGCCCGGGAGAGACGCGCCGCGCAACGCCGGAGGCGGCCGCAATGTTTCCCCATTTATGCCGACGATGCTGTTACATAGGCACGCTTCTAAATGAACGACCTAGACAACGAACCCGCGCGACCGACTTATAAACGCGGAAATAACTCCACGGCGAGGCGCGCGCCGCGACGGAATTCCGTCGACGCGGAATTCCGCCACCTCGCCGGCACAATAACCTTCGCGAGAGCCTTCGTGTTTCCGAGTCGAGGCGCCAGTAATTAAATTTTTCCGCGACAGACAAACGCGACACTCGCATCAACGAGGCGCGCGAGCCTCGTTCTCGGGAACGAACGATTATCGATCGCGGCCACACCACTGCGGATGTCGCGCGTAATTTGCGCGATAATAATGCAATCCGCGCGCAATTTCAGCAACTATCTCAGACGCAGCCGGAACCTGAAGACGGAAGGAAGAACCGTCTGCTCGGCGTCTTTGCCTTCCGCTTCGCTGGGCAACCACGCCGGCGAGGAGCTGCGATGTGCTGATAACGCGTCGAACTACACGATAACGCCCCACGATATCCTCTCGTTCGCTTGGCAAATAAGCAAAGGGATGGCGTACCTGGCCGATATTAAGGTACGAATTTTCCCGGAAGTATTCGCGGAACTCAAAGAAATTCCCGAGGTTTTTAAACGACGAATTTTCACTGCTCTTCTTCTCCAAATATATTTAAGGAAAAAAAGAAAAATTACAAGAGAAACCAGAAAGATTAATCTTCTAAAATAACTTCAAAATAATTAGAAACTCCAGTTTCTATAATATTCTCCAATATTCGGGCCAACTCCGGTTATTGCCTCGTCAATGCGGCTCGTGATTACGCGGTCGCGACTGCGCTGCATCCCGTCGGGAATGCCGAAGTCGCAGAGTACTTTCATTCGTCCGAGTAGGTCGCAATTAATCAAACTTTCCTGCGCGGCGCAGTTGGTGCATCGGGATCTTGCGGCGAGGAATGTTTTGCTCGCCACCGGGAAGGTCTGCAAGATCTCGGATTTCGGCCTGACACGCGACGTCTACGAGGACGACGCGTACTTGAAGCGGAGCAAGGGGCGAGGTAAGCTTCAGCCGCGAATCGATTTCCTCAACGTGATGATCTCTCTGTAAAGTTCGCGATTTTGCCGGGGAGATCTGCAGACAATGCCAAAAGTGATTGCGCGAGGATCAAGCACAAACTCGGTTTCAGGATAAGGATTAAGGACTGAATTACAGGTCGCAGTTAACGCGCCCCTCGCGCTTGATACCGACGACTTTAATTCAGCCGCGATCTAGTAATCCGCTCGTAATTCTCTCGCTCATCCCTGTTCTCGCGCGCGAGGATTCGCGGCGAGAAAAACACTTTTAATGACTCGCGCGGGTCCGAGGTATCCGCTTTATCCGAGATTTTACGATTGGCCCGCAGTGCCCGTGAAATGGATGGCGCCGGAATCCCTGGCTGACCATGTGTACACCAGCAAATCGGACGTTTGGAGCTTTGGCGTGCTCCTGTGGGAGTTGGTCACGTTAGGAGCCTCGCCGTATCCTGGAGTGGACGTACATAATCTCTACAATCTTTTGAAGACCGGCTACCGTATGGAGAGGCCGGTCAACTGCTCGCAGCAATTGTAAGTACTCGAGGATAATCGCGTCATTTATTCGACGAAGAAGCTCGCCATCTTCAAGGAATCCGCGAAATCCATCGGATTATCTCCCGTGCAAAAGTATCTCCAGTTATCGCTTTTGCGTTAAAATGAGAGATTTATGTCTTTTCAAACGCGACCTTCTCATAATGATTCTCGACATGACTCGTTTATTAATCCTTTAAGGCACGATGTGTATAAATATATATACAATTCTCTTTTAGTCCTTTCCAAATTTTTTATTTTGGCAGTATAATGGTTCTATTGATGTAACACTATCAATCCACCTCCTAAGTAGAACTATATTATTCGTCCCAATCTGTAAAGCAGTTATTTTCTCGTCGAGGAAGTCAATGTAACGGTCGTGTACAGAGTAGAATTGTTGACGCTCGAAATCAAAATGTAAAATCGAGTGTAAAATTTTTTACGGAAAAGTAGCCAATGTTATTTTCTCAATTTTTTATGGATGTCATCTTAAAGTACAAGGTACGCTTTTGTGCTCATTTTATCATGATTGTAAGATTTATTAAAATCTATAACTGGAAGACATGTGCAATAAATATACATAATTATAATGAATGTATGTATGAATTGTACATAATTATGTACATTCAGAAAATCGTACTTCTCGTCAACTTTGCTTGGATTATGAAACTTTTTATCAGAGTCACGTTTTTTCAGACTATTTTATGAAGTAAAAATTTTTATCCGTTTTTTCAGGCTATTTTATGAAGTAAAAATTTTTATCCGAACGAGATTGATGACGGGGTTGTTGAAGAGTTAAAATGAGAAATTTAGGCTTTTTAAAACGCAATCTCTAATCTGGTTGGTCTATTAATCAGCTAACCCACATTGATGTAATCAAGCCTAGGGCGACACGTGACCCAACCCGCGCGATACTAATGCGAGACCCACATTAATTATTAGCAAAGAGAATCCGTAACAAGCGGGACTTTCCATCGCGCATGAATTATTCGTCTTGATGGAGATTCGATTAGCGCCAAATTAGCGTGGTATACAGCACGACGCGTTAGGAAATAGTGATTTACGTGGAGAGACATGATTCGACAATCGAACGCGACGTGCAGTCTTTTCAATTACAATTGCTCCTGGAAGAGAGCCAGGCTGCGCAAGTAGGTTAACCTTCTCAGCTGGTCATAAAGCTCGTCGTAAAAGTAGATTTTCGCGTAAAAGTAGAAGATTGCGCGAAGTTATTTTCCGTTTTTACAACTTCGCGAGAAAAGCATCTTCGATATTTTTCTTTTTTCAGGTATAAGCTGATGATGTCCTGTTGGCATCTGGAGCCCGGCATGCGACCGTCCTTCAAGGAACTGACATGCCATTGGGAGCGCATGCTGGAGGATGGTGTCGAGTATCTCGATCTTAATCCACGTACCGTCCATAATCAGGCCTATTTCGAGTCATTGCATTCCTTGGGCAGGACGGATGGTGAGTTGCACGAATCGATTCGAAATATTTCCGCTTCCGGCTCTTATCTTCCGGACTAACATCTTCAATAACTCGGAGAGTGCTTCAAATATTACGGTGCATTTACACTTCGAAACTTTTCCGTCGATGTCGTTTTCAATTAATACATTGCGAGCTGCACACATAACACATTAACATTTTATACAAAATTGAAAAACGTTTGACGACAATAATATTTTTATTACGATAATAATGTTTTTAATACGATACCCGTTAAAATATCATCTCTTGTGAAATAATATCAAGTGAGAAATGTTATTTTATTATAATATCTAAAATATCACCTCTTGCATGAAAAGATACCAAACAAAATTAATAGATGAATCGCGGTTTCATCCCTCTAAAGATGCACGTTTAATTTGATTAGTCATCGTTTTTCAAACCCACGAATCGATTATCGCGGTGTCCAACGATTTAAGGCGGTGCGACTTTGGATTACCTGAGGATTTCCGACGAAATCGTTTCAGATTCCGACGACGATCTGATGGGCAACAGGACTGTTAGCAAACTGAAGACGGATACCGTCAACTACCTCGGCAGGATGTCTTCCGAGCCGGTCACCAAATGCGACAAGGTAGACAAGCTGCAGGCGCTCTGGCAGATGTCCATAACGTCTTTTCCCGAGGAACCTATCAAGTCCCCTTATGTGAATGACCGACATGAACGACCTGCGAGCCTCAACACCAATCACTACGAGAGTCCCATTAAATTGAGAAACACCAGTGTGATCAGCAACAGTGAAAACGACCTGAAAGTAACCACCCAGGAACGTCCCCAGTCCTATATCGACATGGAAGGGAAGAAATCAGCGGAGACGGAGGACCTGTTGGTGTTCGGAAGCATGGATGACGACAAGAACGACAATAACGTGACGAATTGAGCGACCTAATCTCGCACACTGGACGTCCGACAAATGAAAAGTTTCCAAAATCGAATCAAGATACATGCTCGATTGTCTGAATCTCAACGTGTTCTCGATGTTTTCGAGCGGATGCACGATGAATGGCAAGGAAACCCGACGAAGCAGTGATATCAATCACACGAATCGCACGACAGAGAAATATATTTATCTAACGTGGCAAAAGGAAGCCTAAGAGAGAAAAATGTATGAAGTGATTTCATTGAAACGAAAACTGCCATTTTTTATGGCAATTTTATGGCAAGGAGCGCGATGGTACGATTAGATCGGAGAATTTGCAGCGGTGACTACTCCGCAACGGAGTTGAGCACCGCCGGAAGGATTCCTGAAGAATTTCCGGAGAATTCTTGAACAATTCCCGGAGAATTCTTCAGACGACCGAACGGAGCGCTCTACTGAGACTTGAGAATGGACTGTATGCAGAAGAGAACGAGTGCTATATATAGCGAGTAAAAATCAGTAAATAATTTATCCTATTTTTATGTACTTAAAGTTGTGCGACTGTTTGTCGATCAGCAGTGGTAAGGCCGCTTTTACTACTTAATACCGATAGTTACGCATCGTAATAAATCACTCACGCGGTTTCTCGACGAGGGCCATTGAGTTCCCCGATCGGCGTTAAGTGTCTTCTGTGTATCACACTAAGTGACTGTGATTTGAAGTTTGAGAGTAGTTTGCTCATTCAAAGCGACCAGCTTCCTTACGATCTACAAGCGCTACGTACAGGGTGACCCGAGCCAAGAACTTTCTTAAAAGGGTCGTTTCTCAATCGGCAATCTTCTTAACAAAAAACTTAATTCGTTGTCATAAGATCCATGACTTTATGTTCCTTCAACTGTTTCTTCTTTTTTGCATCAAAGATGCGCGGTCTTCCATCGAGTTTTCCTTGACAAACGCTCGCGAGGGCGAGATTAGACACGACAAGAGTGAGGCACCCTGCACGCAGCCACCGGGATTTGAAACTTGAACTTCCTGTCCCCTCGCCGTGATCATCTTGATTGATGATGTCAAAAGTGAGGAAATGCATGCCCGAAATTTCTGCAAAGCACATCGAAATAAAAAGACATTTAAGAAATAACTTGTAATTGATTAAGCACACTTCTCAAATATTCCGAACTCAAACTTTCCTTTTGCTCTGACAATCAATAAATGACCGAAAAATATAACAAAAATTAACGTGACATGCTACCTTCCTTTTTAACCTACATTTTGTCATTATTCTGTCGCCTTAATTTCACGATTATTTATTGATCATTAGAGCAAAAGGAAAGCGTTCGCAGTACTTTAGAGGTGGACTTAATCGATTGTAAGTCATTGTTTGCATATGTCTTTTTATTTCGACGTGCAGGAATTTGAGCACGCACTTCCTCGCTTCTAACGTCACCAATTAAAATAGTCACGGCGAAGAGCAAGAAGTCTTAATCGTCACGCTTCCCTCGAAACGAGATACCTTTTACTATCGCACTAGCTTTTTGTGGCTTTCGTGTGCCCGGCGCAACAGAGCAGATCGCACAATGCGACGCACGAGTAGCGGAAGTACGAGTGGCATTTTTACGAGACGCGTGTTGCGCGAACTGACGGCCGCAGCACGACGACACCATATCCGAAGAAGACTGTGTTTTGCCGTACCTCACCGAGAGAACGAAGTCGTCCTTTTTGTATTTATGTATAAATGCAACATTCCACGAGACTAGGCTAGTTGTTTCGTCGCGCGAGCACGACGCTCGCGTCTGATTTTTCATCTTGCGACACTACGCGTTTAGTGTACTTTCCGGTTTTTTCTCTCTTTCTCTTCCTTTCGTTACCACTCTCCGACGCGCTGATTCACGACGAAGATATCGTAGCGCAAGCGCGTTGCGAGTCGGTTGATCTATATATAATTGTGCCATATTAATTTCTTGTAATTAATATATTACGGAATTACGTATAAAAACGCTTTCACAACGGTGTACGAAGCTTACCATTCATCTTACCTGTTTTTCAGCATTTTGGTCCTCTTCGTCGTTGTAACGGTATCGTTGGTGTTGCGAGATGACAATTTTGCGACGTAGGAAACGTAAAAGGAGAAAGGTCACATTTTCTGTTGTCGTCGTTAGAAGAGTAACAAAAAGTCCTTTTTTTTCTTTCTTTAGCAAGATTTATTCTTTTTCTCAAGAATTTGTCCACAAACTTTATCTATCGAATTGTCGTGTAATTAAGACATGATACTGAGACACGGAGCGGGTACGATATAAAAATCTCCATGCGACACGAATTAATAGAGAAAGTTAGGGAAAGTCGGTCTTCACTTAAATCTACACAGTCGATCGCGGTAAACGAATCTTACGAGCTACGCTTATACATATGAAGAAAAAATTACAAGTTCAACCTATCGATGCGGAACTCACAATCGTCCTTCGCCGGGTAGACGCTCCTCACGGTCTCCTTGTCGTCGCTCTCGCCGAGCAGGTTCAATTCGTTGATGTCCGTCGCGAAAGACTGAGGTATGACGTCGTCGACGTCCACAGAGTCGGATTCGCTCGCAGACACGACCCGGTCGGGCTCGCAGCGATTCACGGTCTCTCGCACGACGATCGACGGCAACAGGTCGTCTGCGGGTAATTCGGAATAACCGATCGAACGAAATCCACCGATCTCGGCGTCGAGCGCGACGCCGCGGGAACGCTTACCAGTCTCCTCCGTCTTCTTCTTGGCCACGGTGGCGCTCTGCTCCTTCACCAGCATGTCCGCCGCCAGCTGGATGCTGTAGAGTATCTCCGGTATGCCAGTGTTGTCGCGGGGCGAACATAACCGCAAGTAACCGATACCGTGGATCGTCTTCACGAGCTTCCGCAGGTCGCGCGGCACCCGGAACATCTTGAAGAGACGCGCCTCCTCCGGGATATCTTCCGTGTCGCAGTACGGCAAGTGTAGCGCGTAGTAGCGCTTGTTCCGCTGCGGGTAGTTCTCCTTCAGCAACCGCAGCAGGTGCTTGTCCACATTGCGGTACACGTTCGGGTAGGAGGACGGCGTGGATGGCGGCGAGGTCGCGACTAGAACGACGTCCGCGGCTCGAAACGCCATGTTGCACCAGATCCCCGGATCCTACGACAGTATTTTGCGGAATCACTCGTGATGGAATACTCGTGTCTACAGGTTTGTTCTCTGTAACCGCACTAAGGCCGGTACTCATAATCGGACCTTACATTTAAGATCATCTTAAGTTCAGGCGCTATACGAATGATTTTATTAGCTACGAAGTATCTGAAGAAGAACTTAAGACGACCTTAGATATAAGATCGGACTATAAATATTGGCCTAAGTTACACTGTCTACACTTAAGGCTTCTGGCTCCTCAAATTGGCTCCTGCAGAATACGTTGAAATAAAAGGATATATCCGTAAAATGACTCTTACAATCGATCGAGTAAATCTTGTAAAATAGTCCAGACACTTCCCTTTTGTTCGACAACCAATAAAAAGCCGTAAAATTAATGTGACATGCAAAATTCCTCTTTAACCTACTTTCTCTCAGAATTTTCTTATATTAATTTTATGGCGATTTATTAATTGCTCGAGTAAAACGTTTGGACTATTTTACGGATCTTCTCGATCGACTGCGAATATCATTTTGTAAACATATCATTTTATTTCAACGTATTTTGCAAAAATTCTTAACGTGTTTTTTTTCGCTCTTCTAACGTCATAAGTGAAGATGGAGAAGAAATCAGCCGCGAGAGAAATTAGAAGTCTTAAAATAGAGAAATGTCCGACACTTGAGGGGAGAGAGAAGCAAATAGAAAGATTACGAGATAGTTCAAGAAATGCAACTATAAAGACCTTATATATCAACGGTAACGACGCCGTTCGCCCGATTACTCACTTGACTGGCGATATCGCGGATGTTAAGTATGTCGATCATAGCGTTGATGTTGCAGCATTGCAAGTACTTGGTGAGCTCCTCCATCACCTGCACGTGCGCCACATGCGTCGGCGAATAAATCAACAGGCAATTCGGCCTTCTCGATATGCCCCTTAGGACTGTCAAAAAACTCGTGTTAAAAGGAACGACAATTAATCCACGGTTATATTATCGGATCTTTGTAAGGGAAAAAGAATAAAGATAAGAGTCTCACCTCGCTTGCGATGGAGCTTGAACGCGTGGTAGAGCGCGTACAGAAGCACAGGCGGTATCCATATCATGCTGATTATCATGATTAGCAGTCGGTCGGACGCATATTCTGAGAACATGAGACATCGAAGAACAACGTTGAGAGAGAAAAAGAAAGAGAATCTAAAGGTAACACTGTGAGAAAAAATGATTGATCTAACTAAAACTATAGTTATTTTTTATCCCAACTATGCTTGGCTTTTTTGCTTGTTTAATACGAAGATGATTATTATCGTCGACATCATAGTAGAATTTAATTAAAAAATTAGCTTTCCTGACCACGATTTGTAGTAATTATCTTTCTGTGTGGTTATAGTTTACAATATGAAACATCTTTCTCTCAGTATAAAAGAATCAGTACTAGAATCGTATTTACTTATTTGTATGAACGGGGACGTGCTGTTCACGCAGCCGTATTCACCGCAGTCGGGGTGCAAGGCCGCCACCTTGACGTAGTACAAGCCGTCGGGCGCGCTGAAGTTGTGCCGTATGTGTCCCCCGTTCTCGTTCGCAGGTAGGGTCGTGCAGCTCGTCGACTCGGTCTCGTTGTGGATCAGGCACGCTCGGTACCTGGTGATGTTGTAACTCGCCGGGAGCGGCTGCACGTACAGCGCCAGACTCGCCGACTCCGACACGTCCACGTAGAAGAAAGGCGTGTATTCGTCGAGCGCGACACCGTCCGCTGGAAGATCCGTGAAATGATTAACGAGACGATTAGCTCATGACGGTCGCGACGCGGCCAAGATTCGCCGAGACCCACCGATATGTGTATGCTGCGGCACGTAGAAGACGTATTTCTTGTTGTACGCGAAATTTTTGCCGACCACAGCGTACTCCAGGCGATACGGTAAGCCCTCGTATATATCTTCGGAGAACGGGCACGACACGTACAGATGTTTGGGCGCGGGGTGCCTGGAGTTATCGGGCACTCTCACAACTCGGCACGCGCTCACTCCTTCGTTCGGATACTGTGCATTGTGTTTGGGTACGATGTACTGATAACGCGTAAATAACCCTGTTTCGCAATATGGATATTTTAGTACACGATACGATGTCGATACTCGCCAGCGTTGATCTCTTAAGAAAATAAGAAAGAAAGAAAAAGAAAATGAGAGAGACACTTGCTAGATATTATTACTCGCACATCGTTATGTCTGGACATTTTAAAGGAGTACTATCTCACATATTATTTTGCTATATTTTTGTGTGTTTCTATATGTATGTGTAAAAACTTTTTCGTTTTTTCTTTTATCTTTCATAAATGTTATTCGTTAAACAGGAAACCAGACGTATTGCATCAGACGAGCAATTTATCATGAATATAAATAAATAAATGCAATTTTATGCTTTTATGCTGCAAATGTTCCGCACTATCTGAATGATATTTAAAATATTGCTGCTGTCTCCTCGAATAATCAATAGCGATGAGAGAGATGCACGAATAGTCAGACGCGATTGAACATTTCTAGTGATTCTACATTTAAAATAAGTTTCAAGAGATCAACGCGCTGAAGAGTATATTGATAGAGAAAGCATATTATGGATAATTATTAATGGGTATTAATCCATCAACATATATATTAATAGAGAAACCTATTTAATAGGTCTGGTTTGTTTTGATCAGACGATCGAGTAATCTCGCGATGCGATTTCATGTAAGCTTACTGTGGAAGTTGATGTCTGAGACGGATAAATTGAAGGCGGTCGCTCTTTCGGAATTCCCGAAGTCTTTGATGTACACGGACAGCGTGAAAATCGCGGTGTCGCCGCGCTCGGACGACGTCTCGCCGGCGTCCTCGAACTTGAAATTCGCGCAATCTGAAAAATCGTGCGACCATCAACCGTGTCTCATTTGCGAGATCCTCGCTAAGTTATTGATGACCGATATTTTTCCTACCTTCATTCTTTTGCACTGAAGTCAATAGACACTGGTGGTCCAATGTATATAGCTCAGTTTCATTCTAAAAAATAAAAAAGAGAAAAAGAATAGAGAAGAGTAAAATTATCGTATGTACGAGAAGTGTTATGTCGTTCCGAGTACGATATATTTGCAATCAATCGCATCGCACTGAAGTGGAAAACGATCGGATGATTGATAAAATGTTAATTTTAACTTTAAACTCGTTTATTTATCAGCCACTCGCGCACTGTCGCCTGTTATTGTTCATAGCAATCACAGATAAACAATGATGTGTGTGAAACATTAGTCACGCGTGTACCGAGAATAGCGGATTCATGAGTAATTCGCGCATATTATCGTGAAACCTCCGACAGTCCAAATTGTACACGAAAATGTTATCGTATTGCGCTACAACACCTGGGTGTAGTCTCTTATCAGCCTCTAGCGCTCCGCTATTGATTGAATATCAACACACACGGAAAGATTTTTCCATTCATTTTCTTTCTCTCATACACAAAGGACCTGCGGAAATTCGAAGAATCCCCAGCTTGACACTTCGTGGAAAACAATACAATAAGAACTGATCTTCAGCAATAAAAATTGACAGAGATAACGAGCTTGGAGCGATAACTCGAGATAGGATCGACCTAAATCTATCTCCAACGGATTTTTATATCGCAACTCGAATGGAATGTCGCGCGTCTGGAACGCGTAACCTGGAACATCCTGTACACACGCCCGTCACAACGCTCCCGGGTAATCCATACACTGTCAGAGCAAGAATGAGGAAGCACTCACCGCCACGTTCTTACAGTAGTCCGGATAACAAGGCAATTCCAACGCGGTGCGTTCGCCCAGGAGGCACAGAACGAACGCGAGGACGCGGTGGATCTTCTCCTCGCGCATTTTTAGGTTACCCTTTATTTCGCGGAATGTGACATTCGGCAGACGGCGCACGTCGTCGACCTGGACATCGTAGACGGGCTTGACGGCCGGCCACCACCGAATCAACTTCGCTCTGTGGTCCTTCAAATAATCCGCGTAACGTCGATATGTCACTTGGAGGACGCGCGACTGCACGCACGGCAGACACAACGCAATACAACGTGGAGCCGAGGAACACTCCGGACACTCTTGTCGAAGCAACTCGAAGCACACTGCTGACAGTCAAACGCCACGGAGACCCTGTTGGGGACGACAGGTACTGCGTACGCAGCAAACCGTCGGCAAGAAGAATCTCTGCCTTGCGGGTCGGCGGTGATACGATGTTACCTCTGTCAGACCACCGACGAGGTACTATAAAAGACCGTCGGTCTTACGGGCTTTAGCGACCCCGAGAAATCTGACCGTACATTTTTATATTTCACCTTTTTTTAATCTTATATTCTTACTGTTATCCTACTTACATCGTCTTGTCTCTTTCTACGTCTGTCAATACGATTTTGGCATAAGTCTAGTACTATAGGTCGATACATGTACTCTTACGAAAAAAATACGAAAAAACCCTCAATTTTGGGTGTAAACACCCAAAAACTGGAGATAAACACGTAAATTTGAATGTTAACACCCAAAATTGAGGGTTTTTTCGTTTTTTTTTTCGTAAGGGTAGTCACACGACAGACAAAAGTGTCTTTGTATGAAAAACGATCGGTATTGTCATCATTCTTCAATTACCTTCGGGCCCCTCCGGGCCCTTTGGCGGGGTCGAAAATTTATCTAGGGCTGACAGTCTTTAATAATATCTCGTCGGTGGTCAGACTGACGATCAAAAAAGTGCCATAAATTGCAAAGGGAGAGAAAAGACGAAGAGGTAAGTTGCTATTGAAATTAGTGTGTTATAAGTAAGATTGGACGCTTACATATTAATTATAATACTTTACGTCTACACACACAAAAATATTATTCTACTGCTGAAAAAAACGATTGGTCGATTAGTTTTCCTTCTTTTAAGTCATAGTCATCTGTGTGTTTGTAGAAAACGTAAACTATTATCTATATAGACAATGAATAATATTTGGATGTCATTTTAGAACATATGTCGTTTAATATATATCATATTTAATATAATATATTCACAAAGCGCTTATCAGTATTTCTTTTAATGTAAACTTCGCAGAGCATTGTAAATTATTAAAAAAATATATATATACATATATCCATGAAGATTTCTACGCCGTTAACAAAAAAATATATATTTTAAAATGACATCATAAACAAAAATATATTTTTTTAAAATGACACTAATTTAAGCAAGGTCGTTGCGCGGGAATGAAATAAAAAATATCCTGCTGGCAGGATACGCATCGCTTTGATGAAATTTCAATAACATCGTAGAGGAAAGCGTTGAGTGAAAATAACAGCGATATAATTGCAGGTTACTCGCGGCGATCGACTGCAAGATACCAGCAACATACCTTTGACTCGATTGATAATTCGATCGCGGAAAATTAGATACACCACAATCACGTTAATGAACGTGACACGCAGCAGTACCGGTTATTTAAATAACAAAATCGCGCTACATGCGTCGCGAATACGTACAGAAGGCTGCACGGTTTCATAAACATTCGCATGAACGTCATACCTCTGAGATAAGGCGATATTTATTCTCTCGTTGCAAACACACAGTGCGGTTACAAACACTTATGATTACTCGCAGTTGCAACACACAATTGCGATCTTACAATTTTTCACGTAGCGCGTCCTTAGAAGCCGTTATCGGACATGATGTTGCGGAACTATCCCCTCCGGCGGTTGCTTGAAATTGATGTCGATCGATCTCGATCGTGACTGAGATTTCATGCTTTGAGGTTTCCATTGCCGTCTCCGGCACAAATGTCGACTCGCTACCGCGAAGCAGTGTCGCGACATGGTGCGTGGCGCACCGTGTCCTCTTATCTAACGTCCCCGCGTCGAGTCGCGATGACATCGGTCGCGAGAGCCGACGCAATTTTCTCGACAAGAGGTGGGATGTAATTAAAAGTTTCTTGCACTCGTGCGCGTGCAGCAAGATTCGTGCGGACGATGTTGTCGATGCGGCGAATTCATAACCAGTCCCAGCTGCACGCACCAGATAACTTCGCCATTTCTTCGCACGATATCTCGCGAACGTGCGCGCGACACGCTACGAAAGCGTTTCTCGGCGGCCGGCCGGAGGAAGAATTCGCGAAGCGAAGCGCGATGCTGCTCTCTCGATCCGCAGATATTAGAGACTCGAGAACAGTTTCGCTCTTTTGATCCTGCTTCTCGATGTGCGTGTCAAGATACACGCCAAAATACACGCTAGGCAATGATCTTAAACCCTTCCCGGCCGTGTTATCCTCGACATTCCTCTCCAGATCTACAGAAATTCAATCATTTTGTGCTCAACATCATGCGACAACATCATGTGCTCTTCGCGTCTACTTCAATGTCTGGGTACCCAACTAATGCAGCAACGTATTTAGTAATATATTTATATCGAATATAATAGTAATGTATAAGAATTGACTCATGAGATCCATTGGAACGCAACGTGGTATCTATTCGACACAGGAGAGTAGGAGAGTAGAAAGGGTTAACATCCACATCGGGTGGAAGAGAAGGATAAAGATCAAAGACTCAAGCCAGGTCAACGACGACCGGTCGCGGGGTGCGTTAAGATGAAGATAGAAGCTGCACGCCGCGGCGATCCTTCTTACTGAGCAACTTTGGCCGCCTTGTCGGTCGGGTCGAAGTGCTTCCGCAGGTCCTGCCAGCATTCGTAATACTGGTCGTCCAGCTTGTTGCAGATCTTGTCAGCCCATTCCGTCACTGCCAAGCTGTACGAACTCTCGAACATGAAGGCTTGCGTGCCATCGGCGATTCTCTCCGGCAGCAGCTCGGCCTTGGACGCGGCCTCGAAGCAGCGTGTGTCGGGCCCGTGCGGGGTCATCATAGAATGCAGAGTCGCGCCGCCAGCTTGGAAGCCTTCCTCTTTCGCCTCGTAACGACCCTTTATCAGCCCCATGAACTCGCTCATGCAATTGCCTGGGAATCGGACAGTGAAATCTGTTATGTTCACTCCTTCCTTTCTTCTTTTCTTTCAATGACTCAACACTAGAACTACCAATGCAGTATAAATAACGAGTTTGTAATCTATATAATAGAATGTCCGTCTGTATGTTTCTTACATACTCGTAAATCCTTCAACCGAACTGAATCAAGTTGTGCATTACTTACCAAAATGGAAAATAGAAAAAATATAAGCTATCACGAAACCTGGATCTACTAGCTGATTTATTTGGACTCGCTCGTCAAAAACCCCAAAAGACGATGACATAATAGTCGATAAATTATCATACACTAGCACGGCGCTGAAACGCGGATAATATCTTTCTGAACAATAATGTAAAAAGTGGACACAGCGGATTAGCATGAATATTAATTAATTAAATTAAAATAATGCTGTCTCGTATCTACGACAGAAAAAGACACAGATACGGAATGATGAACAAGGAAAACGCCGAGAATAAACTCGAATCATCGTGCCGGGCGTAGCTTTCTGGCATAAATTAGTCTAACTAGCCGTGTCTCGAAAGAAGTCACTACCGAATCGTTAATACAGCGGCTATGTAAATGAACCCCACGAGATATTCACATCGAGGCGAAAAAAACAAAAAAGAGATCTTCAACGTATCGCGTGGAGGCTCGTCGATCCGGACCGCGGCCACCTATAAATAACGGCAACGATTCGCTCTCATAAATAAACAACAGATCTATCCGACAAAAAATACTCGCAAAATGTCGACGGGTGTCGATAGTCGTCGAATAAGTCATTTGCCAACGGTAGCGATCGGTCAGTTAACATTGATTTCCCATCGCTGGTCGGCATTGTCGACACGCGAGAGGATACAGAAGCCCCGTTTACGGCCACACGCCATAGGATACGCAAAAACGCAGTTCGCGAATCACATCGCGAGTGTCTATTGAACGCAAAAATGGTACGTAGTATAAAAGGTGCCTATTTATTATTTGATATTTGTATCTGTCAATCATTTTTCGTGTGCTCTTCGCGTCTACTTCAATATTTGGATACCCAACTGATTTAGTAGCAGCAACGTATTTAGTAATGTATATTTACTTATATTGAATATAGTAGTAATGTATAAGAATTGACTCATGAGATCGATTGGAACGCAACGCGTTATCTACTCGACACAGGAGAGTAAAGAGTTCATCCACATCAGGTGGAAGAGAAGGAAATTATTTTTCATTATGGTGCATCAACGTGTTCTTTCTCCAATATACACTTACGCTCATCAACTACTTTTACTACAAGGCTCATTCTACAATAGCCGTAAGAGTATGCAATAAGATGTAAGTAGTAAGCTAATTAATGGGATTTTTATAGCCTAAGAATAATTGGCTATGATCGATCAATTTGCTTGCTGCTTACGCCTTATTGCAAACACACGACTACTGTAGAATATGTAGAAGCACGCAAAAGTTCGAGTTGAATCAACTCGTCGCGTGAAACGCGAGTGCGACTGCGAGTGCCGCGATCCACTAGACGCTGCAAGAGTTTTGAAGCGCTTAAAGAAAAGCCACTATTGGTCTATACGGCACATAGACCATAGCGTTTGCAGCGTCTAATGGATCGCTTCCTACGTGTGCCTGCGTCATGAGTTAATACTTCATCTTGCGAGCTAAACGCGGCCGTCATTGTGCCGGTTCGCGATCGCGCAACACGAGACGCGATCTGCAATGGAAATCTTGCGAGCGCGTTTTGCATATTATCGCTCTCCACGCGCCGCCGATTTATTCATTAACGTGGAGAATGGTCCGCATTGGATATGCACGCCGCACTATGCTGGTTATCAAATCTCGGAGAAAGCAGCGAGCGGCCACTCTTACTGGCGCTCGGACGAATTTCCTCGAGATACGCATTGTGCGTCGGGCAGTTTCATTTATCGGCGAGGTGGGCTGCGAACGAGATCGACGCGATGTCGTAGGAGAAACGCGGGAGAAAAGAAGAAGAGAAATAAAAGCCGAGAGAGGAATAAATATCGCGCAGACACGACAAGAAGAAACTCAGCGGCAATTCTGCGCGCGTAGGATAGAATTTTTCAGCGATTTTTTTTTAATTATTCACGCTCTCAACAATAGGATATCATTATCTCGCGAGGGAAAATGTAATTTTTGATAATTAACGATTTCACGCGATTTTGTTACGCGTTGTGCGTTGCGCGGCTTGTCGGCGAGAAGTGGATTCGTATGCTGAGAGAAGAAATATCTAAGAAATAAGAAATAAGTATTTAGTACTAACAGCATGTTTATTTAAGCCAATATAAAATATCTTTCTAAAAATGGGGAATATTCATTTTCTTAAAATCTTAGCTTTCTATAAAAGTAATTATTGATTCTATTTAACGCGCGTGTTCGCTACCAGCATCACACATGTGACGCACTGATCTTTCACCTCAAGTTCATATTTACTCAAAATATTCAATTTTACTTAATTATAACGTGTTTGCTAACGTCATATGTGCACGACAACGATATTTTTCTTTGTATATTAATAAACCAAGTGTGTATTACATTTACAATTACATGAAAACAGATGTAATGTGGTTTATAGAAAGAATTCTCCAAATTTACAATTATATGAAAACAGATGTAATGTGGTCTGTAGAAAAAATTCTCCAAATAAACTATAATAGCGAACAGACCGTGTCAAATGAAATAATTTAGATCAAAATAAATATTGGTTATTATTGAATGAATATTTTCTATTTTCTATTTTATATCTTTTTCGTCGTGTAATAATGATGTATACAAACGAGATCAACGCGACGACGATGTCTCAGAAGAGAAAAGGGAGGAAAAGAGAGGAAGTAAAAGTCGAGAGAAATGTGTAGTTAAGTGATAAAGATTTGCGCGATAAAATAACCGGATGTCGCGTGTAGAGGAGAATTGATGACAATTTTGTAATAAATTCATCTTTCCGACAGCAGAAAATGATAACTCACGCGATCAAGTAATTCCTAGTAATTCGTCGATCTCGCGTTAATCATCGAATAAATATTCAGCGATCTCGCTCGCGCTTTCGACGTTAAACGACAGCAAAAAAACGACTAGTGGCTCCGCTTATTTGCAGCGGCCCATATAAGGCAGTGGTCGGCCGCTATTTTTAATGATCACCCGATTAGCCAGCATTTAATTTTACGATCGGAAAGCACAGCGACGCATCGCGTCGCGTTTAGCCGACTGTCACAGTTACCCCGATCGATCCTGTAATTTCGCGGACGTGCGATTTCTACGCAACGGGACATATTCAGGACTGCGACGGTGACCGCCCCTCTCGTAGCTTCCAATTACTTAACTCGTAAGGATGCGTTCGTCGATAGGCATCGCGCGTCTTTCTCCTCGCACGCGACGTACTTTCCCAACGAGAGCGCATAATACGACGAGCACAACGAACGGCCGCATCCACGACCGCGGCCACGACGACGCGACCAGCAGGAGGACGAGCGCGAACGAAAGTGCCCGTCCCGTGTCTCATAATCGATCGGATCGTCATCGAGGTAGGAAATTGGTGAAACGACCCGCCGGAGAAAGAGACATTGTTGTGGCCGGTCGGCGGGAAAAATTTCGAGTTTTCTCCGTGCCCGGCTCAGTTGCACAATTTTCAGGTGCGCTCTTCCGGAACGAAGACGCCACCGTGGAGCTCGAGACGGAACGCTAGCTCGAGCCAGCTGTGTATAATCGACCCCCCCGATGAGAAGAAAAAAAACCGAAGGTTTCGCAATTTCTCGGGAACGTAGCGTGTCCGGTAAATACGTCGTCGATTGACGACTGAGCATCGATGCTGTATATTGCGTACAGATACTCGTTATTTTTCTAATATTCCTCCCGGTTCGAGCTATACTTTTTTCTCCAAACAGGCATCTTTCTTGCACCATTAAAAATTTCAATGTGATGACATCATGACAGTAAGGTAAAACGTCCAATAACCGACATTTTGTCAATTTTTGGCACTCTTGTGTGGGTTCTATCATCATTTCATCCTATTCCCCATCATATTTACGTAAAAAATTCACGTTAAGAATTACAATTTGATTAGAAAGTTATCCCATGATCCTGATGTCATATCTGATACGTATAAGATGACGTTATCAAATGCTATAAATATTAATAATCCTTATTATTCATAAGGTCAACCACGCTGCTTTACATGACTTATCACATATAAAGAAAATTAGCACCAGGAATCTGTGTGTGATAGCTAAATTTCGTTGTAGCATACTCAAAGATACACGAAGAAAATATTGTAATAAAAATTACGTTAAAATTATTTTCTTTTATAATGTTTTTGTAAAGCTTTTTGTAGTATTTTTATAATATTTTTTGTAATTGATAATCCATCCTGATATAGGATATAAAAAACATTAAAGTAATTACAATAATTTTGTAGTAAGAAATCAAACGTATAACATTTTCAAATACATAGTAACTTTGTTTATAATTCTGTATGATCCAAGATTACAAAAATTTTATTGTAATTTTTACTACAATATTTTCTCCGTACACAGGCGCCAGTAGGCCTATCTAGCTATGAAATCGATGCAGTAGCTACGGTAACAAAAGTTTCATTTACAGCGCAACAAATACATTTCTAGCAAATCATGAATAGCCGCAATAGTGAAATCTTATTTTTCCGTGCAGGGCCCGATATAATATCGCATTAAACGAAGCAAATAACTGACTGAGATCAGGACCATAGGATAAATTTCCAGTCGAAAGTGCCGAGCATCCTCGATACTCATATCTTCGTATCAACATACACTTGCGATAATTAACCACGACCGTAGAATATACTTTCTACTTACGATGATAGTAAGGGGGTCGGAAAGTGTGCTCTTGCACGGACCAACGGGGTGGAAAGATCACAAAGTCGGCCGCGGCGGTTCCAGGCTTGTTAGTGGGGCACGTCAGCACAGTGAAGATGGACGGATCCTGCGGAATTAATTGAGTCATTTAGCGCGAGAGCGTCACGCTCGAATTCACCGACCTTTCTCTCCGAGTTGACTCTCGGTCGGGAGAGTCCTCACACACGCGATCTCCCGTCCCGATCCGCAGATTAACGGATTACGTTTGCCGCGCTCAAACGAATCGATCGATCGGTCTTTCAACTAACGTGAAACTCGAAACTTTCCGGATGACTCGTCGAATCGAGATCGCGGAGGAAAGAGGAATCGCCCGGGGGCTGCGTCACGAGGATATCCAAGAGGACTATCGAGGGAGGGAAGAGGACGGGGGGAGAGGGAAACCTCCCGCGCACCAATGAGGATAATATCGAGACGCTCGAAACTTCTTCTTCCGTAAATTACAGGCTGGCCGCTCTAATGAGGAGGTATACTCACGCAGTGATCAAAGGAGACAGAGTTGACGACCATGAATGCATCGAGATTGTACTTGTAAGGTACGTAATTGCCGTGCCACGCGACCACGTTGAAGGGACTGCAACCTTGGCTGGCCACGAACAGCTTTCCCTGATATTTGCATACGATCTCATAATCGATCTCACGATCCTCGTACCATGCGACCGGCGTTTGGAAGTCTCTCGGGTTCGCCAAGCCGTTCGCACCTGCGCGTGATCTCCGCTCATTAAGTCGTTTATTAAGGAAATATCGATTTAGTCTTCGAGAAAAAGACACTTAACTTCTTAGTAGCAATACAGCGATAGTTGAAAAGAAAAGAAGAAATATTGACGCTGATGAGGTATCCGCATAAATTCTCTGAGGTTTCTAAAGAAGCGGATGCAAAAGGAACAAAGCAAAGCAAAGTTTTCGGCCCTTCGATCAAGATCGATCGATGAAGTACCTATTGGTCCCAGTTCCGGTAATCGGAAGTGATTGTCAAAGACCTCGAGGATGTATCCCCTGGATGGTCCAAAGACAGTGACGGAAAATCGCATGCCTTGCTGAATCACGCAAATCTCGTTCGGCTCGCATCGAATCTTGCCGAACTCGGTAGTGATCTGCAGAACGCCCAACTGCGGGACTGCAATCGCGAGGGACGAATTTCACTCACACATCCTTCTTTTTTCCTTCCTTTTTTTAAAGAAAAACCTTTTGCTACTTACCGATGAGGAAATCGCCGTCGGCGTTGTAGAAAGCCCTATCCTTCATCGACGCGTTGCAGAGGTACACGTGCACCGCGATACCCTGGCGCGTTCTGGGGTCACCAGCACCGCACAAGGTATGAAGACCTTCGACGAAGTCGACCTCGGGATCTCGTCGAGTAGGAACGTCGAATGTTTTCCATCTTAACTGAGAAGCGAAAGCGGTCAGCTTTGGGCGAATCGAGGTAAGCTTTGCTGAATCGCGACTTCGCTAAATCGACGCGATGATATCTCAGGAGAGACCAGCGTCACATACGTGTAATTTATCATTTTTCAATGTATAATTTTATTACACTTTTTAACTCCTTAAGTGGCATATCCGGGAAAGTTCTACGGCAAAATATTAAATTCCTCTTGATTTACTTCAACTTTTTTTTTAACTCACAGCAAGTACACGTTAGATATATTTTGTATTGTATTTTTCACAATTTTTTAAAGCAAATAGCAATGAAGGGAAAATAAATCTAGATATACTTATTTAAAAGAAAAATCCGCTCTGTAGTGGGAATCACGCAGTCATTTTAAATCATCACTGAAGAGATTATAATTATTACAATTTTTTAAATTAATGTATTTAATGTGTAATTCTTTTATGTCAATATTATAGAATGAAGTTTACTTTACGCAATTACGTAAAAAAAAGACAAAAATACGAGGTAGTCTGTGGAGGAAATTCTCCAAATAAATCGTAGTAATAAACGTGTTAAACTTGAGGCGTTGGAAAGTATACGCACAAGCCGCTGTTAGACTCCAAAATCTCGGACTCGACGGGCGCATTTACCTGATTAGGATTTGGATGAATCCTGTTCCAATCGTTGGTTAAGTAAGATTCGATATCGTGCATTTTGGTAAAAGGTTTGAACATTTTGTGAACGCAGGATGGTCTCATCCGATAGAGCCACGATCTTTTGTTTTCAGCACGTGGAGCTGAGGAACAAAATCAAAATAATTAATTTTATTATATTAGATGCAATTTTGAATTTTAAGTCTCTCTTCCACTGTGCGTCATAATGTTATTATTATAAATTCACGAACTCAGCGAACAGTTACTACAAATCGACGATAGCATTCTCGCGAGTCATTTATCAAAATCTGTCGGGAGATAAGCACGAGAGTCACCATAGATCTCTGATTATACGCGAAAAACAAGTTTAACTCGTTTGAAACTAATTCTCTCGTTATTTCGAAATTCCAAAAGCGTATCTTCGATCTATTGACGTGTAACTGGCTAATTTCAAAGCCATACTGAAGATGCATAAGAAACTAAACTGGAGTATTATGATTTGAAACGTAGAAGCCTTTTGAAGGACGTAACTTCTGAATTTCTGGAAGAAATCCTGATAACATATTTTCGATTAACTAACGTCGAATTTACTAAGTTTAAACTAAAGACACACTGAAAACTAAGCTAGAACGTCGTGATTTGAAATGTAGAACTCCTTCAGAGCGCAAAGCAACATTCGAGAGAAATTTTACAATAGTATATTTGCAAGTATATTTGGTTCATTGACGTGTAACTCGCGATTTTGTTAATTTAAATTGAAGACACACGAAAAACTAAGCTGGAAATATCGTAATTCGAAACGTAAAGATCTTTTGGGACGCAAAATAACTTTCAAAGAGAATTCTGGTAGTGTATTTTCGATTGACCGAACCCGTTGATTTTGTTAATTTGAGCTAAAGATACTTGGAAACTCAAACTGTTGCGCCGTGATTTATAGACCTTTAAGAACGCGAGATAAGTTCGGAGACACGAATCGAGTGGAATTCCTAAGGTATCAGGCGAACGAAGCGCGCATGAGACTCTCACTTACCGGTGAACGCCGTTCCCGACAATTGCTCGGCGTAAAGACCATATGGACACTTCTGCGGATTGTTCTGCCTAACGGGTAGTGCTCCTGGACAGCGCTCATCCTCGCTGGAGAATTCGCAGCCGAATCCCGTGAGATACTAACAAAAGACACGCGGTTACTTGGCGATGTTTTCCCTTGGATATGTCACCTTCGTCGCGCCTTAAGCCCAATGCACCGAATCACGACGCGAAATATTCTCGAATGCTCTCAGAATTTTCACACGACTGACGATATATCGTTCAAAACGCGTTCAAAACGCGAGAGCACCGTCTCGGTTTCTAAAAGAGATCGCTTTCGGGCGACTCGGGCCAGGAGAACATTCGCGAAACAACGCTCCGTGTCCACGAGACGCGAAAGATCCTTGCGATTTGAGATCGCTTGCTTTCAAGAAAAAAAGAAAGAAAAGAATGTACAAGATCTAATCTTCAAAATAACAGCTCCGCTACCTTAAACTCGTCTTTCATGATGCGGCTGATGGCTCGGAGCACGCCGATGTCTTTTCCTGACACGGAGGAAATACGGAGGTTTCAGTGGCGTCCCCCGTTTTATACAAACGGGGGGGACCGTGGTTGTCCTCAGACTACGCAATGACGACGAGATTGTTATTATGCAAAAAACATGTTTACGCTCGCGGACCAATCGGCTGCGAGTAATCGTAGGCACGACTTCGTTAACAGGCACGGCTGGTTGATAGTCAGATAGCCAGTCAGAGAGCCAGAAATTCCACATCACACTACGGAATTTATCACCAGAGCCTATCCTGAGACGAGCCCCTCGTAACAGCGCGTCGAATAGACGACTGGCTGATCTTCGTCACGAGCATCTCGTCGTTCTGTGACCCAAAAAGTCGTCCGGGTCCGGTTACCGAGGAGCCCTGGCTCGACATCGGCTCGAAAAATTTCCAAATTACGAAGATATTCATATCAGTTCATCACGTCGTTATCTCTCACGGCGACGACGACGGCGACGTTTCCGTAGGTGACTCGCTGCTCGTAAGATTATTTCAATACTCTCGACACTCTTTCTGACTTATTTTTATTCTTTTTAGAAGACGAAAAGGTCTCATATGCGTTCCGTCGCAAACACTTTTAGACTAATGATGCGTAAATCTATTACTTATAAGCAACACAAATACTGGTAATTTTTATTCTGTTTGTCATAACACTCGCGCGCATTTTTGACGGAGATTTATGGCAAAGGTGTGTTTCACGCCTCTGACGTGTGTTGATCGAGGTTCAATTTGAAGATTTGCAAACTCGGTTACTGCTCAATGCCATATCGTAGCTTGTACACGACTTGTGTGTTTGCGTAAGTATGTCTTGTATGTAAATATGTCTTATATGTAAGTATATCTTCTTTTTTTCTTTTTCAACATTCATATCACGCCACTTACAAGGTAATTGTATCATTCTTGGGCGGGGAGAGATAAGGCAGAAACAAGTCACCGTCACATTATTGAATCTTGAAATTAGAAGGAAATCTAGAAGTGATCGTTTACCTTAATAAATGAATATTTACACTAATAGCTATTAATAGGAATATTCAACCTGAGAAAAAATGTTTGCTACTGGTAATTGCAATCGCATAGTGAATTATTGTGTCAGAAGAATCATTCTTTTTAGTAAGTATTACTACAACGTTAGTAATAATAATATTATACGCACGGAGAGAAAAATTTGAGTGTATTAACATGAAGTTTGGTTGTAATGAACGAATCAACGCGTTTTGATTGAAGGAAACAAATTTTTTGATTCTTAGAACCAAATGTGGGTCATAAAAACTACATACATAGAAATTCTGTCTTTCAACCAGAACGTGTCGTTCATTAAGATGAATGTCCTAATGATTGAACTAATAATAAAGCACGATCATTTTTACATTTTTACCAATAAATAATTAATATAATTAGTAAAATAATCAATGTTTATGTAAAACTTTAGTTTGTCAACAATCGTAAAATATAGTAGGAAATTAAATTATCAGATAATTTAATTTCCTACTATATTTTACGATTGCTGACAAACTAAAGTTTTACATAAACATTGATTATTTTACTAATTATATTAATTATTTATTGGTAAAAATGTAAAAATGATTGTGCTTTATTATTAGTTCAATCATTAGAACATTCATCTTAATGAACGAACCGACACGTTCTGATTGAAAGACAGAATTTCTGTGTATGTGGTTTTTATGACCCACATTTGGTTCTAAGAACCAAAAAATTTGTTTCCTTCAATAATAAATATCAGTTATAATTTTAACAAAATATTTTATAGCACCGTTATATTATATTAATAATTAAATCGAAAAATATATCATATCCTAAGTACTGAATAATACAGATTCAGTGATTGAATGTTCATTGCATAACATTATAAATAGACACAGAGATATTATATCAATTAAAGAGAAATATCTCTTAATAAGATTTCAGAAGTCCTTTCTTTTATGGAAATATTAAATACAAATAAATTATTCGTATTCCAGTTATTGGAACAATGTTCAATTACTATCGATATTTACCTTGAAATCAAACTTCACATTAATATAGTGAGAAACAAACTCTATGTCTCACAAATAAATTCTCAAGTGCACAACCAACTCTTTTTCTCCGCATGCGTATTGCTTTTCCATTAGAACAAGAAGATACAGTTGGCGCCGAAGGAGATAATTATAACTTCAACGAGATTAATTCTCATTTCTCCCCTCAATACGTTTATATTGATAAAAACAACGACATTGAAAGTAGTCGTTCTCCTTCGTCGAACGGCCCCGCCGATCGGCACTGCGCACGCATTTTCGATGCGCGCTCATCAGAAGAGATCCGATTCTGTGCATTTAATCGTTTTCACCTCGCTGGATTATCGGTTATCGCGGTAAGTTCGTTGTCCGCGAGAAAGTTTCATCGTCACGCCGAACGCGTACGCCTCGCACCTTTAGCGCAATTACACGCGAGTTTCCACCGATCGCGATCGCAACGAAGACGTTTTGTTGCGCCGTGATTGAGATGCAGCTTGACCGACGGAAAGGAAGCAGACGCTGTAACTCTGATATAGCCCACCGGGATTGTCGGATTGATCGTTATGTGTTCGTTAAACGTGACATTTCGTCTGTGATGTTTTCAGCAAATGTCACAATTTAGTTAATAATACATATTAGTTAATAATACAGGTGTCTGCGATAATTGAAATTTGCGCATTGCGTGCAAGAAAATCATGATTATACGCGGAGGCCAGAATGAATATATGCTGCGTTGTGATATATTTGCGTTCTAATTGACAATCACTTGGTATCAGCATTTCAGATGTAAAATCGCTCGGAAAACGCGGAATGCAGAAAATAACGTTCAGGCCATAAGCAAGGTATTTGCCATAATTGCGCTCCATATTCGCGACTTTCACCGCGCGGAGGATCAGTCATTTTACCGGCGACACGTAATGACGAGCCAATTGCGGCGTCTGCGGTGAGGAGGAGCTGCTGTCCGATGCGTTTGCTCTGCGAAAACGAAGAAGAAACGTCGCGCTCATCGCGCTACGAGCCGCATGAAATCAAGTCGGCGGTGCTTTTTGCGACGCAATCATTATGAGCGAGCGAGTGAGCGAGTGGAAATTGCGCGTCGATAATTAAGATGCGCGCTGAAATTTACATATGATCACGCGTTGTTTTCGTGACGGCCACGCGGATGAAAAGCAGAAATCTAATTGGCTCCTACGCGATCGTAATTGCCTGGTGTCGCGAAAAATACACCGGTCTGGTAATTTATGAGCCGCGCTTGCAGATCGTGAAAAAAAAGTCGATATATATAGAGGCGATAGAGCGTGACTCACACGATCGCGGATCGCGTTGGTCGCAAAAATGGGATAATCCGCACGTGAAAACGCCGTAAACGAAAACACTCTCCGCGGCAAATAAAGCGATATCTACGTCACAGAATTGCACTTTATTGCATTGTACATCAGCACGACGCGAATCTTCGCGCAAGCACGCCGGGAGAACAAGCATATCGACGTATTTAGTGGATTTGGCCGCAATTTATAGCGAGATGGCGAGATAAAAGATGTACTCCATGTCCGTCTGTTTATGTGTTGATTCGTCGATCAACTTGTCAAATCAACTGATCAAATGTACTTTGATTCGTTCGAATAAATTCCGACATTTCCGTGGAGCGCGACGGAAATCTCCAACGCGCTCTGCGTGTTATTGCACAACACCGCTCCGACTGGTTCGACAGAATTGATAAAAATCAACGCAACGGGGTGTCAGCCGATATAACAGGACCGACTCTGTACTCGGCAGCACCGGATTCTCGAGATTCTCCTAACGTCGACGCGGAGGGAAAAAATCTTCCATAGGGAAACATTTGAAAATAGCGCTATTGTTTGATTTTATTTTGTTTAATTTTGATTTTATTGCGCTATTATCTTGCAGCTGACGCTCTTCTATATCTCTGGAAAGAAATGTGTTCAAAAATATTGACTCAACAAAATTATGACAGTTCGAATTAGCTCTCGAGTCTAACAGACCCGAGATGTATTGTCCTAAAAATTTTCAAGATAACCTGATTGTCGATTTTGATTCTGATTAGTGTCATTCTGATCGCGGAAAATGTCGTGTCAACGTCAGGTGAGGTGTCCACGTAAGGTACGTAATGCCCACGCGTCCGTTCAATTTCACAGACGATTTAGCAGCGATCGAATACCTGGATCGATCGGTTTTTCGCGCGTAATTCTACTAAACCAGCACTTCTGACATTTCGCACAATTTCAATATATTGCAGGCAAAAAACGCGACCACCGTCGGCGACAATCTCCGAAGGGAAAGGAACTGCAAAGGAACACGCATCAATGATTTCGCAAACGGCGATGAATTGTGGCGAATCTAAGTCGACTCTAAGTAAAATCTGTCAAGATCAGTGATTACGCTAAGACTCTCTCGGGTTTCCAATCATGAAGAAACGCTAACAGACCTACCAAAGAAAATGCGGGAGCATCATTGAGAGAATAATTGCGAGAATATTATTGCCTTATTGAAAAAACTTTCGCTATTATGTTGTTACTCCCAATTTAATCCATTTTATATTAATCTTCTGTACGTACAATGTTAGGTCTGTGAGATCCGAACAAATATTCGATCGCTCACCAACTTTTGTAAAAGATTGGAGGAAATTTCAAAATAGCGCAAATCTGTTTTGCAGTTTTAAGTTTGGTAGTTCGCACTACCATTTTACAGCTGACACTTTTTTATATTTTTGGAAAAAAAATGTATCCAAAAATATTGATTTTCAACAAAGTTATATAAATTCAAAATTTTTTAGATCTTTGACAGATTGTCCTAAAAAATATAATTGTACACAGAAGGTAAATATTACCCCCTCCTATTTTTTAATTTTTAATTTCTCCTCTTTCTTAATTTTCTTCTTGTTTTAATTTTTTTTCAGTAATTCAATAATTTTTTAAATTTTATTTTTAAGTCTTTCTCAGAAATCTTAATTTTTCAATCTTTCTCTCGATTCACATCGCGCTCTCGTTGTCGTCCTCGTCGTCACGGAGGCTGCCGCAATCATGGCTGCAGGCACCTGCGAAAAAGAGACGCTACCTGGCGCCAGCGAGGCAGGTGGGGGCAGTCATTCTTTACAGTTAGACGTAGTGGGATCGAATGAAGAGGAGAGAAGAAACTTGGAGCTCGGTGGGAGATGACGATCCGAGAGAGGAAAGAGCACTGCCACCTTGCGGTGACGGCGGCTGCTCTCCTCCGTCGCCTCGCTCCAGAGGAGATTTCCTTTTGCATCATGCCAGAGAGAACTAACGGGGAACGCAGATGCTTCGCTCCCGAAGGAGAAAAAAACAGAAGAAGAAACTCGATCGACGAGCGCTTTCTAGGTCGCGCTTACTTTTCAAAGAGACGCGCGCGGCTCCTCCTCAGTATCGGTCCCGCAGCAGTGATAAAAGAGGTGCGAAGATCAACGATAACGTGCAATTAACGATAACACCTATAGTAACGGCGCGTGTTTGATATCGATACCGCTCAGTCGGTATTGAAATCGTAGACCGACTTTCCTGAATCTCTTTGACGCACCACACCGGGCGTTATGTTTTGCTTCAACATTGTAATTAGAATATAATATATGTTTAATATGGTTAATTTAAGTTGTAATTAGATACTTATGCCGCGATTTTCGAGCATTGTTGCGCCCGCATGCTTAAGCTTAGAAATCGTAGCGAATCTTAATATTATTGCACAATATAAAGCTCTGTATGCAAACTAACAACGAAAAGGTTGACACATCAATTTTGCATCTCGCAAAATGCACTTGGCATAACTCGGAACGCAATCAATTTCCGCGGCAGGCGTCATCGCGGAGAAAAACGGTGGAACGTCCTGAGAATTTCTCTCCATAAAGGACAACCGACATCCCGAGATGATCTCGTGGGCAAACTGGAGCGTGGCGGGAAAATCCGCGGGATCCGCCGGGAGTAGGGCAACGCGAGGAAAGGCAAAAGGACGACGATCCGCGGACCAAGAAGAAGGAGGAAGAGGAGGAGGAGGAGGAGGAAGAGGAGGAGGAGGAGGAGGAGGAGGCGGACAACCGCCGGAGAGGCATCATCCCTACCTCCTCGGCGGATGCGAGAAGAACAGGTGGGCTCTCGACGATCGGGCCCGACGACGACGAGAGAGTCCCGGTCTGCCGCCTCCTGCGTTCAGCACGCTGGTGAGGCACGCACCGGCGTGCACCGAGAGACGCGCCGAGAGAGAGAGACTCGCCGCGAGTTCGTTGGCCGACCGTCACCCGCGCGCCCGTTTTTCCCGATCGCTTCGTGGTGTGCTCGTTGCTGCTCTCGAAGCCGAAGGCGACCCATTCCGGATTGAATCGAGGAAAAGGGCACCTGGACCACCGGCCTGACGAACAGGCGCGAACGCGGCTCGCCTCACCTCGCCTCACCTGGTCTCGTCTCGCCTCGCCTCACCTCGCTTAGCCTCGACTCGCCGTGGCTCGCCTCGTCGACCGGAGGAAAACCCGCGCACCGGGTTCCAGTCGAGAAATCGACCCGCGTCACCCAGGCTGGCAGGCAGGTGCTAACTCGCGCGTGACTCCGGTTAGCTTCGAGTCATAGTCGCGCGCCTGCTCGCACTGGCCGGACGTGTTCACCGAGCTGGCTAGAGCCAGTGAGAGAACGCTACGTGTGGACTTGTCCAGCCAGGATTTCGGACGATTCAATCGTGGCGCGTCAATCGCGAGATCTGGACCACAAGCCGGAGGAAGCTGAAGAAGAACCTGGACATTCGCCCGAAGAGCACATATTATAGTGACTACGAAAAGGACTTTAAATCGAAGGACTCAAAAGGGCTTTGGAAAAATATTCAGCGTGGAAACTCTGACGTCTGTGATCTTGTTGGAGAAAAAATTCAAGAATTCACAACTGAATTGGCTTTTCTCTGGTTAGACTTTAAAAAAATTGAAGACTTTACTTGGAAAAATTTGCTCGAAGAGTGAACAGATTCAAGAGCGAATGTGAGCTGGTAAAAATGTGGAGGATCTGAACATATCGTTTAGAAAATTCAATATGTTTTGAATGATCCCGAATATTGATTTGAAGAGGATTCTGAGATTCTGAGAGGATTGAAAGTAACTATACTATACGTTCGAAGAATCTTTGCGCAGCGGTTTGTGTGAACAGTTTGTCTAAGACTTGGACCCGTTAGAAGAGTCTAAAGATCCGTTTGAAGAGATTCGACAGTGCACAGAGAAGTTTGGAGAACCTCTCGTGAATTTCATGGAGAGTTGGTTTCGATATTCGCGTCGGCTGGAGAGAAAACCGGGGAGTCCTCAGAATTCGTCTGGAGCACGAGGAGTGCCGGTGTACCAACGCGGAGCGGAAGTACCGTTGTCTCTGGTCGCGCCGGGGACTCGCGGATGAACGGCCTTGACGGCGCGAGCCTTGGCGGTCTGGTCCGAACTAGGACAGCGGAGCGTGCGTTCCGACAGATGAACGGAAGGATCGAGCGGAACCTTCTTCTGTCGAGCGCGGAGCTGCCTGCGAAGAGCGGTCAGGCGATCTGAGGCTTTTTAGTTTCCGGTGCGCAGCGAGGTCCGGTTTTGCATGGGTGTATACGTAAGTCAGCCGTAATACGTAAGTACCGTAATACCGCCGCGCGCATTGCGCTCCTCGCGTTCCCGCGGGGCAACATTTAGCGTTGGACTCTTCGCGATTACGAGACGCGGCTTCGAAGTAACTCTCTCGTATTGTACTTTCCTATTTAATACATTGACCACGCGAATTTTTCCACTGATTATTTCAAATTAAACCGATTGAACTAAAGGTCCAGTCACTAAAGATGCAATTTGCAATGCATGTACTCGTCAACTTATCTCATTGGCTCCCTATAATATTTGATTTGCTACACCCACCTGGTAACGTTTTATACGTAAATTAGTAAAACGCCGCGGTAGTATTACTGCGTTGGCAATATTGTAATGACCATTGCAGCAGTCAACATGTTAATGTTGAGAAATATTAAGCGCTGTGCTGCGTCATACGAATATATGAAAACATGTCGTAAAATAACAGCCGTTATTTAGCTTATTAAATGTACTTCGTCGAAGAGCTCACTAGATTGACTAGACTACTGACTAAATATTCCTGAAGAATTTTAATCTGAGAGATTTGAATGCTCTCGTTGTGTTAGAAGCTCGCAAAAGTCCATCAAATGTCCAGCCACGTTTCTTTCATCAACGAAGCCATATTTCTCTCAACAACGAAACAGTGCGTGTGACGTTCGATCAAAGTATCCGCCATCGTTATGCACCACTTTCCACCGCCTTACTGGTGTCGGTAATTATCGTTAACTTTCCGGTTCCGCGAAGTAACTTACTTCTCGTCCCAACGAAATTGCCGACGATCCGACGAACTCGCGCAAGTCATCAATGGTGAACAATGGGTCCAATGAACGTCGCGATTCAAAGTCCACCGGAATCGACTCCAACGCCAACGTCGAGCCCGCCGACGACGATGACTCGAAAGTTAGCTGTAAAATCGCCCCGCTGTAACGGAGAGCCGGCAGTTTCTATGTGCGATCCGGTTTTGCGTGCACACCTAATCGCTGCTACTTTTCACTCGTAACGAGCAGCGCACGCTCATGCGTGTAATAGCAAGTACCGGCGCATTCGCGACAGCATCTCCGCGATCTCGAAGATCGCAGTAAAAGGTCGTGGTGTCGACGAGCGTCTCAGATCACAAGCCACCGGCGAACATAGCGCACTTTCTCCGAATTCTAAATCTCTCTCGGCGAACTTAGAATCGGCTCTCGGCGCGAATCCGTCAAATTTCGCGCTCACAAACTGACAGTTCGTTCAACTCCCGCGACGTCATGGCCGATCGGCCGTGACCCGTCACTGTCATTCATCCGCCGTGAATGAGAAGAGCCGGAGGTATCGCGGATTGCATTTCGCAGCGCGGCCTTGCGCAGGTCAGTTCCATGACTGCGAGAGACTCGGTCTTTCGCCGCGTCACCTTGAACGCTGAACGAGAGCACGCCTACGAAGATAAGCGGCGCGACTCGTGCGCGGTGATAACGCAATGAGGTTAACGTGGCTCTAAAATGTAGTTATCTGCGACAACGGGTCTCGAGCTGCCTGTGTGTGTAAGATAAAAGTACTAATGCCTCCGGACACTTACCTAATCCTGCACGCTCTCATTGTTTCAGTCTTCTCTCTCTCTTAAATACGAATATTTAAACTTTCAATATAAAATACATAGGATCTGACAATTTGTTGTGTAGCCGCGTTGTATAGACAGAACTCATCAAAATTCACGCATCCCCATTTCCCACACGTAACATTTTGAGTTATTAATGTTCACGTGATTGTCTGTAATATACATCGATCCTCTTTAATTGATAACTGAAAATTTACGTGGTTATTTGCAGAATGATGGAGGACTTATTTATTCAGTTTGTGATCGCGCGTGTGTCATTTACCGATCTTCTTTAATTGATAACTCGAAATTTTGCGTAGTTGTTTGCGAAATGATAGAGGAGTTTTGCGTTCAGTTTGATGAGTTCTACCTACACACCGCTACATAACGAATTATCGCGGACACCTTGTATATACATATATTCTATATTGAAGATTCAACTACTCACGTATTTAAGGATCAAAACGGATGTCTAGAATTAGACGCGGGTCTGGAAATTGGTATTTTTATCTTACTTCTGATTATCTTTGCTTTTCAAGTTGACTTAAACAGCGTACATTTGACCAATCATCTGTCGATAACAAACGTGATGAAGATTGAAATCCGTTATAATAAGCTGACCGTTTTCATGAAGTAAATTAAAACTGGGAATTCTATAATATTTCAACATTTTAATATGCTAATCTATCCAAGCAAATATGATAAGTGTGTCAACGGAATCCAAAATCGTGGGTGTTGCTACGTAATCTAAATTTCTTCAGAAGAATAAAGTCAAGGCGAATGAACTCTATCCCTCACGTTATCTTTCGTATTCTTTCGGTCTTGTATCGTCCCCATTTTCGCCTCCTTTCCGATTCTTTAATTGCCAAAACTATTCTTCCTTTAATTTTGCACTTGCAACTCCACCTTCCTTCATTCTTTCTTCAACTACTGCGAGTCTAAAACTGACGTGGAAAATATTTTGCAAGTCAGGAGTTAAACCTGAACTCGGCAACTCAAAGTGAAGAATTTATCGTTGACTTTCTCGGAAACCCAAACACTCAACGCGAAGCATGTCCAAAACTATTTATTCGCTTTGTGCGAACACCCAAAACGGTCGCCGCGACTTTCTAATGTTCGCCCACATAGACTCACTCACTTGGATGATTTACGGTGAACATACGGGACAGCGGAGCTGTAGGGGACCTGGTAATCGCCTCAATCGACAATGAGGTAGGCATACGACCGGCGTCTCGCGCTCTGAATCCTGCGAAGCGGAGGAGTCGTCGAAAAATCCGCATAAATCCGCGTACGAACGAATTCATTTTACTCGCGTTACGTCCTTCACCCGGTTAAGCGAGGAGCGTGTCGGTGGCGCATAACGCAACGGAAGAGTACACGTCACATGGAAAGGACTCCTCGCGTGGACGGACATTTTTTCCGGGTGCTGGCCATCACGGACTGACATCGCGCTCTTGCTATTTGTCATAGTACATTTTCGTCACGGTACATTTTCGCGTTCAGCTTCCTAAAGGCCGAAATGTGTTGTCCATTTACCTCGCACGCGATGTTCTTCGTCGATGAAACGGACTGTAAAATCGTAGCTGCACATTTTCATCTGTATGGAAGAAGAAAATCTCATTTCAATGGATAGGGACTAAGGTAAAAATACCAATGATTGGACATCCTTATTGTTTCGGTTTTTAAATACCAATAATTAAATCTTCAACATAGAATATATGTATATGATCAATATATGTACATATATCTTATATTGAATTCGTAAATATTCGTAAAACCAAAACAATATTCAACGAGAATATCCAGTATTATTAATGCCTAAGCAATGATACTTTTACCTTGTTCACTGGTTTTTCAGTGAAAACACTCCTGCTCTACTATATCTTCTTGATTTTGATCAGTGGAAGTGAGATTTCACTGCAAATTCTGTAGTACACAAATTCGTTACATCATATGTTGTACGAAATCCAACTTTCTACGTTTGTGGTGATGAAGTTAACGGTTTCCATACGATCTGCGTGTGTGGTGGCACTGTTTGTGCTCGCAAATTACGTCAATAATACTAACAGTCAGTACCATTAACCGATCCTTTCAACAAGATTTTACTGATCGCAGTGCTGTACTTAAACTTCGCTTACAACTATCAGCTATAAGTGGAGTCATCAGTTACGAGTGCAGCATTTGAATGAGTGCTTTAAAAATTTAACAAAGATTATACATTCTAGAAGGTACAACCGCGTCTTTTATCCCACCACCAGACAATAGAGAATTAGTTGCACGGGTCGAGGTTCTTTTTCTCCATGTGCTCAGGCATCGCATACGCGTCCACGCGTTAAAATATAATACAGACGCGCATACACGCGATTTCGAAACGTCACATTGTTTCAAGCAAGCGGTCAGACTTCACAGTCTTCATAGTCGAGAGATCAGTCGAGATGGTGAATTGTGAGAGGCGTATTTAGAGAGGAGAGGATGGTGCGACCGGAGAGATATCTGGCGCAAATTTCTCTTTTCCGCCGCGGCTCGGAAATTAGAATACACGGTCATTCAAATACCACTTTCCCCGCATGGCCGAGCCGTGCGATTTGTCACTTTTAAACGCGCGCGCGATTCCGCATCGTGAAGAAAGACGAGCCCTCCTCCTTCTCCTCCGCTTCCTCTTACGCGATCGCGCACCTCTTTCGCGTTTCCCTCTTTCGTCACACGCGACCCAATTACACCACGGGTTAAGCACATCGCGCGCACCAATTTGCATAACGACGTAAGTGCGACGGCATTAGCGTTCGCGTTAAGCAAGCCCGCCGACGGAAACGGTGTGAATTAACGCCGAGCATTTGTCTCTCATCTCGCCCGAAAAACGCCACGATCGTTGAGACCGAGATCGCGATTTCACGGAAAAAATCTATCGCAAACGTCCGCGCAGTTAATTATCGCAACGCATGGACTGTTAATTCCGATGTTATCGCGATTACGCTAATGACCTGAAGTGATGATGATATAAGAAATAACTCGCGCGCGTGCGGAAACGTCTTCTAGAAAGGCCCATCGCGGGGTTGGAAGGGGGGAGATTTCGTCGGCTTTAATCGACCGCGAGTGCGGAATCTCGCGCTATCGACACGCGGTTTCACCTCGATGAAACGAGAGCGACTGGGAAGCGGCGCGATTTCCACGCGCGCGCGCACGGGAATTACGCGAAAGGGAGTTACGAGCTCGGCTTACGGTATAATGTAATTAGCGACGCGCGGGCCACCGCGCTGTATCGGCGCGACTTGTAGCGCCGTGTGTTAATTTAATCCGGCCTTTCGACCGACGCGCGAGAGTAAAGATGAAAAAACGAACGACAGTAAAAAAAAAAGAGAAATGCCCCACCGGTCCGGTGGTAAAGCGCGCGTAAAGACCGCGGCAAAATGCCGTTCCGGATCGTATGTAGATCGCTCGCTCGCTTTTTGTGCCATTCCCCGTTGGTGGTCGGTGTGGCGGTCGACAAGAGGCCACACTTCGCGCAGATCATTAAAATTTGCCCGCGCGCCGCTTACTTCTTGCCCCACCCGCTCCCTCCTTCTTCACCCTCCTCGATCGAAGCAGATTGAAGCGAAACGCGGCACTTTGTCGATATTACGCGGAACCACACGGATTAATTACGCTTTCCCTTCACGACCTCGCTAATCCGTCGCCTGATCGCTTCCACATACCGGTAGCGTTTAGCCGACTACCTCGGCATTATTTCGAGATAGTCGGGTGAAATATCGGGGATTAACAATAGAAGTGTGTTTTCGATGGGTTCTCGGGAAAAAAAAGAGTTTCCATACGTTCATTGAAAGCTTAATCGTTGGCCATTTGGCGCGCGTTCGCGGCACCGAGGAAAGTCCACTTTGGTTTCGCGTAGAAAAAAAAATACAAATTGCAAGGGAGCGCTAATCGCACCTTGCGCGCCTTCCACTTTCCTCCGGCTGATTACGAGTAATCGCTTGCGTACGCAAGGTCTCCAAATAATTGCAACCTCCCGCAACAATAGCAGCGACGTTCTCGCGCGAGCGACGTCCGCCGAATCATCGAAGTTTTCCCTCTCTCTGCCCGCCGTCAGATACCTCTTGGACGCAAAGGAGGTCAATCTCGGACTTTTGCGCAATACCGTAGGTAATCGTTATTAAGCAACGGAGATTATCGCCGTGCGAGTCGCGGGCATAGCGTTCGGCGAACGCATTCGATTGCGGTACATCGCAGGGCGAGCAGGAGAGAAAGAGAGAGAGAGAGAGGGAGAGTGGAAGGAAGGAGGGAGATCCAGGTGCTGGCGTATCGCGCAATAAGGAAGAGGCGATCGCTTCCGCGACAGGTTCCGCGGCTAGGATCAGGATCATTCCGACGCGCGATCTAATGGACCCGCGGCCGGCGAATCGTTCTAATCGCTCTGCATTTGTTGTCCTGGCAGCAGGAGACCGGCAAGCCTCCTCCTAATGTCACCCCAAAGATGGCCAGGGATCGTTCCGGGTCGGACTACTCGGGCCACATGAGCGACGCCACCACGTGCAGTTGCGTCGCCAGCTCCATGGACAAGGTGGGCCCAGAGATTTCTTTTGGGGACGAACATTTCTTGTCGAGAAAATCGTCTTCTCCCGGGAAGTTTTTCTTTCCTTAAATTGTTCTAAGAATTTCGATTTTTCATTCAAAATTCCAAACAAGCGTAAACACTTTGCACTCAGTGGGCTTTCAGTGATCTTTTCGGAGATGGAAATTTTTGTAAAAAAAAATCATTTCGATCCAGAAAGTTCTCCTTTTTTTAAATTACTCTAAAAATTTTGATCTTTTTCTCAACATTCTAAGCAAGCGCGATCGTTTTGCACCAAGTGGGCTCAATCATTTTCTTGGGGATGGAAAGTTTTGTCAAAATAATTGCTTTCATCCAGAGAGTTCTCTTTCTTTAAAATACTGTTCCAAAAATTTCGATCTTCTTCTCAATAATGAAAAATTCCGAGCGCGATCGTTTTGCACCCGCGTAAAGTCTATATCAGACAGGGTATTGGAAATTGAGTACTGTTGATTAAAGAGAGATTAAAACTTAATCAATTAATAATTAAGCCTCGACTAGCTTTGTCCCGTTTGTTCAAATTCCAATCTTCAATCCGCAGCTCTCCAATACCATGGTCTGATATGGGCTCAACGTTTGTTTGTGTTGCAGTGCTCGTTACGTGGCTGCGGGATGTTCCAGGAGCCGTTTTTCCTGCACCCGCCAGGCTCCCGGCCTCGGGACGGCATCTACATCAATCCGATGAGTGCGTACATCGGCGAGCCGCCGAAGCCGAAGGACACGGAGTCCTTCTACCTGCATAGTCCGCACGATCTCGTTTACACCAGGATCACCCGGCTGTTCGGCGACGCCGAGAAGCCGCGAAACGGCGTCGCGGCGGAACGTCACGCGGAGAGGAAAGACGAGACTCTGACTGGTAAGTAGCACGTCCCAGATACTTCATCGCTAAGTTAACGCCGCGCTACACACGGTGTCCCGGAAGTATACACGGCCACCAGCCGTCGAAAGTGAAGGGGTTTCGAGGAAACAACGAGCGAACATCGCAGCGTAGCTTTTGTCTCGACGAGATACCAATTTTTTTTCTAGATCCTTAGATATTTTAATAATATTTCAAACGAGACGAAAAGAAATATTTTGTTCTGAAAACAAATCAATTTTCATCGTGAAGAATATTTTCGATGATAAAATTCTGCCAAGTCACTTCTAACGAGATCTCAAAGATCGACCATTAAAGTGTTGGAACTTCGAGGACATTAAAGGAAGATACCATGAAATTGATTTCTCTGATCGCAGTCGTATTATTCACAGATGGAATAAGTTAAAACGAATAATTCTGGGACACCCTGTGCGCTCCGTCGGATCTCGGCAACTGTTGTGGCTCCAGGGCGACCTCGATTCGCGTCCAACGTTCGACATCGTCGATCTCTCTCTCTTTCTCTGTCTCCTTTGCGCACTTCGCGACGATATTTACAAAGTCTCATGTTCAATTAAGCAAAGCCGCGACCATCTGCCTTCGTGGCTTCCACTTCATCGGCCTAATGCACCGACTGCGAAGCGTGCAGAAACGAGATTGCATTCTCTCTCGGGCCAGTTGTGAAAATCACACACTCACGGCACACTCTGTGTGTGTCAGAATTAAATTCGCAATTTTTGAGATAATTCTCAACCGATAACTGCGAGTCCCGCAGACAAATAAAGCAAAGGCCGCTCGAGCCGAATGAGTTCGAGTCCGGCGACCGACGCGATACGCAGCGCAAAATTTTTCGCGAACTTGTCCCATTGAGAGGAGGAAGAGGAAAAGAACGAAAGAGGAGGATACCGTAATTGTCGAGCGAGCGAAAAAAAACTGCACGCGTCGCTCGCGACGCGCATTTCACGAAACCGGGTTAAAGACTCGCGCGCGATTTACCGCGGATACCGTTAAGCCGTTACAGTGCAGCGGCTCTTAATGAGTAAGAGTAATAAGAAGCGCAATCGACGGGCCTATCGAGGCCTTCGACGAATCCCAACGTCGCACGTTACGACTCGCTGCCGCGGAAATATAATTAAATGTTAGACAAAGGAACGTTTGTAAGTCGATCTTTTTTTCCTAACATGCTTACGATCAAACAGCGATTTCAATGAGAACGCTTTGAAGAGATGCCCTGAAGAATTTAACAGGCGCGAGGTGCGCTTGGCCCACGAAAGCGCTAACATGCCTGGTGATGTGTTTTCCCGCGCGTTGCGTATATTCCGCGAGACTTTGACTTTCAGTGAAAGTGGACGTGCACATCAACAACGGCGGGTTCAACCGGCCGCATCCCAGCAACGGACACGCGGCCCGCTCCGAGATCGCCCCAAGGGAAGCCTCGGAGCACGCTTACGAGCAGATCTGCGTGCGGCAGGAGGAAACTGGCAGCGTTGGCTCGTCGTCGCGCAAAAAGCCGGCCGACAATACCTCCGACAGCAGGTAACGCGATTGATTATCGCAAGCGCGGAACCCAAACCCCTAAGACTCGTATTGATAGTCGTTACTTGATACTTGTCCCACGTGAGATACTCAGATCTGAATTTAGAGCTAGGTTTGAGTGTTTTAGAATTAATCATGAAATATACGCGACATCACATTTGTAATTGCGTTTCAAAAGTGAGAAACTCTTATCTAACTCTAAATTCAAATCTAAGGCTTGTACAGTTGTCATCTGAAACTTGTTTCATGTGAGGCATTCAGATCCGTATTAATAGCTGTCTTTTGAGATTTGTTTCATGTGAAGTACTCAGATTTTTACTCAGAGTTAAATCGAAAATCTTCAGTTGAATTATATTATATATATATATATATAATCGCGATTCACCTAAAAAAAACTCATCTAACTCTAAACTCAAATCTGAGTATTTCATTTGAGAGGAGTTTCAAGTAACGACTATTAATATGGGCCTCAAATTTTTATTCAGAGTTAGATCCAAATTGAATTACGATATAAGTAACATTTCTGCAATTGTGCGATTCAACTGAAAAAGTTTTATCTCTCTAACTTTGAATTAAAATTTAAATTTAACTCGGAATCTCTCTCTTGACTCTGACTTTGAATATAAACTTCACTTGAGGCAAGATTTCAACTAATAACTATTAATATATGTTTCTCACACAAAGCAGGTTTCAAATAATGATTATTAATTAATACAGACCTAAGAGTCTAGCATAAGAATTCTGCACTTGTTATAGGACAGTCTATTGTAATTATAATTTAATTTATAATTTAACAAGAAAACACACACGCACATCTTTTGATTACGTAAGATCATGGTAAGCATCATCCAACAAAGCAAATATAACTTAACATATAACGTAATTTATTATATTATATATAACATTGTTAACATAATCAACCGTTCATTCTTCGTTACCGCGAATCGCACGTCAAACTCGCGCGAGCAGGAAACCTGATGAGCACAGCATAACAAAGTGTCAGCCGCAAAGCAATCCCGACACGACGATACAACACGTAAGCGCGAGAAGTCGCGAACAAAATCGTCTCCGTAGTCGCGAAGGAATGATCGCCCGTCGACGACGCATTCTAAGAAAACGCGATATCCACTATCTACGTCCGCCGCTTATCTCGCAGATATGCGCTTGATCGCGACCAGATCAAGTTGAGGATCACGATCGGACCCGCAAAGCACCGACAGAAACCGTTCAGAACGACGTTCTTCGTCGTTTCAGTCGTTCCCGTAAAACTGACAGACGATACAGTCGGTCCAGCAGCGCCAGCGAGTCCTCGAACATGAGCAGCGAGATCCACTGTCTGTCTTCGACGACATCCACCCCCTCCTTGTCGCGACACAGCAGCAATGAGCGGATCGGCAAGGGTGTCAAGACGAATCCCGAAGTGTCACACGGTACGTTCTGGCCTCCGGATTCCTGCAGGGTGGCCACGCTGTCACGTTGAAAACTTGGAGCAACCATCAGCGGGATCATTCCTCGATTTTCAAGTTTGACTCGCTCCAAAGAAAGTGAACAATGTGAAGAGTGGAAGATCAGGGGATTCTTTCCTCTTTTGGTGTGAATTCGTGAAAAGTGAACATATTCCGACTTGGAAGCTCTTGAAAGTTTTCACTCTTCATGAGTTCACTCCTCGGGGAAAGGCTCATGATCGACCCGCAGTGTACTTGTGTGTTACTGCCGCGTTGACAGTTCTTCAAGAGTCAACGAGTCGTCGTGGCCACCTCTGCGGGATCCCAAAGATCGACGAAAGAGTGAGAAGAACCAGCGAGTGATCGGCGATCTCGCGATTCTGTTCGCAGAGAGGAAGGACTCGTCCAGCATGCACGTGGAAAGTGAAAAGGAAACACGAACGGCCGGCAACGGCGGACCTAGGTAAGTAGAGCAGATCGATATACCGGATCGAGACGCTTCACATAGCCACTTTAGCTACCAATAAGAAGAAGGAAAGATCGATCGAAAGTCGATCGCGCGATTCAACTCGCCACGTTCCTCCTCGAGCCGGTTTTTGCTCCTTCCGCAGCTCTTCATCGCTGTCCGTGATATCGCGCAAATGGGACAGGATACGGGATTAGGAGTGGCGGATGGGCGCTTTCTTGGCCGGCCGTCTCCGGTCGTTAGCGCGCCCCGGCAAAACGAATATGAACAATCGACCCGAATAGCGAATCGCTCGGACAAGCGAGCGAATCATTAAGTCGATCATCATAAATTCTGGCAACACTCATCCGCCAAAAAGCACCTGAACAACAACGAATTACAGCAAACGCTAAATACGCCTTTCTGACTGCTAATTTGAAACAACTAATACATTTTTTACACGTGAAGCTCGTATATAAGCAAAATTACATTACAAAATCTGACTTAGAATTGAAAAGACATACTCGAAAAAAATTTTTTGGTTGGATTAACCAAATTGCTGAGGGTGAAATACGAACGAGCTAGAAATGCCGGCTGAAATTATCGGAATACTGTTCAGGTTAATGGGATTTCTAGTCGAGTAGGATTCTAATAATTTTATCCGGAACTCCCTTTTTTGTGTTAACGCGCTCGTTATGTTAAAACCCCTGGAAACTTCTGGAGCAAAGAATCTCTCTTGAAACGAAACAAACAAAGAGATATGGTTCTATCGTTTTCCTACTTTTCTTTATTGCCTCCGCTCATTTAGCATTTTTTATTGCCATTTCGTGTTTTTACGTATCTTTGCCAATTATCAGTAGCCATTACCCGGTACTGTGATTTTTATCGCTATAATTATCACTATCACCTTTGCTCGTTCTCATAAAATTGCGAGAAGCTCGCTAATCTTCTTCACTTTCCTCGCGCGGCATGTTCATGATTACTACCTGCCGTATCAGGTGTCAACAACAGCTACCGCAATAGCGCTACCTTCACTCGTCTCCTGACCAAAGTCCCTTTCACCGATTCTCCGATCGTTTCGCGCTGTGCAAAATTGCCCAGGGTACCTTTTACGAGCGTCAGGATGTCTGTTGTTTAGTCTTTCGAAACCACCGCCGCCGCCGCCGCCGCCGCCACCGGACGACGACGTGGTGGTCGTCCTGGTGAACGCCAAGCAGAGCGCGGAGAGCACCGGCGCCGCTGAGAAGAAGGAGTCGCGGCCGGGTAACGGCCAGGACGGAAGGAGCGAGTCCTCCGGTAAGGAATCACGGCGTGTCCACTTCCTCGTGTCCTTTCGCCACCTTGCGAAATGCGCGAACGCGTGAAAGTTGCAGCTCGACTTTGACTGGACCGCGCGAGCGCGGCCTGACATTTCCGCGCGCGTGCTCGCCACGAAAAACGCGTTTCCCGATCGATCTATATCGTACGTTCGCGCCCGCGGCGCAAACCGTCGGCGAACCCCGCGACCGGGTTCCGCGGAGTGGCGAGAAAGCGCGCGCTACTTCCGGGACACCCTGTATAGCGCCGGACGCATTCGCGTTTACTGAGACGTGAAGCGGTACATCAGCTCGTCCCGCGATTGAAAGGACATTAGTCTCAGGCAGTTTCACCTCGCGGATCGCGAACGCTTGTTGCTCGCGCTCGAGCGAGAAGAGGATTATTCGCGTCGAAATCGCGCCAACGACGTTGTCGCCGGTCGTCGGTCTTCTCACGGCCATTGATCGCGAACAGACACTACACGAGAATGATTCACGACTGCACAGTTCTTCGATAAATTTGGAGATGAGAAACGAATCGGTTCTCATCTCCAAATAACTCGTTGACTGCCATGGCTCGTTGACTCATTAGCGATATATATATATGATATCACCGTGTCTCATTAGTTTATGAATAAAACGTATTCAATTACATGTAATAAATTAAATTAATAAAACAAGTAATCAGTAGGAAAAGCCAGTGGAACGAGCTAATAAATATTGGCGCAAAAAATGTGTGATTTTTCTATTAAAATGTTGCAAAAGGTTTGAGCAGTTAAAGGGAAAATAGCAAGTCCCCGTTAGATATCTATAAAATACTAAGTCGTTGTTGTGCATTTTATTCGTGAAAAATATTAATCCTTCGGAATTAAATATCGCGTCTTCTATCTTATTTGACGCACACACGACAAACCTTTTGCACCAACTTAATATATCCATTATGAAACATAATCTTTACAAATAAAATGAACAAAATATCGACTCGGCATTTTTTAGATATCTAACGGGCACTTCTTCTACTCTCCTTTTAATATCTAAACTTTCCACGACAATTTCACAGAAAAGTGAACAATTTTTTTCACTTAAGGTTTGTTATTTCGTCTTTCTCTCACTGGCTTTCTATTGACTGTAATACTTTATTAATTTAATTCAATTTAATTAATTTAATGTAATTGAATACGTTTTATTAACTGTATATTTTATTAATTAAATTGAATTTAATTTAATACAATTGGATACGTTTTATCCGTCAATTACCGTTTCTTAGGCAATTAAAAGCTTAGTTGAGCATTCAAAGTAATCCATAAAAATCAGTGTGGCGGTCAACGCATTAATGGAGTACTCGCGAGACACATGGTCAAGCTTGAGTTTCATCCTCAATGCTGAGCGCATCCCCATGATCCCAATTATATCCATCAGTCTCGCGTGGAATCTCTTCCGGATAGGAGACCGCCAGAAACTCGTCCGGGGAATTTATCGGGACCAGGAAGCGCGCGGTCGCGCAAAGCACAATAACCGCTACATCAAATCTGCAATCCGCAATAATTCGTTGCATTTTTATCGCGGTGTAATCGCGCAGCCGGGCGTGCCGCATTGCGAGCCAACATCTACATTTTCAGCGCGCTCTTCGATACGTATCATCGTGTCATCGTGACGCACGGCAATTAGCCGATCCGACGTCGCCCGGTAATTAGCGGGATCGGACGAATCAGTTAATTCACCGAGATGTTAATCTGCGCCGCGAATCTAATTAGGCCGGCTCGGCTCAGCTCAGCTCAGCTCAGCTTGGCTCGGCTCGGCTCAGCGCGATCTCAGACGGCCCGTTTCGCGATTTGGCCCAGGCGGTTCGGCCTTTAATTAAACTGTTAGCGGATCATGCCGAGGTAGCCTCACTTACTAGACCATGGCGCTCACCGGGCATATAATATACTTACCTAGATTTCACTTGCTCGCCGGTAACGACCGTCCAGTGCGCTAGGATATAACAAGAACCCCTCTCCCTACTTCTCTTCTCTACTCACTCACCTCTCTTTCTCTCTCTCTTTCTTTCTCTCTTTGTTCCTCGGTCTCGTTCTCTATCTTCATCTCTCCTTTCCGCGTCTCGTTCTCTCTTCTTCTTTCTCACCGCCGCTGTCTCGGAACAGCGACCAACAAGTCCGACGTATCCTCCGGCGAGCATCAGCAGCCGGAAGTGCCTCCCGCCAGTGCACCGGTGGACGCGGACGAAATTAAAGCGAGCCAGGCGTCCCACCTGGTAAACAGGCACATGGTGCTGCCGTTCATACCGCCCAAGTTCGCCAACGCGGACTCCAACACCCTGCTGAAGCCGTCCGAGTACCTGAGGAGTATCTGCAAGGTGCCGTCGAAGAACAGCCTGTCCAAGGCGAGGTCAGTGATCTCCTGCATTACGTGCACAGTGACTAACTCGCGGTTTGCCTCGCTTCATCTCTCGTGTGTCTCGGAGTATCCGCGGTTTGCCTACTCGACGTAGAAGTATCGTGCAACAGTGGCGGTTCCTCGGCATTTGTTACGCTGTAACAATGTAAGGTCGCGGCGTATTCAACTCGCCGGTGACACAACGGAAATGTAGGCAACGAGTTCAACGTGATTAATTACGCGCTTCTTCTGGGGATCCATTTCTCCCCGACAAAAGTGATATGCGATCTTCTCGGCAAAATCTAATTCGATTCAAAATATCTAGAAAAAATGCAAGTTAACATATTCTTAATTTGACATCCAGCAAAGTGACTTGAGTAATTTTCTAACGGCTCAAAACAATCTCGCGGTTCCCCGAAGTGTAAGAGATAAACTCAAAAGTTTCTGTCTCGATTTCTCAAACGGATAAAGTTATCCTCGAGCCGCCACAAATTTTCCGGCCGCTGTTTAAATTCAACTATTCGAAATCGCATTCGCAGGTCAGTGGACAACTTGGATATCCAGAGTCGGAACAACGAGCAGGCTGAAGAGGAAGCGGAAGAGGCGGAGGAGGAAGAGGAGGAAGGTGTGCAAAGGAGCGAAGAGGCCAAGGGATCTCCCGCTGGCCCTCCGCCGCCGCCGTTGTCTCCTCTGCAGCGAGCACGGGTTAATCAGGCAGCGGGCAGTGGCGGTAACGAGTCTGAGAGTTCCAAGAACCCGCAACCCTTAGCGACGATCAGCATTCAGGATCTTACGAGTATCCAGCTACGACGGACCAGCACGAAGATGAACGCCACCAAGACGTTCTCCGCTCCGCCGCCTCGCAGTGTGTCCATGACTAACGGTAAGCCCGCGACACACATACACGCATAGCGCGCCTTTGCGGACACGCGCGGGATCTTGATTACGGCACCATCTCGAGCTGAGATCTCGAGAAGAGTCCCGATAAATATCTTTTGTCTTTAGGAATATCTCGTCGTGTCTAAGAGTGATATTAATTCTCGATTCTTGTTTCCGCCGATAACGGCCGTGACGAATCGACAGGATTCTTTGTCCTCTGGTTATAACTGTAAAATTAGAGAAGGAAGATTACCTCGTCTCAGATAACTGGGATAATTCCTTTCACGAGATCGTTCGTTCTAGTTTCAGAGCCGTTCTTCGTGCAAAAGACGGACCTAATCGCCGAGTTGAAGCGCACCAAGGACATACCCGGTATCAAGAAACTGAAGGTGGAGCGGGCACAAGTGGAGAAGACTCAGGAGCAGAACCTCATGTCGGAGATCAGCAAGGCCTTCAGCGTCACGAAGTTCGTCGACCAGGCAAGTAATCGCGAGATGGCGAAACATCCTCGAGTCTCCGACATATCTTTTTCACGCGCTGTTCTCGTAGATCCCGGAGAAGGACAGCTCGGGAAACATGATACCGATCTGGAAGCGACAGATGCTGGCGCGGAAAGCCGCGGAGCGCGCGAAGAAGGAGCTCGAGGAGCAAATAGCGAGGGAAAACGAGGAGAGGCGGCAGAAAGCGATCCCGCCGTGGAAGCGACAGCTTCTCGCCAAGAAGGACAACGACGAAAAGAGGTGTGTGGCTTATCGATAAGATTCACCTATCGCGCGTCGCTGATATCATAAGGACAAGAGAAGCGAAAATACAATTGAAACAAGAGATATCCACGGCAGTGGAAGACATTTTCTTGAGCGCGAACATTCGCGCGAAAAATCAAATCAACTCAAATCCCGATATCACGCGAGAAGGGGATTCGCTTCGCGCCATTTTGCGCGATTGAATTCTGCCGGCTTTCAGCGCGCGTAGAAATTAAGTGGTCGAATTATAGCGAATGTTACAATTGGCCCTCGTTGGGATTGACCCCGAGCCGCGCTACTTCGTTACAAAATTGTGCAACCCGACGCGCATGTGATATTACATATACGCCGTCCATTAAAAAATTAGCCCGGCCAAATCTGACGCTCGCGCTCGCCTCCAAGCGGGAAGGACACCTTGAGCCGTGTCAAACGGAGAATGAGTATCAAGTGTCCATCCTCTCGGTTTCGTTGCAGACTAAATCAGACGCAGCAGACGTCCGCGTCGGCCGCCGCTTCCGCAACCGCCGCCGTCGCCGCCGCCGCCAGCGTCGCCACCGCCACGCCGACCAAGTTCGACGTGACGACGAAACCGAAGAGGGACGTCTCGCCGGCGACGTCGGGCGTCATCAAGAAGGAGGAGAAACCCGAGGTCGACGAGAAGCGGGAGGACCCGGCCAAGGACGACTCCGACGACGGCCAAATTATACCCTGGCGGGCGCAATTAAGGAAGACCAACAGCAAGCTCAACATCCTCGATTAACGATCGCGCGTCTAAGCACCGCGGCGGAGAGGCGAAAAAAGATTGGGAGAAGGACACGCGGTGTAGGTATCTGCGGTTTATTCCGCGGACGCGAGTCTATGTATAATCGGAGCTAATGTAATGTAACTTACGCAACATGGGTAAAATGAGCGCGAAGAGCAGGAGGAGGAGGAGGAGGAGGAGGTGTCAGTCTGTTCGCTCTCTGGCAGAGATATAAATGAACATATAAGGTGATTCATGGTATTACACAACACACGAAGCGTCTTCGATACTCTCTAAGACTAGCACATACATACGTACGTATAAGATACTCCGTTACGGGGTACACAGTCGAGGAGGATACTCTTTTTTTATATACTCATTGCGTCCACACACCGCGTCTTAGCGGGACATCCTCGCAGGCGTCGTCGCTCGTGGCCAACATTGTACCTTCAAACGCGTATGCATATATATATATATATTTTTTTTGACTAAAGTACGTTTGCGGAATTGTAATTTGCGAGGGGTATCGCGGGTGTTCCGACAGGAGGTAGAGATTATTTTGTAACTGCGCAGAAAAAAAGAGAGTGAGAAAGGAAGAGACTTTATCGTCTCATATCTCTTGAGGAACATACGTCACAAATCGCCCGCGAATAATGTACATACAAATAAGTCTCATGATTCCGTCTGCATTATAAAGCTTGAGGTAATCTGTTGTAACTGACGAATTAATTACGATCCTACCATTGACGGCACCGGACGAGCGCGGGTAAGATTCCGCTCTCCGACGGATCGTTTCCACTCAACAAAAATTCCATTCGACGTTTCATCGCCACGGACGAAGAGGTGAAAAGGTGAAGATTGAGGAATAGTGGAGATTACGGCTGTATCTCATTTACTTTTGCTGAGAAGAAGAGAGGGATCTACGAGGGGAGAGCCATTGAGCAACGCGGCGTGTATAAAACCCGTATCAGACTAGGAGATTGAGGATTGCGAGTTAAAGATTGGATTTCGACGAGTCAACAAACTTCGGTCTCGGTTCGCTTTGTTCTAATTGATCAAGTTCAATCCGCAATCGTCAGTCTCTAATCTATAGTCTGATACGAGCATAACGCGTTGAAAAGGCGTCGTCCGGCAATTCCGGGTCTGATTAATCGCGTCGGAGAGGGCATTAGCGATAAACGCGACTGGTAGCTACACCAATTACAGTCATTAGGATCGTGCAGAAACTGGAGATCAGCGAATTAATATTGACGTTGATTAATCGCACCGCCAGCGCCGCGATAACGCCGCGGACAACAATTATCTTCTGCCACTTCGCCGGGATCCACCTCCCCGCGAAATAACGGAGCGATCGCCGGGATATTTTACGCGTGCGGGCACAACAGTACATTAATCTTCCGATGAATACGCGCGTAACTTTCATCCTCCAACGATAGATATATTCACAACGCAATTCGCAACGGAAATCGAGCGTTGTTTCAAATACAACTCTCGCGCTTCTCATATATTATTATTATTGTTATTATTAGGTGTCACAAGTTATTATTATTATTATAACTGTAGAATCCGTTAGTTATCACGAGAGAAAATGCATCGGGAAAAGATACTTAAACATTTATCTGTGGGATACACAGTTTATTTCCGAAAAAAAGTGCTTTTACACAAGTATTTTCAAGTTTTTTTTTTCTAGTGTGTGATGGCTCATCAGTTTGATGCGTGAAAGAGGAGTCAACAACAACAAACATGCACTCCGTTTCATGGAAATATATATGGAAATATATAATATAGAAATCACGAACTAAAGGGTACAAGAAGCTTTTCCGGGGATTACGAATGATTTGACTTCTCGCTGAGAGCAACCCGCACACGTTACACTTCGGCTAACGACAATCATCGACTGTATTGACGTTGATTGTCAGTTCGGAAACTTTCGTAGCTCTCCCCTATGGCGTACCAAGCGATTGCGTCAAGAGCAATTTATACGATTCTAACGTAATGACGGAAATTATTATGTATTAGGTACATTGTACAATAAGCTATTAGTCATAAGTCATAGGCAAGTTGATCAACCACAGTCGATTATTTTTGAAAACAGTCGACTGTGATTAGTCAATTTGCTTGCGACTTATGATTAATAGCTTATTGTAGAGCTTATTGTATAGCTTTATTTACCGCAACGAAGCCGATCCCGTAGAAGCGACGTTCTGCCGGAGTTTCGCCGTAGCTGTTGATAATCGATACGTGCAACTCCCAGTTCGGCAGGTGTTTCGGTTTTTCCTTTCTTTGTCTCCAAATGCAACGCATCGTGCTGCGAGCCGCACACCTGGCACCCCGTTTTTCGCGACCATTTTTCATGCACTCCTTCGCACGAAAAGCGGAACGACGATAGCGATGAGGGTAGGAAAAGCTACGCTACGCGCGCGATGGTGGGAAACAGCGTAACGTCTCGGCTGTTTTCTCTCCCTCTCCCTGCCTCCCTCCCTCCCTTCCACCCTTCCTCCCTCTCTTTCTCTCTCTCCCTCCCTCCTCTCTCTCTCTCTCTCTCTCTCTCTCTCTCTCTCTCTCGTTGACGAATAAAGCGCGGCATTGTATACATACACACACGCGCGCGCGCGCTTCCGTGACGTGCGCGGCCGAGCCTCTCTTCCCTCTCTTTCACGTCACTTCGTCATACGCAGCCTTCGTTACGACATCGAGGAGCGTTACAACGAAACGAAACGATACGAAAGCCGAAGAACGACACAGCCCGCGGAAGGCGTCGGTGTCGCGACGCTCTGTCGACGAGCCTCCACTTGCTTCTCATCTTCCTCATCCTCGTGTTCGACGTCGCGTGAGCAGCAGCTAGCGCCGCGATTTACCGTCGCCCGGCGAGACGAGATTTTTGGCAGGCGTTTTGGAGCGCAGTTTGAGCACGGCGAGCGAGCGAGTTGCGACGCCGGGCGAGAGGGAAAACAGAGAAAGAGGGAGAGAGCTCACCTCTCGAGGTCAAGTTTTCTCGGGTGTTCCTCGGGCTTTTGGAAGCTGACACGTCGACAAAAGTCTACCGGTCATACAGTTTGACAGTTGATACGCGAGGGAGAGTTAAAAAAAAGAGCGAGAGAGAGAAAGAGAGAGAGAGAAAGAGAGAGTGAGGTACGGTAACAACGCAGAGTAGAGTCGTGTGGTGGTACAGATAAGTGGGATCGAAGCTGAAACCCCAAGCGAAAGGAACCGATTCGAACGCGGAAGAGCGGGAAATCGAGGCGCGCGCTCTTATGTTGAGCGCGCGTGATTTGTGACTGTCACATCGCACACGAGCGCACTCTAAACACATACCGGCGAGATGGCGTCCAACCGCAGCGTACTAGGTAAGTCGCTGATTCATGTGCGTGGGGTTGAAAGGGGTTGAAAGCAGCGAGGTGGTCCGATTCGTCGCTTCGACCTTTGACCATCACGTCGCGTTTCACTTAAAAATGAGCGATCCGTCGTGTCGCGTGCTGGTCAGACGCTGGGATTTCCCCAAATTTGTTTTATCCTTACGATTTTATTCTCGGCTCGCAAGCCGTTTGGTTTTAGCGCGAATCCATCTCACCGCGGCTCAGTAGAATTTTCCATGAACTAATTTGAACGTATTAGGTTTAAGTTAGTCATACTCGCCTCGGGCTACATCTAATTTGCGCATCTCGTGTCTAATTTGCGTGCGCGAAGGCTTTTCCATATCATCGCGACCTCGTTTTTTCTCCATTGTTTTTTTCGCGACGCGAATTTTCAATAAAGGTGATATTTGTCGAAGCTACGTATCTATGAATGTTTTCAAGAATAATGATAATTTCTTGCGTATTAAATCGTCACTTATCGTGCGTCAACAATTTTTATTCTTCATCGGCTTTAAGTAATATATTATTTCTTACTTTATATCTACGAGTATATATACACATACAGTCATAAAATTGAAAATATTCGCACCAACATTTTTAACATTTATTTCGCGCTTGGATATTGCCTCTTCTTAGTTGCTTCTGTTCTGTCCCTTAATTTATATAATATTATTTCTTTTCCCCGGTATAATATGATGATTTCGAAAAGGCAGACTGGTAGTAAAACTTAATTGCACGCAATCACGCGCGACGGCAACGAACGGCTGCTTCCGCTCAAGCGTTAATATATTCCTCGTTACGACAATGATTCGTCAAGAAACAACATAATTCGACCGGCGACGCGACGAGCTTGAAATTAAAGCGCCGCCGTTCGTCACGAGAGTCGTCAGTATTTTATTCGCGAGCAGCTTCCGTTTGCGTGCTCGCATCAATCCCGCCCACGGGATAAGTAAGACCGCTCTGTTAATTCCAAAATTAGATATCGTCTTCTAACGGCACACCGAAGCGCGACGATGCGAACACGTTTATTGTCGGGAGTCGTCGTGCGATTTATAACTACCTTTGCTACTACCTTCACAAACACATCGACTGATTGACGATCTAAGACGCACGAGTCTACGAAAAAACGAAAAGAGCGCATTCTCGATTTGAGCGTATTCTACGCTAAAAGTTCTAAGATAAAAGTAGCAACCTCGGACACTTGTCTATAATCTCATTCTGTCTTCAAATGCAAATATTTCAACATTCAACATAAAATATATACAGGCTGAGTCAATAATATATAGAACTCTTGTGCGCATGTAAATTAGATCGAATTGAGCAAAAAATTCGTCTATCATTTTGTAAACAAATCACGTGTAATTCTGTGTTATTAATTAAAGAGGATTAATTAAAGTAAATTACGCGCTACGTAATAAATGATTGATGGCGACGCTTGCTGCCGTAAATTTATAGATTAAGTTAAACTGAGCGAAAAAAGACATCAAATATAAACCTCATGTTTGTGTTTGATTTCTCTATCATTTTACAAATAGCCACGTAGATTTTGAGTTATTAACTAAAGAAGTTTCGAAGACGATCGCGCACGATCCTTTCGCCAATTCTTTTTAAATAAATTAATCCAAGATTAAGTACGCGTTCGAGGATGGCACATTATAGTACAGAGAGGGAGGGAGGGAGGGAGAGAGAAAGAGAGGGAGAGAGAGAAAAAGAGAAAGATATTAGGCAGCTCGTATTAGAACATAACGCTGGATCAACAGGATAACCCGCGCGTAACCTGCGATCTCTGAATGAAGTCGCGGCGTGACACGAGCGCGGTGTCTACGTATTGCAAAAAAAAAGAAAAGATAGACTCGCGGACGTCTCTTGCCCTGGACTTTCGATGCCGCTGAGGTTAACGCGTGTCGGCGATGTACTCGCGTCACCGTCGGGGAGCCGTTGGTGCCACGCAATGTAATGTTAATAGCCGCTCATAGTCCACGCGACGCACCAGCCTCTAATCTTCAGCCAATGGCAGGCAGTGCGAATACGCGAGCGCGGCCGAGCGCTCGCATGCTCGCACGCGCTGCGAATTCCATTTGCAATCGTTAGGCTCGCGCTTCTTGACCCGAATCGGTGCCGGCGATCGTTATTACGAGGACGAGTCATTAAACCGCGGCTGCGAAAAGCCGCTGCGCTATTTCGGGCCTTCGCAAAACGACGAAACGCACCCGACGTAAATAGCTCCCCGCCGTGCGAAACGTGCAACCGGGTTCTGGGTGAAGGTTGTGATAACTAATCTGTTGGTCGCTTTTGCCAAAAGACGCGAGAGGCAGCGCACGGCTGCGTTCGAGAACGCAAGGGATCTCCGTGGTAACGCGTCTCGGAGATGGTTTTAGCCTTCTTTCACTCACGTACCGGTCTCTCAGACCGACGAGACACGAAGTCAATGGCTTTTCCGAAGCCATTAATGCGCAGAGAAAAACGTTTGATTATATTGTTTGTGTTTGATATGGTTGTAATGAACTAACCGATTATTTTTGGTCGGGGAAAAATGGGATCTCTGGTTCTGACAAAAATTCTAAAAAATTTGGGTCGTAAGAACCAGAAATCCCGTGTCATTCAACTAAGACGCGTTGCTTCGTTTATCAAAACAAACCAAACTTCATGTTAATATAACCAAATCTTTTCCTCGTTTTATAATGTATTTATTTATTTATTTATTCACTTATTTAAACGGTAATGTATTTTTTAAGTAAATAAAAGAAAAAAACATGAAGTCCAAAAAGAGAAAGATAAAAATGCAATTGTAAAAAGAAATGTAGAAAGAAAATAAAGAAAGCATGATAGAAAACAGTAATCTAATTAAGTAATCTAAGAGAACCTGTTAAGTTATTCCATGATAACAGTTCTAAAAATATTTAACGATATATGATAGAGAAAACGATGTCATAATAAGTACTCGCTAACATATGGTAATAAATAATATAATATTTATATTACATAAATGATGTAAAGATTAAAATTCGCTATAAGGCTATACAATTCTAAAAAAAAAGGTGGGTTCTTCATAAGAGTAGAACATCAGGTATATTAAATGTAAATAAGTTGTAAAAGAGAAGAGTAATCAACAATATCTCTCAATCAACAATCAAATTTCTCAGGAGCTTAAAAGATAAAAGATTATTCGTAATTCTAGCTTTTAAAGATAATAAACCTAGACGTTTAAATACAGGTTTTGACAAGCAATTGGCACACGATTACTTAGATAAAAAGCTATGAATGATTCTCTTCTATGAAAGTGATGTTGGATACGCTCGAAAAGGGATAACGTGACCATTTTATGTGCTATTGTGTGCGAGCATTTTAATTCAAGACCAAAATAATGCCAGAAAAACAAATTTGATTTATTTCATTTCCGTGACTTAAAACTTGGTCTCACAGACCGAGCACGAGTCTCTCTATATTAGAAAGTTCTTTAAGTCAATGACTAAGTTGTTTTAAAGTGAAACTGCTATCGCCTGCGGATCATTAGTCAGTATGCTTAAACATTTAACATGTAATCTTTTCGCATGAAAATACAATGAGCGCTGAGTAAACGTTTCGCGAGTATCGTTCAGCAAAAAAGCACCAAACGATCGCGCGGCAGCCGTACGCTGCGCTCGTGTGCGATTTTCAACTAGCTCGAAGAGCACGAGAATGCAATCCTCAGATTAATTCGCCGAGAACTGAATCTCGTGCGCCGTGTCTCGCCCGCGACTTTGAGACTTCTTGGCCAACTTGGTATCTCGACCGAGAAACCGAGCCGCTAATTGATCAACGGACGTTTCCGCGAATTCCGGTATCGCGGTTTATCCTCATTCACATCTCGCGAGGTAAATTAACACGTTCGTTACCGCTGCTCATCCGGCCAGTTGTCTGTAGCAGCATACTTGGAATTCCTTTATGTAAAACTGCGCGAACAGATCTAATTTGTTTACGTGAACATAGAATAAAAATTATCGCTGTCACACATGTGCGACGTCGGTCTCTCATGAGAGTGCGTCACGCATGTGCAACCCTGTTGGCGAATCTATTAAAGATCGAGAAGTTATTAAAGATCACGAAGTAATCACGAAGTAGAGTGAAATAATCCATTATTGGTATCCTCTTCAGTTATTGGCGATTAAAAGGGGATTAATGAACTAAGAATTAATATTAATATATTGGGGATTAGAGAAAAAAGAATATTCTTGTTTAAAGAATCATTTTCTCATAGAATATTATTAGTATTCTTGGTTATATATTATTAGTCTACAACCAAGACAAATATAGTCATTAACACAATCATTTTTCTCATATATAACCAATAATATTGGCTTTCCTGCTTATATATAAAAAAATGATTATGTTAATTTGACTATATTTGTCTTAATTGAAAACTAATTTATCTTCGTTCAACGCCATATAATTTCATTTTAACATTAATCTTATTTTTAAAATGTTAACAATAAAGATATCCTCCAAACAAGAATGTTCTTTTTTTCTAAGCAGCTTTACACCATGTACATTGCAAATTTGAAAAATTATTTTAATTATTAAAAATTACATTATTTTAATTATATTTAAAATTATTGTATCGCACAGTCGAAACTTTCAAACATCATTGTTTTTCCATTGAAAATTATCTTCATTAACACTCAGCGTTATCTCAACTCGGTTTCTTATTTTTATTAAGTTACTCAGTGAGAACCGCGCGACTCCCCTCCGGGATCGCGAAGGGTTGATCTTCGCCGATTCGGATCATGCCTCGCCACGTCAGTTTTCTGGCCGTTAAAACCGGCGTCATTCTATCGAGGTCATCGGCGATACGACCCTACACCGTCGAGTAAAAGCGGCCGTAAAAATCGTGATTAGTGGCGCCGAGAGCGCCTTTCAAAGACTGTTCAAGACTGACCCCGCGAGCGCGGAACGATTCGCGATCGCCACTAAGCGTGACTCTTCTAATACGGTTATCTCCGCAGATGTATCGTTATTAACAATGAAGTCTTGATTTCTTCATTCTCGTAGTTAACACAGCGTCGATTGAGACGGCTAAACTTGCGTAAACTCGCGGTGCTACGCCGGATCGCCGGACCTTGACCCTTCGTCGACCACGTCGGTTTCTAAGCAGCGGAAACCCTCTCGCATTTCAATATTAATAGTCATTCGGTCTTAATAATCGGCCTAAATAAGGCGAGCTTCGGCGGAGAGCAGAGTCTTGGGCGAAATAAAAATTTGCATTCATGCGCGTTATCGCGCCGTTATTGCACTGTCGCGATAATAACACAATAATGACGCATCGGTGAACGTTCGAAATACGTCGATTCGACGAATTGCCAGAAAGTACGCGAGCCTCGCGTACCCCCCGCACGCAATTCTCATGCGTGCCCCCGTCAATTGTCGCGCGATCGAGGAGGGTAATGGTCGTAATAGCGGTTAAGTGGATAGCGCGACGTGTGGCGGGCCGGGCTCGATCCGTGAGTTGCCGTTTGTTATCGGCCAGATTGGTCTTTTTAAACAGCCACTCCTCTCCATCCAATTGTCCAAATTGTGCGTGCTCTCTCGTCTCTCCTAATGTCAGAGCCGCAAGCAGTTGACGTGTTTCACGAAACGAAACACGACGACGAAAATGCGCTGATAACGCGCATTCATACGCGATTTCTACCTTCCCAGGCTGGAATCAGCGAAAAAAAAGGGAAATTCACATGAACGAGGAACGGGCGTGTCGGCAAACAGGCGCGTAGACCGATCGAGGCGAAAATAACAAAGGACGTGTAATAGTTCTTGATTGATTCCGTCGTCATCTGGGGTCACACCGGTAATAGCCTTTCTCGGCTCGCGTAGAGCGAGCAAACGAATCGCGCGATGGTAATCTATTCATCGACGGAAACGGAGTTTCTTCGCTTAATAGCGAAAATATTCCAGTCGCGCTCATCAGGGACGCAGATGTCGATTCGCAAATACTGAAAGAAATTACTTGGTAATTAAAACTATACTCGTTTTATGAGAGGTAATGTAGTGAATTTATTTATATGCGATATCTGGTCCGCGTACTTAATATTCTAGTTACGTGGTTCGACGCATAGTAGTCGAGACATTTAGTCGTAAACATCTAGACAGTTTGGTAATTTTCTTTAAGCGTATGACGCAAATGACACGATACTCAATTGTCTCGCTTGAGATTTTGTTTCGGTTTGCTATTGCGTTTATTAAAATGTCGCCATAAAAGAAATGGACGTTGGAACTGTCAGATATTTAGAAGAATGGAATTTCGGGAAATATATTGACAAATTTCGAAGTATATAAAAATTATACAAAGTATTAGAAACATTAGTTCTACACATGAACTACAATGATAAATATGATAACTTCACTGAAATGTATACATGTATACATACTGGAAGCAGCATTGATTGTCGAAACGCGAAGGAACTATAGATTAATACGAGGATGTTTTTTTATTTCGTTTACAAAAAAAGTCAGTTCGTGCAACTGATTGAAGACCAGACGAAAAATTTGCTTATGAGAAACAATATCTCTATTACTATAACTAAAAACATTCATCTGAACATTCAGCTGTGTTAAAATTTGGTTGAGACAACTAAGAGCGATTGGCTGTGTAGAAACCTCCTACGGAAATCTTCCTGTTCCTACAATCTACGAGTTTCTTGTCTTGTCCAATAACAGAAAATTCAGTTATCCCCTTACACAATTGTTTTTTCCGTGTATGTACTAAAACAGCACTTTTCTTCCTCCCCCTCTCTCTCGCTTCCTCTGGTCTAATAGGGGCGATAAAAAAATTGTTGATAATACGGCAATAAAGACGAACAATTAACGTGCGAAAACAAGAAGACCAACGAATTGAACGACTCCGGCGAATTGCTTCCGAAATTGCGATCATATCGCATATCGAGCTTTGACCGTAAGAACGTACCTGTAATGCAGGTCGCATGCGACCTTCCTCGTGGTCAAAATGATTACGTCAAAACTGGCTCATTAGAATCGCGCGATTTTACATTGAGCAGAACGCGAACGTGTCCGAAGTATTTTCTGCTTCCTGCGAATCATTCGTGTTTTGTTCCCATTCTTTTTTCTCCTTATCTTTTGTTCTCATATGGCTACCACGTAGTAGCATCTCTATACGGAAAAAAACCAACTAAGATAAAAGTACCTGGCCATTCTTCTTGTTTTGATTTTAAATACGAATATCAACTTTAAATACGAATTTTTAACCTTCAAACATAAAATATTTGTATATGTATTCAATATATATATACATATATATATTCTATATTGAAAATTTGAATATTTCAATATTTTCAAATTAAAATAACAAGCATGTCCAGAATTAGATACATGCTAGGTACGTGTCCAGACATTGGACGTGTCCAGACTTTTATCTTAACCATTAATGTAGCTGAATTTTCTATTATCTGGGAGCCGGACGCAAAACCCGGTTATAGGAATAGAAAGATTCCTGCAAGAGAGGCTTTTATTCAGCAAAGTGCTCTCTCAGTTATCTCAACCGAGTTTTGTAACGCAACTGAATGTTTAGCCGAATGTTTTCAGCGGTGTTTTCACGGTGACAGAGATATTGTTTGTCATCAGCGAGTCTTTCGTTCCCGTTCAGTAGCACGAACTGAGAGTTTTTTTTTCCGTGTAGGTATGCTCGCGAGCAAGAAATCTTCGTAGTTTGCGGATGACAGGTAACCACAGACTCTTTTGTCACCGAAGACTGGTGCACAAGGCGCGAGAGAATCTTATGCAACCACACGTGACTTATTTGTCGCTCGGATTGCGCTTCGCTGTTGTAATAATTAAGTGCGTCAAAGACGCAGCGCGTTAGTCAGTTAGTAGAACAAATTGCGTCAAGGAAGCGCCGGCTCGACCTTCCTCCCCCCGACAATGTTCCCTCGATATAATCTGTCGTTATTTCTGCAGATCGGGTTGAAACTCGCGACCAAGTTCATGCGAAGTTAATCGGATATTGCGATCCCGGATTATCCGTTTGTAACAAAAAACCTTGTTATAAAAAATCTAACAAAAATCCTTTATAAAAACCCGTGGAAAAGACTATTCTAACAAAACACTTATAAAAAACTATACTACAAAAATCTAATAAAAGTCTACTGTAAAATATCGTGTAACAAACAATCCGAACAAAACACTCGTAAAAATTATACGAAAGAACTAATAAAAATGTTTTTGTAAAAAAATAATCTTAATAAAAAATACCTCGGATTATCCGTTTATTCGCTCGAACTTTGGCTCGCGACGTCAAATCCCCGCTTTTGCCATTTGCGAGAGTTATATATTGACATTCTCACGTGACTTACGAGGTATTCAGCTAACGTGTGTGACAACGAATATTTTCGACAAAAGTTGCATATATTAGCATGTAATTTTGGATTAGATTCTCTCGTAATTTCAATCTCGAATTTTTGTAATTTTGATCAAATTTTCTCAGGGGGACAAAGCCAAAATTAGCGCAATCGATCTTTTTCCTCCCCGGTCATTTTTCAGTTTATTATCGTCCGCCTATTTATTACGTATTTTTCCATGTGTTTTTACGTGTTTCATTTGTTTTTCCAATTAAACTCTCCTTCCAATCTTAATTACAACTAGCCTTAGACTTAACTAGACTTTATCGTCGCAACAGTCGACTTATCGCATGCTTATTATACATTGACCGTTTCGTTGTAGATATCGTGGGAAAAAATGTTGAACTATACTAGCTAAACAATTAGGTCAAGTTAGATTAGGTTTGATCTTTGAATCAACTTTAATGTTATAGTGTTCATCAAAAACAAATTATTCATTAACCGCGTAATTGCCATCATTGTTTGCGATCCTTTGCCAATGTTCTATCAGCATTCCCACGAATTTTGAAGGTAAACGGGGTTTATCGTTGACAAATTATTGAAAATCGAACTTCTTCACCAAATCAATAAATCCGACAGGATCCACTATTAGAATAAGAGAGACCTGATCTTCTTTTCTCTGCCACCTTCTCACGGAAAAATAAATTTCAATTCGAGTATAACTGAACAGGGATCAGACGAAAAACTCGCTGAAGAAAAATAATATTTCTGTTACTCCGACCGAGAACATTCGTCTGAACGTTCAGCTGCATTGAAACTCGGTTGAGATAACTCCAATGAGAAATATCGGTTTATAATTTTTTGATTGGTTTATCTAATGAAATGCCATTGTGATCGGAAGTACCCGATAGAATTTAATCGGACATTCTGATCGGATAAAAATTGATCAGAATTTGACCGGATGTATTCGTTAATTTTTTATCGGATAATTTCTCTTAGTGCAAGTAACAAGAAATCCAGTTACCCTAACGCAGTTGTCTTTACCCGTGCTCCAGCTTCTCCGTTACATCAATAAAACGCAATTTATTTGCACATGTGTACACATGAGTGTATACCGAGACGTAAAAGTATTCCGACGATAACCTCGGGCGCGATAAGTAACGTGCGGATATCGCAGGTATCGCAGGTATCGGCGTAGTACAAGGCGATCTTAAGGCACTGTTAAGTTCGTAGTGTCAAATTATACTCAATTTGAATTATTTTTAACCATTCCTATAAGTCGCCACTGCTCATACTAAGTATGTCGTTAATTTAACTAATGTAATGGAGTTAAATAATTTAACTTAAGAAATGTATTAAATTTGACTAAAATTTAGTTTATTTTTTATTATGTGCACGTTAATGTAACCTTTGTTTTAGTAAAAAATAACTTAATATTGTTTTAAATGGGTTGATTAGATGTGGTTGTTTTTTTAAACACATGTTTTGTGTCAAAATAGTAAATTTTGACACACATGATAGTTAAAAATAACTAAATATTATTTAACTCAAGAAATTGGTTTAAATTTAACCCTCCAATATTTAACAGTGTATGCTAAACGGACTATTAATATCAGGGACGAGGTGCCGAGACTGTAGTTTGTTGTTTCGCGAAGCTCACGAACTTCATGCGAGCTTCGCGCTTCCGAAGTACGCTCGTTGACGCAACGTTTCGCGGAAATCCTGGAGCTTTCGATTCTGAATTTCACACGCGCGAGAGCACGTGCCTGGGCAGGTTTGCAAAACCCGTCGTTGCGCCCGCGAGAAATGCGTGCGAACTGCGCGCGACCGACGGAGGAAAATTGGCAGACCCGCCGCGGCGGCGCTCGCCATTCTTGAAATAATTCCGGCGGTCTGCCAAGCGACGGCGAAGCTGTCGGACTGTCACTCGCGGTCGCAGCTCTGCTATCCACGCGACGACCGACGGATTCATTACAACGGACGAATCGCAAATTAACAATCACGAATTGATCATCGCGACGCTTCCGATCGCGTTGATTTCCACGTGCGGGCTTCGCCGGGAAAAATGCGAGCGTCGCGTCTCCTCGTGGAGAGACGCGGAAAAAAGTTTAGTTCGCGTAACTGAACCAGGGAGCAGATGAAAATTTAGTAACAAGAAATATCTCTGTTACTGAAAACATTGGTCTGAACATTGAGCTACTTTAAGTGAATGCCGTACTTGAAGATTTCACCGACGAAGTGTTGACTTTTCTCTGCAGTTGTACACCGTGTTGGTTTACGCAAAATTGCAATTACATAATGAAAGTATGTACAGGAGGATGAAATCATAAAATGCATTATTCTCGAAAATAATCAACTGTGGGACAATACTGTGGTTGATCAATTTGCTCACTTATTGTAGAAGGTCTATAAAATTTAAGATATGACTACATATTTTTAGGATAAATATCGATCCGTATTAACTGATTTATTACGAAAAGCAATTGTCACTTCAGTCGCACTAATGGGGACGTTTTTTCCGTGCACGCACGAAAATTCCAAGTGTTCCGATAACGCGATAAGACAAGGCCGAGGAAGCGTGAGATCCTTCCGCGCTGCAACATTCGGTCTTGCGACGGCGTCCCCGGTGACCTCGAGATGAGAGACCTCGCGACTCATCGTGCATGATAACGACGCGATGTGCCACGCCGAGATCAATAATGGACCAAAAATACACACGCGCGATCGCGTGTGGTCGCGTTACGTAAAAATTGTTTACGGCACTTGAGACGTGTGACGCGGCCGCGCTGACGTCACACGAGCGGTGGCACGCGTTAGCATCATCCTGTTTTCAAAAGCGACCGCGTCCCCTCCCCGGCTTTGATTGCGCGGTAGACGCCGCGGAAATTCAGGCGAAACGATACATTGTCGGCATCAATCAAATGTCATTAGTCGCGCGGCACGAGATCGAAGATCGTTCAGAAAATCGGCAAGGATGTAACGTCTATGCGACTTTTGCCGACCCGCAATTTCTGTTCACAACAACGCGAAGATTGTCTCATGTATCTCACGTACTTGGCTGTCTCGCCAAAAATGTAAATACTTAATTTAGCAATAGAAGAAACAAGATAGACTCGCACGTGTCATCCCGCACGGATCAAAGAAAACGACGCAACGACTAGATTCTCGTGACACCTCTCTTTCTCTCGTGTTTCCCCGACCGCGGAGGAACCCGATCGTTGGATCGAATGACACCGGAAATGCGTTTTCGCAGATCGCCTGTCATGCAGGCAGGTGCTGAACATCATGGTGATCCTCGGCTTCATGCTGAACTACATGCTGCGCGTGAATCTCACAATAGCGATCGTCTCGATGGTGACGCCGAGCAACAGCAGCCTGTCCCCGCATGCCAACGAGTCGGTGGACGAGTGCGGTGCCCGGGCGACGGTGACGAGCGACGTCAGCCCGATCGACGACACCAGAGGCCCGGTGCAGATCGACGTCGACGCAGCCGCTAATAGAGTCAACGAGACGAACGGCACCGCGCTCTTATCGGCGTTCCCACAGCGACACCCGGTTCGTTGCGACTTGCGTAATGCCGAACTTGCTGCACGGTTGACGACCCCACGATAACCGGCGAACTCCGAACGCATTAATCTTCATCTAAACGTACATCCTCATCTGCCTAACACCTTCGCCGAGAAACGAAACTCAGGCCAAATCACGAAATGACAGGGAGAGGAGAGAACGTTCGTTATACGAAGGCCAGTTCGTAGGTATCGCCTGTGTAGGCAGATTTACTGCGCTAGGAAACGAAGGGCCTCATTAGAAACTTTCGAAAGAGAAACGACTCATCAGCTGCGTATAAGCCGCCCGACGTATCCCTCTTCACCCGCGTCATCGTCATCAACGCACTCCTCTTCTCATGGCACACTTTTTCTTCTCTGTAGGAGACTCTTTCGAGCTGGTGTTCACGGCTGGTTTTGTTGTACTGCAGGAGGAGCGAGTTCAGACCAAGTACCCGTGGAACGAGTACGAGGTGAACCTGATCCTCGGCAGCTTCTTCTGGGGTTACATCTGCACGGAGCTACCGGGCGGTCGGCTCGCAGAAATCATCGGCACTAGACGGGTATTCGGCTACAGCATGCTGATAGCGAGTCTCATCACCCTGCTGACGCCGTTAGCCGCCGCCCTTGGCTACGCGGTGGTCGCGGCATTGAGAGTCGTACTGGGATTCATGCTGGTACGTTGTTTATCTTAAGTCGTGATCTCTCGCTGCTTACGAGCAATATCGGCGAATGTCCGCTTCGCGAGAGTCATTTAACTCGAATGACACGTGAATCTCTCTTGATATCTGAATCTATCGAGCATTTTTCCGTCTCTCTTTCTCTCTTTACACTGAGAGAAAAATATTTGGTGATTTAAAATATTTCTGGCTATGATTGGTACGGTAAAAGAAGGTAAATGTCTCGATAATTGTCCCAATAATTGAAACACTAATAATATATTTGTAAAGAATAATTTAAAAAATTTCTAAAGAAGTTATTTCTAAAGAAGTCCCTGAAATGTTTTTAATAGAGGGATATTTCTTCATGCCAATTTGTAATATTATTTAATAATCATTCTATTGTCGAGTCTGTATCATTCGATAATTAGAACACAATTTATTTCTCAGTTCAATTACAAATTACAACAGGCATTATTTAATATCTCAAAAATTATAATCGATATTTATTGATGATTTATGTATGATGATTTATATATGATGATTTATTGATTTTATTTTCTATTAGTTTTCGATTCCTGACAAATCAAAGTTTTATATGAATGTTAGTTTTGCAATTCCATTAATCATTTATTAATAATAAATTTATTAACAAAAACGTAAAACTACTCATTAGTGCTTTTTTATTAGTTCAGTTATTGAAACATTTATCTTAATTGTAGTCAGGGAAATTATTTCTTTATTATTATGTAAAATTATTTTCGTAGAGAAATATTATGTTGATAGTAAAAATTTTATAATTTTATATTAATATTGCGCTATTTTTGTTTTTCCGCTTAAACAACATAAACTTATGTTCGATGCCGGATAATTTTCATGAAATTAACCATATTTCTCTCTCTCTTTCTCTCAGTGTATCTCTGTTTCTCTTTCCGTTCTTGCGAGAAGACTCGCGCCCGATAATTGTTCCGATTGTACTCGCGTCGGTCGAGTTTCACACGAAACGCGCTCACGAACGACACTAGCGAACGACTGTCACAAGCCCGATGATCTCTCAAGATTGATTCATTCCGCAAATCAGGGTGCCACCTGGCCTGCGATCCAGCCAATGACTGCTCGATGGATTCCACCGACGGAGCGTAGCAAGTTCGTCTCTAACATGATGGGTAAATGATCCAATTCACGATCTAATTCGCCGTGGGATCTCGCGAATCCAGCGGTCCACCCATCCGCGAAGGATTCCGCGTAAAACTGTCGATCTCTTGTCTCGTGTCCTCCGCTCGAACCACGAGAAGAGCACATTTGCGCGTGATAGATGCGACGAAACAGTCGCGGATTACACGAGGACGGACAAGCGCGCGCGCAGTCAAACGCATGAAACGCGAAACCGTAAGTCGCATCGTTGCTTGCAGCCTCGTCGCTCGGCGCCGCGATCACCATGCCGATATGCGGCTATCTCATCGCCTCGCTCGGTTGGGAGTCGGTCTTCTATGTGACCGGCGCGATTGGCGTTACATGGAGCGCGGCGTGGTTCTTGCTGGTGTTCGACTCGCCATCGCAGCATCCGCGCATCAGCCACGAGGAGCGGCGTTATATCGAGGACGCCATCGGAGTCACCGCCACCGCCAAGGTACTCGAGACAGTAGAAGACGTTCGCTCTAGATCTGGACATTGCCATCTAAGCGCGAGCGCAAAAAGCGACGTGCGGATCGGAATGCACAAAAAAAGCGTGTGACTTACAATCGTTACGCATCGCAATTTGTTCGCCACTCGGTCATTTCATTTAATTATATCTTGCTTTCTTTCTCTCTCTCTTCTTTGAAAATCCCGTTAGTACTCGTGATACTAATCAGCCTTACTGATTGCAGCACCTGCCAGTGCCCTGGCGGTCGCTCCTCACCTCGACGTCCGTCTGGGCTATCGTTGTGACGCACGCGTGCAGCGTCTTCGGCTACTTCACCGTGGTCAATCAACTGCCCACTTACATGAAGTACATCTTGCACTTCAACATTAAGGAGGTACATGTCGACAACGTGAAATAATTTTAATGTACACTTATAAAAATTAGCAGGCAAATATTTTTCTACTGATACACAAACACGTTATGTCATCGCTGATTTCTCCGACAACGTGAGATAATTTAGTTTAAATATACACAGACGCGACATATTTATGTCATCACTGATAGCGTAATGTAATTTTAATGTACACTAATAAAATTAACAGGCGAATAGTTTTCTATGATTAATTGAATACAAATGAGTGTATGTCATCACTGATTCTTCTGTAATGAACGTAGAACGGCCTGCTGTCCTCGCTGCCATATCTCGGCAAGTATGTCTTCGCGGTGTCCACGTCCACCTTGGCCGACTACTTGCGTCGCACCAACAAGTTGTCCGTCACGGCGATACGTAAAATCTTCACAACGCTCGGTAAGCGAAGTCTCGCAATTTTCACGACATCTCTCGCAAAAGTTTCAGTTGCAAGATTCAGCTGTTCGATTCATCAGATGAGTCTGACCCCAATATCTATGTTCCAGCCGTGATACCGCCCAGTGTTCTCATGGTGATCCAAGCGTATTACGGTTGCGATCGCGCAGCCTCGGTCGTCATTTTCACCGTCGCCCTGACGATAAACGGCGCTGTGACGGCCGGTTATCTGGGTAACGGTCTCGACATCGCGCCCAATTTCTCGGGCACCATATTCGGCATCGCCAACACCTTCAGCTCATTGGGCGGCTTCCTCAGTAGCTTCATGGTCGGCACCATCACGTACCAAAATCAGACCTACACGCAGTGGACCATCGTGTTCTGGACTCTGGCGACCATGTACTGCATCAGCGGGCTCACCTTCCTGATATTCGGCACCGGCGAGCTCCAGAAGTGGAACAATCCGGCGGAGAGAGTGACGAAGAAGAGCACCACCGTCGAGGACGGCAACGACTTCGTCGAATCGTTTCCGCTCACAAGTAAGAAGACGATTTCGTAGCGGCGCGAACGTGGAAGTTGGGACTGGTCGGAGAGATTGCGAGAGGTGAGCGAAATGACGTGGTCCATCGCGATCTTGGCGCGTACACTGAGAAAAAATACTTAAAAATCTATTCGTGGGACATAAAACTTATTTCTTGCGAATGAACTTTACATCCCACAAATAAATTGTCAAGTATCTCATTCTCCGGATACCTCGTCGACGCGATGCATATTCCAGACGGGACAGTATTCGTTTTTATTCTCCGCGACATCCAGTGCGGTCGGTAAACGTTTAGAAACCTTTCAACAAACTTCAAGCGATAGCCCGTGAGATGCAAGTTGTTTCACACTGCCTGGTAAGTTCGCGCTTAGAGAATCGCGTCTTTTATTTCTCTACGATATCGGCGGTAACTTATTGTCGCGATTATTTCCCGTTTTATACTTAGTGCGCGAGAATTCGAGAAAAAATTACACTACCAAGGTAAAGGCCTCGATTTTTTTTTTTTTATAGTTTTTACATTAGATTCGCTTCCTTTAGTTCCGCCAAGTCTAGGGTTGGATGATGATACAGTGCGTTTTTATTCACTTTTTATCAATACCGATGTACTGTAAGTGCGGCTATCAAAGAGAAACGAGCGAGTAGCGGCGTTTTAGCTTAGACTAAGCGTTTACACGACATCAGCCGATAATACGAATTTATAAATAAATATGCGATTTTTAGCAAGTGTCCGTCATTTTCCTTTTACAAAGAAAATCCCGGTTTATACCCTTATAGAAATATCATACTATCATATTTTTAATACTGAAAATAAGTAATTATCAATGATTCTTATGATATTTCTATAAGGATAGCTAATACAATCTCAGACAATTGGATCATTTGGAGTCCTCTGTATATTTAGTCACTGATAATTAATAAAACTCTCATCGTCGGTTGCAATATTAGTAACGCAAATGGATTCCAGATGATTGTTGTCATAAATAATATCAGCTCATCGTACGATTGAGCAGTTAATTCAAGTGAATACTCGTTAACTTTTTTTTTGTCAAATGATTATCTTCTCGATAAGATTTCTCATATTCTATATCAACCACTGTCTCAATAGCTTTTCTTGATTTGATGTTATTTTATTACGAATTGTCTTCAATCCGTTCGAATTTTTATTTTTGAATCGATTATTCTTTTAGAAAATAGAATTTTCTATAAAAAAAAGCGAGGTTACAATATGATTCAACGGCAAATTAGGGAAATTAGACGACCATCCCTGTCGCTAATAAAGAGGATTAAGCGCTATACCATCGTAGATGTTGTCATCTGCCAAGCCTGAAGAGTCAGACTTTACTGATCCTCGGTACCAGACCTTACGACGCGACGAACAGCGCTTCTTCGTGCATCGCAGATCTACCAGGTGGCGTTAAGTTTTGTTGTGAAATATTTGTATAAGAATCAGTACGCACTTCATTGTACGTGCTATCTCACAGAACTAATGAACTACAATTTGTAGCTGCGATCAGCTCAAGGTCCAGCATCTCTTGTTTACGGTCATTATCTCATTACGTTAACTAGACCTCAAATTAAGATTTCGTCGAAAGGCTTTGTCTCTCGACGCAACATTTTTCCAAACAAAACGTTAAGCTGGCCAACCTGTTCTAATCCCGTTGAAGTCTACGAGACCATACATCTAACATATTTCTATCAGACTAACGTGCAATTTAGGACATCGCCACTCAACATCATCGCTAATGCGCCTTCTACCTTATCAAATCATCCAACTGCGAGACCAAATTGTCAGCCCAGGGTGCCCGAAAGCCACGACACGTTGCTGCCATTCCCACTCCCTCACAGACCGCCTCTTCGTCGTCGTCGTCGTCGAAGTAGTCGAGAGCCGCGCGACGCCGCCGACGACGACGGTCCTCGGGTGAAGGAGGCGTCAGCGCCGCGCAGCATCGCGACGATGGATGGACAGGAGCCAAAAGTAACGCCACGGCGTAGCCGCGTCGCGGTGGCCGGCGTAGGGGCGCCGCGCGTTGCGATGGTGCTCGCCGTGACGCGTGGCGCTGCGGCGCTGCGCCGATGTGCCAGGAGAACAGCCGGCCGAGGAAGTCGTCCCGTCTGCTTGTCCCAGTCACTCGCGCACGAACGCACGCTCGTTTTCCGTCCCTCCTTCGCACCCATTCGCCGCGTCTCTCCTGCGCGTCTTTCCGCACGGACGACGCATACGAGCGATCGCTGTCGCTCTTCACTTCGTGCATCGCCGGCGAGCGCGTGCTGCCTGAACGCGCTACCTGTATGTGATTATACATACTTCGTCTTAACACATTAACCCTACAGTCGTCGCGCTACTTTCCGAACACGAGTCGATGCATGGGATCTTGAGAGATATAAAATATAAAATAATATAAAAATAATTATAAAAATAATATAAAAAAATATAAAAAAATTATTTTGTATCTTTTATGTTGAGAAACTTAAATATTTTCTTTGTTTAATTAGGTTTTTAATTGAGTTCATGTGAAATGTAAGAAAAGACTATTTTGGATATAATATTCTCTTAAAGACCCCATGCGACGACTGTAGGGTTAAACATCGAGAGAAAAAGACACGGGGATAGCAACTATATACTACTGTGTCCAAAAAGTAAGACCAATTTTCAAGTTAAATTGCGGGTATATCGAATGTCAGAAATATTTTTTTTCTAAATTGGTAGCACTGTGACAGGCATCTGTGTCAAATTTCACATCATAAACGTCAAGACTTGGAAGCTATTCGCAAAAAGAGGCCGGAATTGTGGAAAGACAACTCTTGGTTTTTGCACCATGATAATGCGCCATCTCACACTGCATTGGTTCTTCGAGACCATTTCGCTAAAAATTCGACCCATATCGTTCCACAACCATCATATTCACCTGATTTAGCACCGTGTGACTTCTGGCTATTCCCTAAACTCAAAAGACCGCTCCGGGGACACCGTTTTGACTCGATTGAAGAGATACAAGCTGAATCGAAGAAAGCTTTGAAGGCCATTCCGGAAATCGACTTTAACAACTGTTTCGAGGGTTGGAAAAAACGTTGGCATAAGTGTATTGTGTCTGAGGGGGATTACTTTGAAGGCGACGAAATAGATTTGGAATAATAAAGATTTAAAAAAAAAATTTTAAATTGGTCTTACTTTTTGGACACAGTAGTAGATGATACTATATGAGTTTTGTATGTAGCACTAATGTACATAACATTACATAATAGTACAATTGTATAGGATTTTTATATTTATTTTAATCTGTTCTACACAAAAATTGTGGAGGAGAGTCTGGGACACTCTGCATAACTGCCATTATCGTATTTTCTTTTGAGTACAATGGTCACTAGCAACCAGCACAATGATGCCATCACGTCTCATCAAGTTAGATGCACAAAAACAATTTCATACACATTAAAAAAAAATCTCACCAACAACCTTGTCTTGCTCTTATTTACCGTCTCTTCTCTGACACGGTTTAAAAACAATTGCCTGACAAGAATATGGACCAAACGGAAAACTTGGAACAGGAAGATTCCTATAGGAGGTTTCTATTCAGTCAATTGTTTATTTTAACCGAGTTTTAAAGCAGCCAAATGTTCAAACAAATGTTTCCAAAATGTTTTGTGGTAATATAAATCATATCATTTCTCATTATTGAATTAAATTTCTATCCAGTTTGACGAACTGAGATTTTTCTCGATATATAAAATATAATCAATCATATTTGAAAAATCGATTATGCGGTCATTGAGACGAAGCAAAAGATATGCGCGGACTGAATTAATTAAAGTACCACAATTTCCATATCTGAACCATCAATTAAGCCTTCGTACAATCAACAAAGATCAACATGTTAAAACGAACGCAGGTTACAAAAGTGGAACGAGGTGACTCTTATCAGGATGAAGGGTTTCAGGGCTCAGTTCCCAAGTGCTTTGGCTAATCGCGCGTCAAGGCGGATCGCTCATCCTGATTGCGCGAATAATGTATTGGAAGGGAGTGATTTGCATCGTGCAACGATGCACGCGAAAGCAATCGCGCGTACGTCGTCGAACAGATAACAGAACCGTTTCGCAGCATCGTCCACTTATAAGGTCTCAGCGTGAAATCTTAGAGAATTCATTCGAATCGAGATGGGGAAAGCCTGTTTGCATTCAATTCTATCGTTAATAGCAACAAAAATAATAAATAATAATAAAATAAAAATTATCGAAAAACCCTGTCAAGACAACAACGTGCATGTAACCTTTCTGTAAAAATAGAACCGTGAAGTTATATGTGAACTCAAAGTTTTTAAGAATCATGTAATTTTCCGAATTATAGAAGCGTGAAAATTTTCATCTTTTACATTTCCATCGCCAAAGAAAAAATTATACGATGTAGCTTTTCCAAAGAAAATGGACAGTTTTATATGGATTTCAGTTTCTACGAATCATGTAATTTTTCCAATTATGGAAGTGTGAAAATCTTCACATTTGACATTTGTACATCTACAGAAAAATTACATCGTGTAATTTTTCCAAAAAAAGTCAATAGCTTCACGTGAACTCAGAGTTTTCAAAAATCATCTTTTCGAACTTTAGAAGCGTGGAAATTTTCGCTCTTTGCACTTCCATTTTGCACCTTTTCCTTAAGAAAAATGACATAATGTAAGTTTTCCGTGGAAAGTTACCCATGAGTTCATGTGGCCCTTGTATCGTATAATTTTTCAAACTATAGAAACGTGGAGATCTTCACCCTTAACGTTTGCACTGCCGCAGAAAAGTTACATGGTCGTTAGCTAAGTACGCCTCATCGTACCCAACCGAGTAAGAGGAGACATCATCGCCTTCCGATGCGCACTGTTCTCAGTACACGAGAACTCGCGAGACGCGCGTCTCTTGGTCGCCGCGAGGCGCGACGTGACAACGGAAAAGAGAAACGCTCAGCGTCGCGCCGCGGTGCGTCGCGTCGCATCGCGTCGCGTCGCGTCACGCGGAAGCGCAGGAGGAGCTCCGCAGAACTGCGGCAGCTACGGCCGCGCTGAATTGCTGATTGCAGCACCGAATTCAGTACTTCTGTCCGGCGCAGCGGGCGAACATGAGTGGTGCGGAGCGCACGTGGCGTGCGCGGTTTGCCGCGCGGGACCGCCCGCTCGTGCGAGCTGTCAACGGGCGAGCACGTGGTGGAAGAGGTGGACGTGCGCGCGCATGCCGACAGCGTGCATCGGTGGGTATGCTAGGAGGCAGGAGAGAGAGAGAGAGAGAGAGAGGAGAGAGCGCAGCTTCGCGCGGAGACGCGTGCTGAGTGGGAGGAGAGACTTTGTACGCCGGTGGCGAACGCGCGACGGCGACGACGTCGTGGTTCACCTCTTTCTCCATCATGTGGGCCTGCTCGGTTGTGATTAACTAAGGTTTAATCAGCTTTACAAGCTAAACTTCCTTTGTCGACATGCACGCGCATGATAATCCGGGTCTATCTCGCCGGGCCGGACAATCGTCGAAAACACCTTGGACGCGTCGGCAATCGGACTAATCTGAATGACGCGAGCGCGTTGCGTGTGTCTATCAAACGGAAAGGCGTTTCCCGGTCGGGCTCTCCGGCGCTCCGCGGTCGTCATTTGCGGCGCCTGGACGTCGCCGCGCGCACTCAGCTCATACGGTCCTAATACCGAAATTCGCGGGATGTTAGATGCAGAGTCCTCGTCATGCGAGACGCATCGCCGACGAAGCGTCCACGAGGCGGTCGAGCGGCAACCTGCCGACTGTGGGAATCGATAACGTGAGGCGCGAGTTCTCGGCACATTGAGACACGTCACGCGCGTCACTGCGACGTGTGTCGAAGATCATCGGTGCGACTCGCGCGTTATGCAAAAGATCTTTGTTAAGATCTAAGCGCGACTTTGTATGGAAATGAACGCACACGTGCGTGGAGCTAATTAGTGACACGCGACCGCGCGTAGCGAAATCCACACTGGCGTTACTCGACAAGCACATTCGATCGTCGCGAATCACTCGGCGACGAGGCGTGATTTTGAATGTAAAAGAGCTTCATCTCGCGGGAACGTCGGGAATAACGCGACAACCGCACGCCGATACCTTCCGTCGACATTGATCCGGCGACGCGACAAGCCCGGAAGCCTCTTGCGTCGCATCGCTTCCTGGTTCGTTCCTCTGTGCCTTCGTCGCTCAATATTCGCCGAGGCGAGCGAGCGAGTGCGCGACGAGACGAGCTCATCAACCTGCAGAATTACTCACGTCCTCCCGTTGCGAGCGCGAGATCTCAAAGTAAGTTCCGTTCGAGAAACAATTCGGAGCACGTTTCAGTCGCGGCGAAAGTGTTTGTCGTCGTTGATATGCCGATCTCCCTCGCATTGGTGTACGTCAAGTTTAACAATGTACAGTTGCACAGAGACATCATACGAGGCTTTTTCTTTAAGTTTCGACAGACTGTCACAGTTCTGTCAGATTTCAAGGGAAAAAGCGGGCGGACGAGCTAGCTAGCGAGCAAACGGTAGAACTCCCCTCTCTGCGAAGCCGCGAAACGACGCGTTTCGGAGCCGCATCGAAGGCTACCGGCTACCGTGCACGTCGCTGGCGGAATAACTAATCCGATAGCCGGGTCGTTGCGAAGGAGGAGGAGAGGCGGCAGAGAAGAAGAAGAAGGAGCGAGACAAGTCGGAGCTCTCTCCGCGAGCTTGAGAGAAAGAGCGAGAGAGATAGCCAGGCAGAGGTTAACTCTCGGTGGGTTATTAAGGGTTCGCGTAATAACGTGTTTGCCAGCGCGCGGTTGCACGCACCGCTCACGAGGAACATGGCATGGCCCCCGGCTGCTCTCGGGCCCAGCATCTTCCACAGCTCCCCCGAGAGCCTACGGAAAGCGTCGGTGTGGCCGCCCCCGACTCATGGGAACGTCCTCGGGGCAGCACGGTCTCGGCGAAGATCGCGCAACCATAGAACCGCCATCGGCGCCGTCGGAATTTTTCGGAGGAACTTATTAAAATGTACGGCTCCTTCTCATTAGAATCACGTTGATCGAGTTGGTCGCGAGCGAGCGCAGGACCTTCTCCTTCGGCAACTGTGGTCAATGAATCACGCGGTGAAAACGGCGGAAATAGTTGCATTTATCTATAGAAGGTATATGTTGACTGAAAAACTGTGAAAAACAAAGACGATTCTTTCCAGGTCAAGAACCGTCATCGATATTTACGAAAGGGAGAGAGAGAGAGAAGAAAGAGAGAAAGATAAATAAAGAGAAAGAGAAAGATAAATAATTGTTATTGAATAAATGTGGTCATCTGTAGAAGATATATTATGATTTAGAAAATGAGAAAGATGAACATGATTATTTCCAGGTTGAAAACTATAATTAATATTTATGAAAGAGAGAAAGAGAGAGAGAGAGAGAGAGAGAGAGAGAGAGAGAGAGAGAGAGAGAGAGAAATATAATTGTTATTATATAATTATAATTATCTGCGTAAGACAGATATATATATTGATATAAAAAACTACAAAAGGTGAAGATGATTCTTCCAAAGATGAAGAACTGTCATCGATCATTCACGGTGATCATTCACGAGAGAAAGAAATAACAATTTCTCTTGGTTGCTCTTCGATACTTCTCGATATACAGCAGTCGTGGGAGCAGCCGTCTCGCTCGTTCACGATTCCAATTTCGAGACACCGTCGCGCACCCGGCACCGGCAGAAGGTCCGAGAGAGTCACGGTAGGCAATAATTTCGCGGGAATGCGGCGGGACCGCGGCTTTCGTGTCGGAAAGTGCGGCTCCTCTTCGCCGGCGCGTCTGCGGAAAAGAATCCTCGGACCGCTCGATAACGGACCTCGCGCCAGATTCCGCGCCGTGAACAAATTGGACTCTCCTCGACCCAAGCGCTCCGTTATCCTCGAATAGAACAACCGCCACGAAAATTAACCCTCGTCAGAATCAACGCGCGTTTATCTCCATCGGAATGCGCGTAAAATCCGTGAACGTGAGCGCGAGCGTAATTCATATAATTAAACAACTAATTTCATCAGATCAATCGCGGTAATGGCAATTTCGCGTCTTCACGCCGCATTACTCCGTATCCCGATTTCTCTCTCTCTCTTTCTCTCTCTCTCTCTCTCTCTCTCTCTCTCTCTCTCTCTCTCTCTCTCTCT
>NW_022639471.1:1379268-1384689 GCF_010583005.1 Odontomachus brunneus
TCTCTCTCTCTCTCTCTCTCTCTCTCTCTCTCTCTCTCTCTCTCTCTCTCTCTCTCTCTCTCTCTCTCTCTTCGCTCCTTGAAACTCAACATAACAATACATACACATCAATCCTGCATTCTTAAATAAAGATAAAAAGAAAATATCCCTCGATTCTACATCCGTAGCTCCGTGCGACGAGCACGAACGCGCACCGACAAATAATTCCTAAGCGAGAAGAAAGAAACAACGACGAGCCGCAAAAAAAATCATGAGACGAGGGCAGCTCGAGAGGATCAAGAAGCCGAATGGTAATGAAGAGAGGACGGAATGAGAGGGGGATCACGAGGAGCAGAAGGAGTCGTGGTGGACGAGGCGGAGGGCCGGGGGAGGGGGGAGGATGAGAAGGTGGCTGGCACGTACGTCAGGTATGCGGGTGAGAAACACCCCGGGGGCGCCCCTGCCGTTCCGCCCACGTTTAAGGTGCGCGTTGCGAGCCGCAGCGAGCAGGCCCCGCGGGCCCCCGGGGGCCCCGCGATAAACTCCCGGCTCGGATCCTTCTTCTCAATGCATTCCCTCTCTGTTTCTCTTCGTTTCTTCTCTCCAGCTGCGTACTCGCACGCGATCCACGACTCTCGGAGGATCGAACGCCCCCGCGGGCACACGCCGTCATCACGCGAACCGGCAGGTAGAGAGAAAGAGAGAAAGAGAGAAAGAGAGGGGGACGCACAAGCCCCCTCGCGTCCTTTTCTGCGTTTCAGGCACCAGCGGTAATCGTAGCTCGACGTGGCCTTCTGTAAGTTCTGCCGCGCTCGTTCCTCCTTTTTTCAGAGTCTCACGCGGAGTCTCGCGCATTCCTCTCCCTGTGTTAGTCGGGAAACGCGTCGCCAAAGTGCGCTTTTTAGCACTGATTACATGTCGTGTCGCAATCATCGTAAGCGTGTTTCAGGATGTGTTGAATGATGACGCGTCAACACGTTGAATGCTGTGGTAGTCACCTATGATCAGCACTATGATACTATCTCATTAAATTTCACCAAGTTTTATTAAGTGATGTATAATTGCATTTTTGAAAGATTGGTTATATGGCTAATAAAGATATAATGAAATGTGATTACGTTAAAAAAGATACGGTGTACATAACTAGAAATATTTAATTGTGAGCAGCTATCTTTATCACTCTAACTATCTTTATGTGATGATAACACGTGTAGCTGATATGATTCAGTTACTTCAATACATCAATCATATCAATGTAGTTACGCGTGATCTGATTGTGATAACCAAAAAAATAACATACATTCGTGCATCGCGTACATTTCCGGATATTATATTTCGAAATTTTTCATTAATGTTTCAAGTTCAATCAAACTTGCAGAACTGATGTATTAAATTGATGTAATAAATGTTTTTTTTCTCCCTAAGCAAAAATAAATAAATAAACATAAATAAAATAGATTTCTCTGTTTAATTTTTGTAGAAAGTTTGAGTACATTAAAAAGAAAATGGGAAGACCTTAAAAATGGTTAGACGCTTAAGAGAATACCGAGTGGATATTGTTTATTTTATTTATAAAAATAATTAGTCCTTCGAAATTGGATAATCTCATTGTCTATCTTGTTTGACAAACGATATACCTTCTGCACCAACTCGATAGAAACGAAATTTCAGCTTATCCCTGATAATTGAATCATCGTGAGGTAAATTTTTGCACATTTGATAGTAATCAACGTGGAGGGGTCAACGTGTTAATCAACGTGTACCGCTATCACGAGACAAAGTTCTCTCGAATTAACTTCATACAACACATCCTTCCTGCAGCTTCCGTAAAACGTGCTGCGCCTCGCAACGCCGTGCGATTAGCAACCGTATCGGCGCTCGTGTAGCTAAGCGGCTCTAAGCTGCATGCGGTAGCAGCGCGATCTCATCCGCGAGGAAGAGCGCACTTTTCCCATAGCGATCCCACGCTCTCAAGTGCATTACAGGTTCATCTCCGCCTACCGGTCGCTCGCGGGGGTACGGTGCATGTCGGCGATCGATATGCACGACCAAATCGAATCGATCGTAACTCCTAACCGGGTCTACCCGTGTACCTACCGACGCGAAAACGACTGATCACCGGTCAATTACAAATACAGGCTGCGGGCGTCGGCCGGCAATGGCGAGCTGGACATGCGAGAGGCTCGAGAGATCAAGGTTCCTGAAAAGTGGGACAGGACTTCGGAACGCCGTCACACACACACACACACATACGCGCATATCCCGATAGTTTTCTCTCGACTAAAAATATAAAAAAGAATTTTTTAAATCGATTACCAAATAGATAAGGATTTAAACGAATCTTCTTTCTTTGCAGGCGCATCCCGAAAATCAATCTTAAAAACGTACACTGAGAAATAAAATATCTGAAGAGTAAGAAACGTTTATTCGGTGAGTATAACGACATACTTATTTGTACTATACATTTGTAATATAGATATTTTTGCGTTGAGAAAACATTTCTCTCGAACGAGAAAATATACATTATCTTCTAATCGTTGCTTTTCGTGAAAGCAATCGTTTATTTTATTTAGACAAAAGAATTTAGATTTACATGTGAATATGTTATCAACACTTATCGAATAAATGTGTTTTATATTTCAGATATTTTTTTCTCTCAGTGTATCGACAATTAAAGCCCGCACAAAATTTTTTAATTAAAAAATTTCTGATTGTGTCTGTGATTTGTGTAATTTCAATTTGCAGCTACGAGTCTGCTGTGAGATTCTCCCTCACTCTCTCGGCTTCATTTAACTCGAAATACTCCGCTCTGGTGCTTCACCGGTCGATATTGACTTATATACGCGGCATAATTCTCGATCGCGCAATTTTCATGTAAATTCGCTCGCGATGTAACACGCGATATACATCTCTCTCTCTCTCTTTTGCTGCCCCTGTCCTCCTCCTCTTTCGCTCTCTTTAGGGCTGACCAATTGGGCCAATATCTCGCGACATCTCCGCCGATCGATAAGCCGGGCCTCGGCATTACAGAGTGGAGGCAGGCAAATTGCGCGCATACGTACGAATAGAGAGGCTGCTCACTTGCTCTCTCTCTCTCTTTCTCTGGTGCACCGCGTGCTCGCGCGATTGTCATTAATTAGACAGTTGGCACGCGCCAGGTGAAGCTCGCTCGTGTTCACCTGCGATGGGTCGCACGCGCGCCCCTGCATACACACCGTGGCACGAGCGACACGGCTTTTCGATGCCGCGTCGCCACATTGTGGCTTTGTGCCGTCGCGATGTGACCGGTGTGACGGCCGGCGCCCGTTTATAAGGGTCGCCCACATGACATCTGACCCACATCCGGCCGATGTTCACGCATCGATATCGCTGGGCCGGCCATTAAAGCCGAATAGTTTCGAGTACGCGACATGTACTCGCGCGCGCGCGCGCGCGAGAGATTTACGGCGGATCGATACGCTCGATATCGCGGGGCGAGCGCACCGTTTGCTCCTGCGATCGCGGCGAGAAAGCCAGAGGATATATCGCCTGCAGCCTCTTTATACTCTTAAGGCCCGTCTACATAGGTCGCAACACGCAAAACGCAGTTCGCAATCGCGCACACATTCTCTGCAAACGCAGAGAAAACGCAGAAAGTTGAAGTTGGATGTGTGCGCGATTGCGAACTGCGTTTTGCGTGTTGCGGCCTATGTAGACGGGCCTTTATTCGTGTACCACGAAAATGCGAACGCGACAGCGATGCGCGAATGTCGCAAATTCCATAGGCGAATTGCGGGACGATTTTTGCTGCGCCAATTATTGGCCAGATTATTTCCGCTAACGTACTGTTGCCCGATAATAAACGCGTGATTTGCTAGCTAAACATTGTTAGCTGGTACATGAAATATATTGCATTGTGGTAATGGCCGAAACAAGGCAAGGCACAATGATTGAATGTTGAAAACAGTCAACAACGTGTCAACAACGTGTTGACCCTTTGCGTACCTGCTTTCAGTTGTCAGAACTACAAGGGGTTCATTGTTTTAACTATTCGTTTTCAAGAGATCCTGACAAAGAAGCACATACACTGCAAAAGATTTAAACTTGACGCATTTCACATGTCCCAATCGATCCGCTCTAATTGCTGTTATCAATTTAACGCACAAGGGAAATATTTTTTTTTTAACAAGTAACACAACGTACAAATCTGCGTACATTTTACATAGAAAATATATCACCAAGAGTATACATGTTGCATACACACTACGTTATGTTGACACTGAGAAATGGACCCGACGCAGAGAATAGTCAAAATAACAATATTTTAAATTAACACACGGATATGTGTTAAAAAAACTAACACAAGAATTTATACAACATGAATGTTTTTTGCCATGTATAAAAAAATCGTGACAAAATCTGGTAAAACCTGAAAGTTCTATCCACTTCTCGTTTATATTCTGCACAAAGAACAAATGGTGACAAATTTATTACGGTCTGTGTTCAAATCCTTGCAAGAGCAAAGAGTTAAAACGGACGTGAATAGATCTCGCGATATAAATACAATTATTTCTCCTTGCACGATATTAATGATATTTGTCCTTTTCATAAAAAGGAAAGTGCCTCCGTGCGCAGCGACTTCCGCGTAAATGATACCTGCTTCTGTGTGCGCCGTCAGCAAAAAATTAAAAGGCAACACCTGTACGTACACTCGCGCGGCGCAAGACGAACGGACGAGCGATGCAATGTAATGAGGTGAGTCGAGCCGCAACGAAAGCGAGCAAGTCCGCCCGACACTCGATAATCGCCAGAAATTCCCGATTATTAAGCGTACAGGTGTTTACCAATTCCGGATCGACGCAGCCTGGGACGCCTCCGAGGAATACGCCGCACACCGAGAGCTTGCGTGTGAGAACGATGATCGAGTGAGGAACAAGTGCGCGCACAGAGCGCGGACACGCATACACACGCACGCACGCTCGATCAAGCGTGTTGCTGCTAGTTCTCGAAAAAAGAAATTCACTTGAGTTGCAGCTGGTGCTTTTTACGCCGCTCGAGTTTGATGACTCCGCGTGATAATCATTCGATGTTGATTCTGCGGCGTAAAGGTATGCGAGCGTGCCTTGCAAAGTTAATTCAAGCCGACGTCTTGAATTTTCCCACGAGAAACGCGCGCTATCTCTCGCCGTAGACCGCGCGCGTTTTCACTTCACGAATTATTCGGCATTGTATTACGGACAGACGCGACTCGCGTTCAGCGACGAGGAGGCGCGCTGACAGCTCCTCTACGGGCTCATAATTACGCGCGCGCCGTGAATGACGCGAGGGAGTCTTTTTCGCGAGAGGATCGACATTGGTAGGTACGCGTCGTCGCGTACGTGTGTGCGTACGCGCGCGCGTTCGCGCCGGGCTCGTTAATGCAAATTTCGCTCGTCGTGCCCCCTCCCCTTTATCTCCCTTTGC
>NW_022639471.1:1384738-1385033 GCF_010583005.1 Odontomachus brunneus
CCCCCCCCCCCCGCCATTCCCGAGAGAGCCCTCCGTCGTGAAGCGTTTCACCCTAATTTCCTGCGCCGTAGCACCTGACGGTGCACGAAGTGCAGCGCTGCTCGCGTGCTCACCCAGCAGCTTCCGGTTCCGGCGCGTGCTTAAGCATTCCGGCTGTTCGCACTCGCGAACGCACACGGACGCACACCCACCTGCCGCGGCGTGGTGCGCGCAACGTCCATTCGCGCGATGCGGTGTGCCGTCGCCACCCTGCCCCAACAGCAGCAGAAGCAGAAGCGGCGATCCCCCCCCCCTA
>NW_022639471.1:1385230-1393570 GCF_010583005.1 Odontomachus brunneus
CCCCCCCCTACTCCTCCCCCTTTCCTCCTGCGTTGTACACCTGATGCGTCGAGGAGCCGCGTTCGTAGATCGGCCGATAGAGATGTTAATGATCGCGAATTGAGACGAGCTCGTGGAGGTATGGGCGCGCGCGTTTCGACAAATGGCTCGCCGAGAAATAATTACCAGCCGCTCGGAAACGCCCTCGCGATCGGTTCGACACGATCGTACTTTCGGCGGGGTATACTTTATGGTCCGTATACGCGCACACACACGCATGCACACATGTTCACGCTAAGTAGCGAGAGGAGCCGTACGAAGATACGATCGAAGATTTCAACCAGCGCGACGCAACGTCTCGGGCGGACGTGGAGACTCGCGATCGAAATGACGCGCGGATAGGCGAGAGAAATCGCACATTTGCTCGCCCGACGAGGATTCCGTGAAATATGCCTCGGCACTTGGAGACGCGGATCTTTCAAAATGGACAGGTGCGAGCGGCTCGCTCGTCCGACATTCGCCTCGCGTTTCACGGACGAGCGGTGACGACGACGATTAACATCGCCGCGAGATGAGAAACGTGTTACACGACATCGGTTTAACGCGTCGCATGCCAGCCACGGTGCGCTTCTCTAGCACTTCTTGATTTCTCGACTTGACATCGCGGCCTCAGCACCGGTGCTATCATCAAATTAACGTGACACCCTTTTGCCTCGGATCTATACATATAAAACAGAATTAACTCCTAAACCGTTTGACCGCTCTGGACCAAACTTTGCAGAAATTTTGCCTCAAGACTCTGCGAAAAATATAAGCTACTACGAAACCTGGATGTTGCATCTTCTTTTTTTTATTTCATCCCTTTTACGTTTTGTGGTAACCCAGGCAACATAGTTTAAGCTACGAATAAAAGCGGAGAAATTTACGAAAATTTTCTCAAGAGAATTTAACTGTACGAAATTTTCCATCAAAGTCCACCTGACTTCGAGTCGAGAGACAATAATCATGTTCCTCGTAACGCACCAGCAGACCCCGTTATACAGCTTAAGGCCCAATATTGTATCTTTAACAGCTCTTGATCACAGGTGAGAGCGCTCAATGAACAAACGGCACGGGACTATGCGCGCAAGCTGGTGTCGGACAAATATTATCATCGAAACGCATCGGACACACCAGGGCGGTCCAAATGTTGGCAATTAGCGATGGCAGGTGGTGATTACCGGGCCCGAAATGATCCTCCTAAACACCGGAAACGTCCCTCCGCGCGTCCGTACGCCGGGCGTGATTCCCCCGCGTCCTATTAAGACGACTACGCCGCGCAACTCTCTCTCTCTCTCTCTCTTTCTCTCTCGCAAAGGCGTAATAATTCACGGGCGATCGCGAAAGAAATTGCCGGTCTGGCCTCTCGTACGCGCGCTAACGATCTCTCGATCGATTACACGTCCCGCGGCTCGATAATCAGAGTCCTCTTCGTCGTACAGCGATTAGCGGCGCAGCTCGCTCCGTAAGAAATGGTTAAATTAGGAAGAATCAGCGAAATCCATTTAGAGAGATTGAAATTTCTAGTCCGCGAAACGCGCTGACTGAATCCCACCCTCTTTCATTCTCTCTCTCTCTCTCTTCTTTTCCTCAACATTCGCAGCGTCAATGAGATTCCCTCAAGTACAGATTTTGGAATTTTAGAATTCACAAAGCCTCAATTGAATGACATTATTATATGGTATTATATAATGATACGTGTTTGACAATTTGCGATATACTCGTTGTATGCAGGCGAAATTCCTTTAACATTTCGCAAAGACAACCGCGAGAAATTTTGATTTATTAATTAGAGGAGATTAGTGAATGATCAGGCGCGATACGGTAGATGAGCTGTGATAGCGACGTTTGCTTGTACATTAGATATGAACTGAACGAAAAATCCTTTATCATTTTGCAAATGACCACGTAGATTTTTAATTATTAGTTAAAAAAGATCAGTATAGTGTTTGTGTGTGGTAATGCAATCTTCTTTAATTAATAACTCAAAATTTTACCTGGTTGTTTGCGAAATAGTAGCGGGATTTTGTGTTCAGTTTGATAAGTTCTATCTGTTTAAAAGAGTTCTACCTGATGTGTCATAAATTGTCAGACGTCCCCTGCATAATTCGATATTAATTATTTATGTATGATCCCGATTAGAATTTCACAGATTTATAGACGAATCTTTTAGTTTATGGATACTTCGGAAGCGTCGCAAGGCTGCATCAACGCACGCGGCAACCGCGCGGCGACCCTTCGATAATTAGAAGCGAGGCGCGATCGCCTCCGAAAGTTTCGCTCGAGTTTCTCACCCGGTCTTTCGGCCCGGTGGTCGGCGAGGGGAGCAACGGCGGGGGCACAGATGGAAAAAAGGAATCCGACGCAAAAAGGGATCTCGTTTGCGGCCGGCGGACTTACGGAGAGGCCGTGATTCGCTGCCTGGCTGGCGCCATATGGTGTGCAAACCGAGGCTACTAGTCGATCACCGTTTCGCATTACGCAAACGAATAAGCCGCGCGTCACGTCAAGCAACCTCTGGACGCAAGTCCCATAAATCCACATAAACCGGAACGACGGGAAGACTCGTGCGATACGCGAACGTAAGAACGGTCGATTAGATCCTCTTTCTCTCTCTTTCTCTGTTTACTTGACGATGCATTCAACAATTTTTGAAAGAAAAAATACGGTAATACCTTAACATACTGAGAACCGGAAACATACATCGATATCCTTAGCTTTGAGAACTCGAAACGCTGATATCTTAGGGATTAAACGCGACACATTTACAAGATAAAAATACCGAGATACATACCTAATCCTGAAAGCTATTGTTTCAGTCTTTAAGTACATTTTAAAAGAATTATTAAAAATCATATTACAAAAATATTGAATATCATATTGAAATAATTACTAGTGATTTCATTAATCGCATATTTCAATTTCGAGTATAAATATTACGACTGCATATGTACAGTTTACAATGCGTTGAGTCCAACTAAAGTTGTTGATGCACAAAAGCTAAATTAATGGAGGATATCTCCGCTATTAGCTACAATTAGACATTAACGATCCCGATTCTAAGACACTGGGACAACGGAGAAAGGCGGAGAGAAGAGGAGTGACGAGAAAGGGTGAGGAGATAAGAGCGGTTGGCTCCCCATGATTCGCTCCAAGAGACCGAATGCCTATTAAAAGCCGCATCATAATCGCGGTAATCATTAAACGACGTCGCGCGAAAGAAGTAATTAAAGCGAAGGGCTCGTGTTCCTCGTAGAGGAACCCGATCGGCTCTCGTCGACGCGCTCAGCTCGAGTTAACGGACTCCTCTCCTTCTAGTGAGGGTTTTGCTCCCCGTGCCGGCCCCGCCGTCATTCCGCGCGGCGTCGTGACATCGAGCGCATCGTGCAGGAGAGACGACACGCTGCAGGAACGCCTCTACCTGCCGCGTCGCAAAAAGTGGACCCGCCACGCCGGTGGAGAGACCTCGTCGGCGCCTTTTTCTCTCTCTTTCTCTTATTATATATATATATATATCTCTCTCCCTCTTTTCCCTCTCTTCCTTTTTTATATTATTACTACTACTTGCTTTTTAATCAAATCCCGAAGGGGACTCTGGAGAGATGATTATCTCCCGATGTCTTAAGGGAGCATGTGCTGGCGATCGTCGATATGCTCGCCGGCAATATGCAGATAATGCTCTTAGCGATATTCCGCGACTCGTTCAACTAATCCTCGACATATCTGGAAGTACGCAGTAGCGGAACAGAAAGCATCGCGAGAGAGCGTCCATGGACACGCGCTCTGCATAACAAAAACTGGCAACATATAAGGTGCTTAAGCGGCAAGTGCGCCTACGTACGTAGCCGCTAACTATACTTTCGAGCACCAGAGTCCAGAAGAGCATTACGGCGCCTTTACTACGTACTCAGGTGCTGGAAATGAGGTATCTTTTGCATCATTGCCCGTCTCTGGAAGGCGGATTGGATCTCCGCGGCGGCGGTGCAGCGTGCTTCGACATTTCGTTTCGCGTCCGCGATGATAAAGGGCCCCGACTCTCGAAGGCCCCGTTCCATCGGCCCTTCTCTTTCTCTCTCTCTCTCTCTCTCTCTCTCTCTCTCTCTCTTATTCTCTCTCGTCGGCCTCTCCCGTTCCCTCATTCTCGTTTCTACGCACAGTAGCCGGCACTGCCGAGAGACGTTGCCTCTGAGTTTGGCTCGGAACTGCATTCCGCAGCCGGCTGCTCGAGTCCCGGTCGCGCTGCATTCACCGCCATTGGCGCCACACGCGCATTTCTCGTCGTCGCTCTTTTGCACGCGCGTTTTGCACGTGTCCGTATGCGTATTTTCTCACGTGTGCGTGTACGCGTTTGCGAAGCCGCGCGTACGCAGCCTCGGTTTGTATTTCGCGCGAAGGGTTACAGAAGGCCTGTTCTTTCTGGCTGAACTGGATCGCGCTTCTTGCCCCTCTCTAAACTGAAACAATTATATAACATACCGTTGAATGCAAAAGGAACAAAGTTACAGCGCAGCACTTGCTCAGCTGGAAAGAACAAGCTCGGAGATTCGCGCGCTGAAATTGCGCGTACTCGTGTCGCGGGCAACTTCGCTCCTCGCGCGTCGATATCTCGTCGAGTTTCTCTCTTTCTACCTCTCGTCAATTCAGTATCCTGACATTCGGGACGTCCAAGGCCGGCCTTCCGAACGCCGTCGCATAAATCTGGAGCCGCGTTTGTCGCACCGGCCGACGAAAGGAGCCGCGTCGGCGGAATTTCGACAGCACGTGGCGCGTATATTCCAGGTTTCTCGCGGCGCTACCGGTTCATGAATAATGAAGCCAGTCGCGAGAGCGATCACGCGTGTCGATGACTCACATTGTGGCCGCAACGAGAAGGAGGGTACACCCACGAGCTTTCCCACCCGTCCTCTCTTTCTCTCTCTCTCCCGTTCTCTAAAAAAAAAAAAGAAACCTCGACATGCGATTAGAGAAACACATCGAATGAAAACACGATGAGAAACCGCGGGACAGGTGCTTTGCTGGCTGACCTCTTTCGAGGGGAACCGGGTCGTCGTACGAGGCTCGCCGCGTGGGAGTTGATGCGATGACGTTCACTACGACGACGACGACGACAACACGGCGGAAGGACAACACAGACTACACGACGAAGAGCGCAGTATCGACTGCAGAGTACATGCGATCGCGTGGACTGAGCGAGAGCGTAAAAGCGCAGCGTTGTGTGGCTGCTCGATACGCCGGGCCAAGGATGTCGCGCCGACGTTGTACTTCCCTCCCTCCTCTGGTAGAGACCCTCAAGAGGGTCTATCCTGTGAACCCCGCATCGGCCCGACAAACGCGCGGGACCATGCGCATGCGATGCATAATAATGCAACATGAGCGCGCACGTCGGCGCGGTTACATCGAGGCTATCTACCTCTTCTACCTCTACCCACCTATCTATCTACTCGTCCATCTACCCAACCGACATCCCCGAGGGCGAAGTACGCGTCCGTGTTGCGGCGAACGCTACGCCCTTCGGATCTCTTAATAGCGAGACGGCCTTTCCCCTCCGCGATCCAACACGGAGATGACGGCGGGGATTGATACTCGACCGATCGAGAATTCATTCGCCGTCGAGAGAACATCGCGGAATAAAACGTGAACCTTGGTAACTCAAGACGAATCGCAACTGATGGCGCCCAATTGGCAGCCATTGTCGAGATTAACCCAAGCTGTCGAGGCCGTGCCGTCGCGGTTTTCGCGGTGTCCGACGACGCCGCGTCGGACTGTCCGCGTCTCCGCGGGGCGAATGCCGCGAATGTCCGGCCAGTGTGGCGCCAGCCACACGTTGGTAACTTTATATCGTGCCACGGCTAAGTACGGCACTGCCAGGGACCGGCATACCCGGTCACGACTCAACAACTAGCCCGCCGATGTATTTATACGACAGGCGAACGAGAAAGAGAGAGAGGCAGGGTGAGGCGAGCGACACGGGGGAGGAAAGAGAGAGAGGAAGAGCGGGTACATCTGTTTCCATCCGGGCACGTGTCTACGGAATTAGAACGTTCCGAGGGAGACGGCAAAGCGAAAGAGTCGCGGGACGAGCCAGACTGAGAATACCGCGGCCGCGGTCGCTGGACCGACGATTCGGATTCTGGGATGCCACGCGGTCAGCTGGCGCGAAATCACGACAAACAGGCGGATTTATTCCAGGAATGCTGGTCCAGAGGTGCTGGCCCAGGCAGCAGCCGATAGCCGCTATCAATTCGGCAGAGCCGTGACTGTTGCATCTCGCACTTTTGCGTTTTTCGAATATTCCACGGTCTCTGAGTTCTCCTCATCAGCTCATCAGGTCGATCATTTTGCCATCTCTTCATTCGCCGTAACTATCCCGAAATTAGCGGAAAATCAACCTATATTTATCTCACGTAGAAGTAGGAGAAAGTCTACAGGAGAAAATCCCAAGAGACGCTAAACGCAACAACACCCGAATTAGATGCATCCGCGTCTCCGTTCGTCGCGCCAAGAGGCGACGATAGGAAACAACGCCGCTGCGCGCATAGCGCGCTGATGCAGAAATATGCTCGAGGCGCGATCGAGATAGCACGGAATTCGCGGCAATGCGGCTCCGGTACGTCAAGGGGGTGACAGGGATGCCAGCTGGACGTCGGCGCCGCGGCGTCGTGCGCCGCGTCCTTGTTTTGTGAGTAGCGACGCGTCACGACGTCGTCGTCGTTGTCGTCGTCGTGCTCCCGTCTCCTTCTTCTTCTTTTACCTCGCTCTGTGTGGCACTTCGCGCATGACCACGCGACCAGACGAATGCGTGCAGGTGTTCCGCGGGTGGAATAGAAATGCTCCCCTGAGGAAAGAGGACGGGCGAGGCAAGGGGGATATATCGCGTTGTGGATGTATAATTAGAGCATTTCGAAGCTCGACGCCGCTGTGCCCGCCGAGAGCCGGGCTTTGAGTTTCTGATAAATGTCCCGCAACTGATGCGCGACACACTCGACAGCGAGCAGGGGAACGCTCGGATCTTATTATCAGGCGGCAAAAGAAGACAAAACAAGCGATGTCGCTGTTTAAGGTAAAAGCATCAATGGGAATGGACACTAATACTAACGGGATTGGCATCCAATTTTAGACACTCTTGTCTAAAATGTATTGATTTTTAAATATGAATTATTTCAACTTTGTGTAGAATATATGTGCGTACTATCTACACAGCGTTGTCCGGATTATCACAAAGTATCGAGGAATGAAATTAGGGGGAGAGAGTAGAGTGGGAATACATATTTTATGGTAGTCTATATTTTCCGCAGAAAGAGTTGAGTTATCTAAAGTTAAGTTACTAGAAAGTAGCTACGCAAAATTTAGTCCAGATCGGACAAAGGATTTGGGAGAAAATAGACACGCAAACAGACATTCTATTCCATATGTATAGATATGCTATATTGAAAGTTTATAAGATCCCTGATCCTTGGAATGATGACGTCAGAAGCGAGAAAACGCATGACAAATATTCCTGCGTGCTATTTTCAAATAAAAGTTGTATGAAAGAACACTTGTGATTGCTCCAGCATGCTTGTAAAATTTATCCTTTTCCCTTGATAATCAATGAATAGCTTTAAAATTTAAAACGCGAAATGCAGCTTTTCTCTTGAATCCACCTTTCCTCATGATTTTGCCACGTTGAATCCAGGATTCCGCAGCAGCGGGATTAGGAACATTAAATATTCGTATTTAAAGACTAAAAATGTTCAGAGTTAAGTACCGGTATTATTCAGTGTCCACAGGCACCGGTACTTTTATTTTACAAACTACAAGAGACAAACATGGTATTCTGAAGCATTTTAATAGCCTCTTTCTCGCTCGCTCTCCAAATCGAGCTCTGCGCGATTTCCCAACACACCCGTCATCGCCCATCATCCGCTATACCCTTTCATTATCTACGCACTGACCCATAGATTGGCGTGGATAATCCACCGCACGCAAGCTACAATTATTCACGCATATACGGCGCCGTCGTAAGTCACACTCGCGAGGGCGAGCTCTGAGGAGGAGAGTACCGTTCGCCGCGCAGAGGGAGAGAGGAACGAATCCGGCCGGTTGGTTGGTTGGTTGGATTGTTGGTCGGTTCGCCTCGTCCGCCGGCTACCGAGCTGAGAGAGCAAACGTGGGCGAGAGTTCAGGCCGCGATCTCCGCGAGCCTCTCGCATAAACCACATGGCACGTACTCGCGCGTGCGTGTGAGCGTGGCGCCAGATGTCGCGCCTCGTAATCTTTACGCCGCTCGCGGGCCCCCAACCCGTTCCCGCAACATCGCCCTCGCAGCATCGACCTCTCACC
>NW_022639471.1:1393580-1399690 GCF_010583005.1 Odontomachus brunneus
CAAGAAATCGCCGCCGGTAATCACGGTGCTCGTCCTCCGCCCCTGGTACCGTTTCCTCCCCCGCTATCACCCTCTCGGCTCGCCTCGACCTCCGCAAACATCGCTGGCCCTTGGCCTGCGAGACGGCCATCTCCCGACTTCTCCTCCGCGGATCTCACTTTCGCGCTTTCTCTCTTATTTTCCATATTCCCGTAACGCGCGCAAGTCGCGTGCTCCTTGCTGTCCTTTCGCCATTTCCACTTGTAGGATATCGCGCATTAGCCGCGCTATCTCCTTCTGCATTAATAGTCTATATCTAAAACTTATCTCAAGTGAGAGTGAGAGAGATTCAAATAAAGAAAACTCAAATCTAACTCTAAATTCAAATCTAAGGGAGACCTGACGTGAGGGAGAAGTTTCAAGTAACGACTATTAATATGAACATCTGAGTCCTATATTATAATACTCGATACTTGAAACTCAAGATCATCTCAAGATATTCAAATTTCAGTTGAATTTTTTAAGGAAACAATTTAGATATGAATTTTTCAGCTGAGTCATAATTACAAATGTAATGTCACAAATAATGAGGACAATCTAGAGAATTTGCGACAATTTAGAGAATCCTGCGGTCTCACGGGAGTAAATCGAATTCGGTTCGATTTTCGCGATATCTCCCTCGAAGAGAATTCCCTTCAAGAGCTCGTTATTACGACAAAAGGCTCCAATCGTGTACGAAGAAAGTTCGGAAGTCGTGTTTCTCCCGAACGGGGGGAGATCGCCGTGGCCGTGTAACGCGCGCAATTAATTCGCCGGCCGTGCATTCTCCGCTGAAAAGGAAACACGACGCGACATTAATTTAAATAGAAAGTATGCCATTTTCGCGTCCGCGCGCCGATCGAAATTACAGCATGAATTTTAACGTATCCACGGCGGCGACCGTAAGAAAGAGGGAGAAGAGAGAGAGAGAGTGAGATCTCGTAATCGTTCGAATAACAGCGCGCTCTTTTACTCGCCATACCTCGCGCTCGATATCCTGTCGAAATTTGCCTAGAATCGCGCATAAAATTTCGCGCACAAGGCGAAACCCGGCGATTTTCATTCCCCCATTCCGACTGCGTCGCGGCTCTCTTCTCATCCTTCTAGAACCTAGATATACCAGTAGGAAGTCGATAGACGGAAGGAGAAAGCAAAATCCAAAAAGGGAGAATAAACGAATGAGTAAACGCGGGAGAGAGAGAGAAAAATTAAAAAGAGGAAGGAAAACGAAGAGAAAGAGAGAGCTTCCCTTCTCTCTCTTTCTCTCTCTCTATCTATATATATATGTATATATATATATGCATATGTGTGTGTATACACTTTCGTATCTACCCCGCGGTGTCTTCTCTTCTCTCTTCCTCGCTAAAGTCAGATCGCCCACAGGCTCCATGAGGCCGTCGTTATTATATGTTATCGCCGTGGAAGGTATGGGAACCGGCCTGAGGGGGCACTGGGTACCTACCTCGGTATTTCCCCCTCGTTGTGCCATAACGCACCGTCGGGATACACGGAGAGGAGAGCTGGCTCTCTCTCTCTCTCTCTCCTCTCTCTCTCTCTCTCTCTCTCCTCTCTTTCTCTCTCCCTCTTCCTCCCTCTCTCCCTCTTTCTGCAGTTTGCATCCCGCCACGTCCCTCGGCCGCTCGCCGCGCGAAGAGACATTGGAACCGCGTATCGTGTTTCCATAGCCGCAACAATAATAGCGGGTTTATGCGCGACCGGCCGTTGGAGCGGCTTGCGACGTCGGCAGAATTGTCTTGATCCTCGTGCAATGCGAGATACTCCGGGGCCGTATTCTGGATACAGCGCTAAACACACCTTTCCAATTCTGAAGTTGAGGCGAGTTTGCACGTGACGCTCATACAAGCGCAATTAAGCTTGGGATTGAAAAAGCGTATCAGCGTGTTCGCCATGCGTTCAGGCCCCCGGGCACTTCTTGATTTCGTCGCGGTCCAATTTTGACTATTTAATTACGTGACATTTAATCGAAGGCGCGTTCAAAATCGAATTCTGGCTCGCGTGCACGTCCGTCGAGGGTTGACGAAGGGAACGACGACAGTTCTGGGACGGGCTGTACGATCCGCCGGCGAAGCGGTCCGAAGGATCCCGATTGCCAGAAAGCATGAAATTGCATTAGTCACCGCATTTAACGTTCACATCTGGCAGCGGCGCAATGAAAATAACAGGCCCCGCGGCGGTCTGACGACAGTAACGCGCCGCGAGAAGGAGCGCATGAATTATTATTTGGACACCGATACAAGCGCGATACCTTGCGAAACGTCACGATTTACACAATTGCACCTGGCACGATTCTACGCTCGTCCGCACGTAGTAATGACCGGTCCCTTGCTCGCCACCGAGCAAGGAGGAAGACTTGGCTCTCGATTTCGCGTTGATATCCCCACGTGTGTGTGTCTTTCCTCGACCGGTCGACAGACCGGCACACGGCGGCAAAATTCGCAGCGAAAGGAATATAGGACGCGCGCTCGTCCTTTCATCTACACGCACCGCGAAATGACGTCGTCGATTCGCCACATGCCGACGGCTGTGACCTCGTAAGTGCTCAAACGACTCGCCGACACGGATGAAGAAATTATGAGCCGCGTGTATCCGCGCGCGCGCTGCTGCATTTCCGCTGCGGTTTGTGTTGCATGATCACGTCCCTAGCGGTATCGATCATGTATCTTCTAGCATGAACTCATGGGAAATGCAAAGTTTCACATGAAAATTTTCACAAGTTCACGCCAAGGGAGAAAATACATGGATAGCCATCATGTAACTGTTTCCTAAAAGCAGTGAGACATGAAAAATTGTACACGACACGTCACATTTTTAGCGATCACATAATTTCTCGAACAATGAAAATGTCAAACTTTTCACGAGTTCACGTTAGAGGAAAGGATACATGATCGATATCCAGGTCTGACTCGGCGTGAACGTCGTTGTTGACGACGTTCGACGGAGGACAAGCGCGCTTTCCGCGCGATTGGACGAATCGGACGTGAGTATGATCCACGTGATAAACGTGTCTCGCTCGCCAATGACGCGTGAATCACGCACGCGGTGCAAACCGTAACGCGCGGTGCACGAGGTTGCTCCGGAGGCGGAGGAGGAGGTGCATCGGTGCAGGTGAAGGGTACAGAGAGACGACGATCCCGCGAAGGCTGTGTCGTCCCTCGGCCGGACCGTAAATTAACATTTACGAGATATCCTTCCCGGAATCGATCGGGCCGCCGGCTACTCCGTTTCGAAGGCAGTGAGAGAGATCGAGATCGCATGCCGCTCGCCATCGCGCGCAACGAGATAACCACCGATCTCGGGCCGCACGCTAACGAGGAAACAGGACCATTAGGGCAATGAGCCATGGTAGATAACTCGATTATCGATTATCGCGACCGATCGCGAAAGCCGCGAGTCCACGGAGGGCTCTCGAGGGTAGTCATCGTGCGCTCTTTGCTCCTTCCAGAGATAACCGGCCGGACTGATTATGATTTTACAGGCCGGGTATCTCTCGAGTCGTCTTCCGTAGTCTTCGTTTTTCAGCGGCCAATCCAGTCGCGAGATACAGTGTTGCTTTCAAGGTGCGATATGAGATATTAGCCCGAGAGGAACGGCGCGCGGCTTGCGCAGGCAGGCAGGCAGGCGGGTAAGTATCCGGTAGCATTAGTCGGCGGACATGTTCACATGACGGCGATAAACGCCTTCGCAAAGTCTCTCGCTTTTTTGCTTTCCGCGTGCGCTACCTGGCCTTCGCCGTTTCTCTCACCGGCGTGCGAGCCCCTCCTCGACTTCCAGGAACGATTCAGCGGGTGCGCCGCCGAGAGATTATCTCGTTTGCGCGAATAGTTTTCACGGCGCGCGGCGACCTGCCGCCCCCGCTGGAGGAACCGAAACTATCTGCCGGAGGATCGGCGAGTGACGCTCGCGCGAGTAATGGGATAACCCACGCGGGATTGCGAGAGAGAGAACGCTGGATACCTCTGAGACTACTAATTGGACCGAGGAAACAAAGAAGCGAGGCTAATACGTGACTGCTGCGCTCGTCTGTGCGGCAAGATACGATAAATACGAATGTAATTCGAGACGCATGTATCTTTCAACTTGTTTCGTGGGCTCTCCGTTGGCCGCACTGCCGACTTGTCAAATGCAGCCGACTACATTTATTGAGCAAAATTAGTTGAGCAATTAATTACTCACGCGCAACTTAATGAGATGCGGTCATCTTTGACCGTCACGACATTCAACGTGTTAATACGTTTATTGTCGCGTTGATTTCCGTCGATCTCGAGAGGCAACATTCTGACAATCACTTCGAGTGAATTTTCACTAATCTTAAATGAGATTTCACTCCAAGATATTCGAAGAACAATCATCAAAATAAGTAAATTTAATTCAGGAGATATCTACCTAGTTCCGCTAACTCCACTGGTTGCATAACTAATTTTTTAGCTACAAGTGCTTGTACTTTGTACGCAGGATTTGATGAGTGTCGCAGTGTCGATCACTGATAATCGTAATGATATTCAACGTGTAGAAAAGAAGAGTCGACAACATCTGACTGACTCGATGATTCTTCGCCGTTTTTGCTTGCAGCTAATGGCTCAAAGCCGAGCACTTCGGGAGATACATTAATACCCTGACATTACCGTACTGAGGTATTTCCCCGGCGCGCATAAACAGACACTAAAGGCAAACCCATCTCCCAGTGCGTGAAGGAGTAACGACGACGACGGCGGCGGCGGCGGCGACGGCGAGCAACCGCATGCATTCGTCGAGATATACGCGTGTTATGATTTGTGGAACGAGGCTGCAGTGGCTGCGCAACGAGCGGCTGCCACTTTGTACGTAGGAGCGATCTTCGCAGCTGGTGCTTCTCGCGGAGCTTTATTCTGACGCGCGGAGACGCGTGCCATCGTCTCGGAGTATCGGGTTGCGCCTTTCGTCGGTTTATGTCCCACGCACGGGCTCTCGTTTTCCGGAGCCGACTCGGCTCTCGCGAAGTCGTAAGATAAATCTCGCGTCTCTCGCGATAAAATCACTCGGGAACATCGTGTGGCTCATCTAATATAGCCCTCGCTGTTTTCCCGTCGCGCTCAATGACTTCGCGAGCTTCTCCCGAATGTGAAAAAGCGCGCCGATTTCAGGCTGACGACGAGCAGAGATATCGACAGGTACTCCTGGAGTATTCCAAAACTTGGGGGATCCCGAAACTGTCCTTGACTTCGAGGCTGCAATTAGCAATTTCGTTTCTTCGCGAATTCCGCAACGAATTCCCGTCGATTCTTCCCGATCCACGTGACCTGATCTATCCGATAGACAAGTTCGCAGTCGAGTACAATCTCTACGGTTCTGAGATTGTAGAAGTGACGTCTGAACGAACCGATCAGAGACCGGTCTCTTTATAGACGCGCTAGCTAGCGTCTGTAGATTGGGAAGTCGGAGAACGTGTCCGAGGACGCGATAATTAGGTGGCCGGGAGAAACGCAGGCAGGCAGGCAGGTGAAAAGGAAAAAAAAGCATTCCTTCTCTCTTACGAAGCGTCGCGTAGCGACAAGACGAACAATGAGGCGGGACAGTGTATTTAGGATATTAGTGACAAGATATACGTCAGCTATGCCACCTGCGTCATCGAGCAAGCGGACGAGTGTCTGGTGGACCGTTCTCTCGAGAGCACCCTCGACCAGAGCAGCACACCTGTGTTGCCTACCTTTCCCCCGTACCGACAGAAAAGAACGAGAAAATGAACGATTCGGCACTAACAACAGCCCAAGATTCCGATCGAGCTCGATCTCGTACACCGCCGCTCTGTCCGAGTGATACCTGAGAAGGATCTCCTTCCTCGACCCAGGGTTCGGGTCCGACCCAGACTGAAAAACGTTGATACTCATCTCCGGGATGGATTCGCCGGTCCTCCTCGTATAATTACTATCGCGCTCGAGCCGCACTAATTTGATGAAATCGTAAAACGAGTTTGTTATTTCGCTAGTCCCGTCTCGACAGGGCAGTTTCCCCGCCGTCGTGCTGGTGGTGGTAATATCGATTTCCCGTTATCGCGTTCATTGGCGACCTAGCGCACGTTTCTTATGGGGGCGGGG
>NW_022639471.1:1399787-1401516 GCF_010583005.1 Odontomachus brunneus
GGGGGGGGGGGGGGGGGGACCGTGCGGGCCCAACACCTGCTCTGCAATAGGGCCGCGACCCGTTCCCATAATCCTCGCATAAATCAGCTCTCTCTCTTTCTCGGTGGATGAAGAGCTTCTTGCATAACGACCGTTACCCCATCGAGCTGCACAGCTCGCGGAAGATCCCGAAGACGTCGTCGTCGTCGTCGTCGTCTCTGGGACGTGCCCGACGGGGAGTGTCAGCGGGGAGGGTAAATTTTCCCTGGCCACACAATGGCAACACGACTGACTTTCACGGACACAATGGACCCTCGCTACGTTTTGAAACTCATCGCCGGAATCGACCACACCTGTTTAGCTCATCGCGACCGCTCCGGGCGTATCTAATCCCACTGTAGTTATACGTTGTTAAGAGCCTCTTCAGAGGGAAACATTTATTAGAGGGAGAAAGGGAGCAAGAGTGAGAGAAGGGGAAAGACAGAGTTTTTATATTCCCTAACTTCGAAAGAAGGTAAAAGACGTACGGATGAAAACGCTAAATATTTTCTCTCGACAAGTATTAGCCAGACATTACATAATATACACTCTCATTATTGCCAATTATTGTTATTAGACATTAATCATACACCAAATGAATGGTAGTTATTGGGTTTTACAACCTGACGTGTCTCGCTATTGAGGAAAAACCGGTTCGTAATTCTTTAGGGGAACGACTACAAACACCCTGCCATTTTTCAGGTCAGCATAACAGCCGTGAACGCGCAGAAAATCGTGTGGCGACAGTTTACCTGTACACTCGACGTGAACAATAAATTTCCATCCCCGAGAACAAAATGTCAAACCTAAACGCATTGTCCAGGCATCCCACTATAACGCGCCTCTGCCGCGGGTTTGAATGTCAATAGCAGGTTCAAAAATCAATGTGACTCGTGTAGCTTTGGGAATAAAGCTCTTCATTGAACATCTGTTATGCGGGTGATAAAAGGGCGCGTGCAAAAGTATGGCTACCCTGGTCCGAGAGGAACATCGTGAGAATCGAACGAGAGATTGAACTCTGGTTTTTCGGTCGAAGAACGCGAAAGTATGTACCCCGTTATTAAAACATTAAAACTTATCGCGGTACATCCTGCAGAGGAACCGGACCGTCGAATCGTCTCTCGCGCCGTCAATCCAGCTACCCGAGAAGGGAATCTTTCCCCCGCCCCTAGAAACAGCGCATAATAAGCAATTCTTCGGAGGAAGGGTGTGTCGAAGACTAATCCCGGCGACGGTGAGAGAACGATACACCGATGGATTTCTATGGTGGCTAATAAAAGAACAAGAAGTCGGGAGGGGAGAAGGGAGAGGGAAGGGAGAACCAGAGAGCGCACGTCGCCGAGGAGAGTTCCTCGCGAGCATAGCGTGAAAGGGGATGAAGCAAAAGGAGAGGGAGAGAAGAAAGGAAGGAGTGGAGGCGCGAGAGAAGAAGAAGAAGAAACGAGATCTCGAGAAGACTCGCGAGAGGGACGGGGGAAGAAACGCGACGGTCGGTGAGAGAGGGTGACGGGAGCAGGGGGCGGAGGGAAATAAAGGCAATGAATGATGCCGCGGCAGGTGCATCGTGGCGTGTTTAACGAGTGGTCCGGTCCCAGGCTCCGATGCACCTGTAACACTCGCGTCGAACAAACCGGGTCGAAAGAGGTCCCACCACCAGACCGAGATCTCTCTCTCTCTCTCTCTCTCTCTCTCTCTCTCTCTCTCTCTCTCT